>NC_138383.1:28900876-28910323 GCF_054177405.1 Leptonychotes weddellii
CATGACCTGAGCCGAAGGCAGACGCTTAACCGGCTGAGCCACCCAGGCGCCCCTCATTCCCATGTTCTTAATGCTGCTCTATTTTGCCTTTCCCAATAGTCTAGATGAGGTGATAGTCACTTAGACAAGAGAAATGTCAGTGAAAAAGGAAACAAGTGGCCAAGGCACGTCTGTATGATCTGGTGACTCACTGGAGGTCTGGTGATAAAAGAAAGGGAGAAGTTTAGAATGACCTGGATTTGAACAAATGGAGAACAGAGGTACTATTTACTGATGAAGAGGATTTTTGTGAAGTAGCAGGTTTGAAAGTAAAAGATACTGAAATCAGTTTAGGATATATTACACTTGGTTTGACCAAAAGACATCCTGGTTAGAGATGTCCAGCAACAATAAAAAAGGATATACCATCTTAAAGGTCAGATGATAAGCCTAGGCCAGAAATACAGATTTAAGAAAACAACATATATCTGAAGTTACTGAAGTGATGAAAGTGGTGAGGCCACTGGGACAAGTATACAGAGTGAAGGAAGGGCTAAAACAGAATCCTAAAGAAATGAACATTGAGGGATCAAAAGAGAGTGACATGGAGTGGCCAGAGGTAAGAGGGTCACACACGTTAAGTTGTCAGTACCCAGTTTCATTCCTTTCACTGGTGTGACATCTGGTGACAGGGCTGTACTGACATAGTACTTTATGGCTCTAGATGCCTTTGCAGTCAGAAAAAAATATATTAAATTCTTATTAGAACCTACATTATCTCATGATGCATCTATCATTTACTACATGAGGTTTACATGTCAGCAGGACTTCTCTCTGATAATCTAACAACTAGACTCCAAAATGAACAAAAATTCAATTACATAAAAATTATATATATATAACCTCCATGTCAACAATCAGAAGGATCTTCCCCCACCAACTTCTAGGTTGTAAAGTAACCAAATATCCTATATACCAGATTCAGGTATTATCTGGAGAAGGGAACTGCATATAGAGGACCTATTACGTGTTGCATAAATTACTAAACACTTTACTTCCATTATGGCTGTTGTGAAAATAAGAAAAAAGACATAAGCCTCATATTAAAGACAAGAAAAATAAGGATCAGGGGCGCCTGGGTGTCTCAGTCATTAAGTGTCTGCCTTTGGCTCAGGTCATGATCCCAGGGTCCTCGGATCGAGCCCCGCATGGGGCTCCCTGCTCGGCGGGAAGCCTGCTTCTCCCTCTCCCACTCTCCCTGCTTGTGTTCCCTCTCTCTGTGTCAAATAAATAAATAAATAAATCTAAAAAAAAAAAAGAAAAATAAGGATCCAACAGAGAAGCTGCTTATCCGCAGTAACATAACTAGCAAAAGTGGTATAAAAGATACTCATCTAGAGATCATGACAGAAAACTTCTCATCTTCTTAACTTTATCTAAAAACATATATACCAGTAAGAGTCAGCAAAAACCGAAAGCAGAAAAAGTTCCAGAAATTACCAAGCTTACTGCTTCTGTACCATCTCATGAGGTCTCTAACATGTTAATCCTAACATCTTTATTCTTTAGGATGTTCTAATCTCGTATCAGCCTGATCACATTATCATCTAACTCCAAAAGGTGTTTCAGCCTGTCCCCCTACTTCCACTACAAACGTATCAATAAACCCAGTGCTCCCCTCCTGAACCACACTCCACCCATTAATCCCACTCCACCGGCCTTTCCAACCTAAAAAAAAAAACTTTCCAAAATCCTCTTTGACCCTTAAACCACTGCCTGACTTTCCCTCTTCCCTTTACCTCTAAACTTCTTTAATTACCTGCTTCCCTTCCCCACTCAATTGAAATTGCTAAGGCATTAGATACTTGCTAATTGCCAAATAGAGTTGCCTTTTAGGCCTCATCTTGAGCTTTCCCCACAACTCACTGATAATTTTTCTTTAAACTTTCCTCCCTAAAATTCTTTAATCTGTCAGATTATCTTTCTGATAGGTTTTTTCCAATCTCCTCTAGCTCTATGTCCTGTTCACCCCCTATGTACATAATTACCCCTGCTTAACATTTGGACGCCCTTTCAGTCTATACATACATTGTCCAATATAGTAGCCATCAGTCAAACATAGTTATCTAAACTTAATTAAAACTAAATAAAAATTCAGTTCTTCAGTTGCACTGAGCCACATTTCAAGTGCTCAACAGCTCAACAACTTAAAAGTGGCTAGCGGGCCACTCTATTAAGATCTAGAACATTTCCATGAAATTTCTTTCGGACAGGGATGGTCTATATACTCTCTTTCCATTCAATCGATACTTACGGAGGGCCTATTGTGTACCAGGCACTGTTCTGGATCCTAAAGATAGAGCACTGAACAAAACAAAGTCCCACTCTTAATAGAGCTGACATCTAGGAGAGAGAGACAATCTCATTTATTCTCAAACTGTCATATGCTGAGGACTCCTAAAGTCTCTCCTGGTCTCAAATCTTGAATTTCCAGCTTCTGCTAGAGTACTATGAAGTATTCTACTCTTCGTCCTAAACTGAACTCAGTATCTTCCTTTCCCTCTCAAACTTCTGTATTCTTGATTTCTGAGTAACCCTGGACTTTTTCTCCTCTGTCCTACCACATACAGTTACCAAACCTTGTTGAATTTATCTGTGTTAAACCTATCTCCTTACCTTTACTACCAGTGCCCTAATGATCTCTTAGCCTCAAACCTCCAAGATTAACTTCTCCAACTGATCTTTCCACATTTTCTTCATGCATGTCCTAGTTCACTCTAGTCCTCTGGCATTAAAATTATACTTCTAAAGCACAAATTTGATCCTGTAATTTCCCAGCTCAAAAACCACCAGATAAACGCCTAAAGAATAAAACAAATCCCTTAGCACGAATTCAAAGCACTACACAGTTTGTTTACAACCTACTTTATCCTTCTAATATACTCTCCTGCTACATACTGTACTCTCCAGCCACACCAAATTACTGGGTCCCTTCAAGAAGCAATCTCTCCCCAAAAATTATTTTCTATTTTTCTCCACTTAAATACACAAACACAAGTTTGAATCAGCCACGAAGGCGTGATTCAAATGACAACTTTCTCTAAAGTCTTTATCATCCCCCAATCAATCTTAATTATTTGCTCTACAGAACTGCTGTAGCAATTACACATAACTACTGCACATCAGATTCTCAGCGTTTAGTGCCGGGGGGGGGTGGTGGTGGTGGTATCACGTTAAAGGATTAAATATTTCTCTGAACATTTTGTCTGTGTTACACAGAGACACATTTTTCGGTCATATTCGTGGAAACTTTTCTTTCCTCGCAGGACTCAACAACTTCATACGCTGTGGGTATTCAGTAAGTAAATACTCAACAGAATGTGAGGCCTGCGCGGTATCTTCTCACATTCGGAGAGCGCGCATCGATGCTGCCTGAATGGAGGAGTTGATGGGAACCAGAATTTCTGGGTCCTTCTCCTTCCCAGGATCTTGGTCCCTTTTTCCAAAGGACGACTGGCAGAACAGGAACAGTGGCTCCAGCGTCCACTTGGGCGGAGCAGTCTATGGGGAAGATGAAAGGCCGGGGGAGGAGGTATGGAATGAGGTGGGACGAAACATTCCAGGTGGAGAGAGAATGGAGAAGGGCTGACTTACCTAGAGAATCTCCCCACCGCCTCACTCGCGCCTTTGCGGTTTTTCTTTCGGGTAGTGAACACGCTTCTATCCCGCGAGTTATCTCTTCCGGGACTCCTGGATAAGTTCCGGATCAAGATCCGCGAAGAAAACAGTCATTCTTCCTCTCGCCCCGCCCACAGGTCCCGAACCTAAACCCGAGCTGAAATCCGGCGACGATCCACGGAGGTTCCAGAAATGAGAGAGGAACTTTTGTTTTTTGGAGGCGGACCCCGGAGGGCTGGGGGGGGGGTGGGGAACGGACCGGAAGTGACGCGCGCGAGTTCCGGTTGGCCGGACCCCAGCGGCGGTGTGAGAGTCGGTCGCGAGCCGCTTGCAGGATTCTGATCCGGAGAAGCCAGGGTCAGAGCGGGTAGGTAAGCCCCCGCGTGGAATTGGGGACGGAAGCCTAAGACTGTCCTCAGAGCTTGGCTTCTTCCGGAGCTCTCCCACTTAGACCATGCAGATCTGGGGCACCGTGATTTCGACTTCAAGCAGTGTTTCAGGGCGCTGCTGACTCTGAGTGCCTCAGTCTGGCGGTAGCCAGGTTATATGGGACACCTCCTCATGGTTGGCTACCAGTACAGTGAACCCATACACTGGATTTCTTACCATTCGCTCTCATTGTCGCGGACTTGGAAGCTGTTCTAAGCTCTGTACAGTACCCATCTTTTCCTGCCTGGGTGTTTAGGACCTCAGAGTAAATGGAGATCCTCCCTGCTGATGACCAAGCTGTTTCTCAGGACCTGTCAGTTTGACCTCCCAACCACTGACACATGGTAACACATGATACTAAACGTATTCGCTGCTAAACAAAATTCAGGCATGTAAGTGCCATCTAAAGCGTTGGTGGCCAAGGGAATGGGGCCTTCGCTCCGTTGATTTTTGCAAAGACCCTTCGCGGATCTCCTCCTACTTTATGAAGAGTAGGGTTCTCTACCTCTTCCAAATCCCTGACCGCCCCCCGCCCCTTGTTGTTATATTAGAGTGGAGGTATTTGCAATAAAACGTGGAGGTCAGCTTAACCTCTAAACTTCCAAGAAGCCGTAGGTGGCCCTCTGTCACACTAAGATTACTTAATGACCTCCAGTAGGTTTAAACTATTATCTTTTGTTTTTCTGCAAATCCATGCAAAAATCTCTTATAGGTTCTGGCACTGTTTATCTATCATGGCAAGACGGCTCCTTTTCCTAACTTTAATGTCTTTCAATTCTCCTTTGGGGCTGATGGCAGAAATTTTGTAGACAGACTACACTGATTTTTTGGAGAAATGTGTACAAGTGTTTCTGGTGTTGTAATGATATAGAATTTAATGTTCTGACAGCTATTGCCTATTAATTGTGTTATGAGCTGTGATTTTAGTTGTGTATTTTTAGCATAAATGATAGTAAGAAATTATTTATTAGGCAACATTTTATGAATTCTAGAATGTGTTTTTATTGACCTTTGGAAGAAGGATGGTGGTACCTAGATAAATGTGGCCGATTTGTATGGGTGTGAAATGACTCTATAGTAGAAATCTTTTATATTTTACTTCTTTGCCTATATTATTTTAAAACACTAAAGCTTTTTTTTTTTCCCTTTGAGGTATATATCCTACTTGATTAATACAGTTTAATTTCTGTGACTTACATTCCAGAATAAATATTGGTAGGTTACCTAACTTTCTGAGCTGGTCTGGATTGTGTTGATAAAATACTGCTTACTTATTTCATAGGATTGTCACAGTGATTAAGTGAGATAGTAAATGGGAAATCACTGTAGAAATGAAAATCCGGTGGTGTCAGTTTACTCTGAAAGCTGGAAATATATCAGTGCAGAATTCTGTTGCTTGTATCATTTCACAATTTGATGTTTTATATTAAGTGTGCTATTTATCTGAAAATATCACACACTTTTCTGAGATGATCTTTGCCCTACTTTTGAACCCAATAAAAGCTATCTAGGAATAGTTTGATACTGTAACCCATTGAATTAGTCACTGTGGTTAATAAGTCGGTGACTGGAAAATGAGTATAGTTTTGCATTTGGGAGTTTAAATCTGATCTTTCTTGGTCATCTTGTATTGTCACTTAAGAATTTCCAAGTGCAGAGGAAGGTGAAGTTTTTGGTGCTTATATATGGTTAACTAAAGGTTAAAAGTAGCCTTACTTTATTAAGTAAAAAAACTATCATTTTACCGAAACCCACTGAAAGCAATATTTAGAATTAAAAGCAACCTCTGTGAACATATTGTTATAGTCTTCCCCAGAAACAATCAGTAATTGGCTTGCCTGAGGTCATGTGGTTTAGGTAGTGCCAGAACCTGAACTGGAAATGAGGTCCCAAGTGTTCTTTCTGTTCTGCTAAGGTTGTCTCCAGGCATCTTTTTATGGTTTGGTAATATTTCCTGGTTTGTATGAAAATGATGTCTTTTATGTATTAAAGGGATTTATAGGTATACATTTCCCCCCCCTTTTTAGCTGATTTATTCTTGTAAATTCTAGGAAAACAAAAACACTGTACTTGGCAAGATTTGCAGTGGAATGGAATAAGGAAAGGTAAAAGAAAATTCTGTTCTTCAGAACAGCTATTCTGAATTCATGCTTCATTACTATCAGATATCAAGGTGTCTTCTTTCTGACAAGTGGAAAAGAGAGTATCTTTGTTACACATGTCTCTACTGAATGAATGTTGTTGGTAATAGGTAGGAGGAAACTATTAATTTCTTTGTTCATGCTAAAAAAAATTTCCCCAAACTGTTTATAATTTTAATATTCTGTTATATTATCTCTTAATCTGTAGAGTCATTTCTCTATTTTATTCTGGGTAAATAGCCACTGTAGGAATAGTTAACTCTTTGTCTTGTTGAGAACCTTTTTGCTTCTACTGATTTCACAAAACCTGTTTAGTCTTTCCCCGTTTTTGGAGATCAGAGGGCTAGATACTTACTATCACTGCTCTTTTGCCTAGTGCTCTTTGTTGGTGTCTCTCTCTCTCTCTTTGGTATAGAAATAAACGCCAGATTAGAGAATCTTTACTAACCTCAGAAACAAATTGGATGAGTTAAGTGATAATTTGTTTGTTGTTGTATTAGTTAATAATCTACCTTCACAGACTTGCAAACATTTTGAGGGGTAAACTTTTAAAGAGTTTATTGCTTCAAGGAACTCTGTTTGGGAAGCAACTTTGTATAGGGTTTGCCAAACTGATATTATATATTATGTAAACCCTCTGTAAAGCTCATTTAAAAATATTACGCTCCTTGAAGGTTTTGGAAATTTGAACAGGAGATACTTGTCTGTGTCAGATAAGATTAAGGCATTTAAAGCTTAAGGCATTTTTAAATTAAGCAAGGGCAACCCACTGAGTAATCCTATCCCAGCTTAATGGTAATTGCTGAAGAGTTTGTCGGTATCCAAAGATACATAGTCTTTTCAGTAGTGCATTGTGATGTTTTCTCTTGTTCTTGAAGTTCTTTAATAATAAGCTTGGTCTTTATAGATTTTTTTGGAAGGACTAGGTAGATAGTGTTAAGAGCCAGGGCCAAAAAGCTAGATTGCCTTGTTTCCAATTCCAGCTCTTACTACTGTGCAACCCTTTGGCTAGTTACTTCACCTCTTGCCATCTCAGTTTCCTCGTAGACAATGAAGTCAGTACCTTTACTGTTAGGGTTAAATGAATAGATTTAAGTAAAGCATTTAGAATGGCATATAGTTAACCATGACTGTTATCATTGTTACCATCCAGTAGCCTGCTGAGCAGTTGCTAAGAGAAAACTCTTTCCCAATCCTCTTTGAAAGCATGTCTTTTCACTGCTGCTTACTTGATCATTGTTTGCTCAGTATTTTTGTTTTGTTTTGTTTCAAGTTTTTATTTAAATTCTAGTTAACATACAGGGTAATATTGGTTTCAGGAGTAGAATTTAGTGATTCATCACTTACATTTGGTGTTCATCACAAGTGCCCTCCTCAATGCCCATCACTCATTTAGCCCATCCCCCGCCCACCTCCCTCCATCAACCCTCAGTTTGTTCTCTATAGTTGAGTCTCTTATATTTTGTTTCCCTCTCTTTTTTCCCCTTCCCTTTGTTCATCTGTTTTGTTTCTTAAATTCCACATATGAGTGAAATCATATGGTATTTGTCTTTCTCTGACTGACTTATTTCACTTAGCATAATACACTCTAGCTCCACCCATGTCGTTGCAAATGACAAGATTTCATTCTTTTTGATGGCTGAGTAATATTCCGTGTGTGTGTGTGTGTGTGTGTGTGTGTGTGTGTGTACATCTTTATCCATCACATCTTTATCCATCAGTTGATGGACATTTGGGCTGTTTCCATAATTTGGCTATTGTTGACGCTATAAACATCAGGGTGCATGTTGTTTGCTCAGTATTAATGAAGGTTCAGTAAATAAATATGTATACATTTCATTGTGTGTATATTTCACAACATATGTGAGATTCTTTTAAAAAATGATGTATTTCTGTAGGCTCTTCTCTCAACCTTTTTGTATTATTGTTAATAGTTTATTTGTGTAAGTCATAACAATTTGAGATTGAAATTTGAGAATTTGATGTTTAATGATATCTTCTAGCACTTTCTTTGCATGGGAAGATTATTCTGCAATGACATCTTTTGCCATATCTGTTCATTCATCCAGTCAGTGAGCAAAAATCTTGTATCTTGGTCTTTTACCAGGTTTTGGGGAAAACAGTGGGAAGCAGAGACAAACATATTTTAGTTGGGAGCCTGATAGAGAAACAGGTATTTCAGTCGGGAGCCTAACAGAGAAAAAAGTAAATACAGAAATAAAAGAATAAACACAGTGTAATAAATATTATGAAGTAAACAAGGGTCTGAGAGAGAGTTAATGTGGATATGTGCCTGTTCCACAGTATATCTGGAATATAGCAACATGAAATGAGGTAGGAAACATACTCATGGTCCAGGTTATATAGAGCTTTGCAGGCCATGGAAATGAATTTGGATTTGATTTTGAGTGTAGTAGGAAGTCCTTCTACAGTTTCAAGTAGGGGAGTCATAGGATTTATAAGAAGTCCACTCTTGTTTATATGTGAAGGATGAATTGAAGGGGACAAGAATAAAAATGGAAAGAGAAGTTAGGAGTCCATGGCAGTAGTCTACGTGAGAGATGAAGATGGCCTGGACCAGAGTGGTGACAAAAAAGTGGAGAGCTGTAGGTGGATACTAAATATATTTGGAATAGGACTGGGTCCTGGATTAGATGTGAGGAGTAAGGAAATGAGAGGAGTCAGGGATGATTGTGCTTCTGGGTTTAGTAACTGGGTGGATGGTTGTGCCAAGCACTGGGAGAGGGAAGATTTGGGGAGGACCAGGTTTGTTACAAGAAGGGGGATGGGAATGAGGAAGAAAGAACATGTTACATTTGAGATGTTTAGCAATCATCCAAATGTGCTCTTAGGTGTACAGATCTAGAGATCAGGACCAGAAATACAAGTTCAGGCTAGGATTTTAAACTATAGAACCAGAAAAATCACTTGGAGAGACAGAGAAAAGGAGAGGTAAAAGAGAACTGGCAAAAGGGGGCCAAGGAGTGTTTGAAGAAAGAATTGTCGGAGGGATGCCTGGGTGGCTCAGTCCGTTAAGTGTCTTGCCTTCAGCTCAGGTCGTGATCCCAGGACCCTGGGATCGAGACCTGCGTTGGGCTCCCTGCTTCTCCCTCTACCTGCTGTTCCCCCTGCTTGTGCTTTGTCTCTCTCTCTCTGACAAATAAATAAAAAATCTTTAAAAAAAAAAAAAGAATGATCAGATACACAAAACTAATAAAAG
>NC_138383.1:28910423-28936596 GCF_054177405.1 Leptonychotes weddellii
AAAAAAAAAAAAAAAAAGAAAGGGTCAGCTCTGGGACGCCTGGGTGGCTCAGTCAGTTAAGCGTCTGCCTTTGGCTGAGGTCATGATCCCTGGGATCAAGTTCCGCATCAGGCTCAGTCCCTTGCTCAGCAGAGAGCCTGCTTCTCCCTCTGCCTGCAGCTCCCCCTGCTTGACAAATAAATAAAATCTTTTTAAAAAAATAAAAATAGAAAATAAAAGAAAGGGCCAGCTTTGTTAAATCTTTTTTTTTTTTTTAAGATTTTACTTATTTATTTGACAGAGAGACACAGCGAGAGAGGGAACACAAGCAGGGGGAGTGGGAGAGGGAGAAGCAGGCTTCCCACCGAGCGGGAGCCCGATGCGGGGCTCGAATCCAGGACCCTGGGGTCATGACCTGAGCCGAAGGCAGATGCTTAACGACTGAGCCACCCAGGCGCCCCAGTCAAATCTTGCTCTATGGTCTAAATGAGACCAAAGTCCAGTGAAGTTAAAATCGATGATCTGACAAACCACTTCCTTATTGAGTCTGGTTCCTTCCAGAAACTTTCAAGTCTCCACATTGCAAAAAGCATTTAATCAAAGAGAATATACAAGGTTCTTCTGCCCCTTATTAGTTTTTAAGATCTGTTTATAGGAGATTTTAGTACAGCTTCAATGGGACGGAAGAATTTTCTTTAATTTTTTATTAAATAATCATAAGGATGTCTCTAGGATCTCTGTATCTGCAAAAGTCTTATTTTTAGAAATTTAAATATTTGACGGGCCGCCTGAGCGGCTCAGTCGGGTAAGCGTTTGCCTTTGGCTGTGATCCTGATTTCCAGTTCCTGGAATTGAGCGCCCCTCCCCCCCAGGCTTCCCTGCTCAGCAGGGAGTCTGCTTCTCACTCTTTCTTTCTCTCTCTCCCTCCTCCTCCCTATCCCTCGTTTTTTTTCTCTCTCTCTCAAATAGATAAATAAAATCTTTCTTTAAAAAAAATTTAAATATTTGAATTTATCAGTACCTTAATAACTATTGGTAAGTGATGCATCTCAAAGTATGCCTAGCAGATAGTATGTACGCAGTAAATACTTGTTAAATGAGTAAATGAAAATCCATTTTCACTGCTATATAAAATTTCATTGTATAATTGTATGCCAGTTTATTTGTTCTTCTGACAATGGACATTTGAGTTGTTAGAGCTTTTGCTATTAAGACTGGTGTTGCTAAAAATATTATTGTACATATCAACTCTTCACATGTGCAAGAGGTTCTTTTTTTTTTTTTTTTAAAGATTTTATTTATTTATTTGAGACAGAGAGAATGAGAGACAGAGAGCATGAGAGGGAGGAGGGTCAGAGGGAGAAGCAGACTCCCTGCTGAGCAGGGAGCCCGATGCGGGATTCGATCCCGGGACTCCAGGATCATGACCTGAGCCCAAGGCAGTCGCTTAACCAACTGAGCCACCCAGGCGCCCCGCAAGAGGTTCTTTTGGCTATATGTTTAGGCATAGAATTGCTAGCAAGAGTATACCAGTATTCAGCTTTTTACAAGTTGTCTTCCTAACTTTGCTATTGTCTTAATTTCTGCTGAAAGAATCCATGTAAAGAATGGTGTGGTGGATTATAAAATTGAGTGTTGAATTGCAAAATGGTCACATATTCTCATCATTGTATGCATACCCCTTTGTAATGTGATTTTATTGTTACACCACTCCTTGACTTTGTACTTGGCTATGTGACTCGCTTTGACCAACAGGACATTAGCAAGTGTGACATAAGCAGAGACTTGAAAAACTTGCGTATTAGGACCTGTCTTCTCTTGTGGCTCTTCAGAACCCTGAGCCCATCATGTGAAAAAAGGCCAGACTAACCTGGGGGTTAGGGGACCTTACATGAGGCATCCCATCTGAGACTTGCCTGGCTCAGGAGCCAACCTAGCCCAGACCAGAATTGCCTGGCCTAACTCACAGAATCATGAGAAATACTAAATGATTTTTTTTAAGTCACTATATTTTGGAGCTAAATTGTTATATAGTAAAGCATACTGGATAAAAATGGTATCTCACTGTGATCTTGATCTATATTTTTTGATTGTCACTGAGATCAAGTAGGTATCTTCATTATTGGCCATATATATTTTCTCTGCTATGTAATACCTCTTTATGTCTTTTGCCTATTTTACTTTTGTAAGATTGTCTTTTTCTTAGTATTTTAAATTCTTTATATAAGCTGCCTACTTAGTCCTTTTCAGTTACGTATTTCTCTGGTTTATCTTTTCTTTCTTTTTTTTTTTTTTAAGATTTTATTTATTTATTTAATTGACAGAGAGAGAGAGAGAGAGAGGGAACACAAGCAGGGGGAGTGGGAGAGGGAGAAGCAGGCTTCCCACAGAGCAGGGAGCCCGATGCGGGGCTCCATCCCAGGACCCTGGGGTCATGACCTGAGCGGAAGGCAGTCGCTTAACCGACTGAGCCACCCAGGCGCCCTGGTTTATCTTTTCACTTAAGATATCTTGTAATGAATTTAAGTTTTAATTTTGGTGTTTTATTTATTAGTCTTTTCCTTTATGGATAGCTCTTTTCTGTGTGTCTTAAGAAATCATTCCCTATCCCAAGGCAAAAAGTATTTATATTTTCTTCTAAAAGTTCTGCTTTTTGACTTCTAAATCTTTAATCCATTTGGAATGGAATTTTGTGCATGGTTCAAAGTAGTAATCCAAATTTTCTTTTCTTATATGGATAACCAATTTGAATAATCTCTCCTTTCCCCGCTGCTCTATTTTGCCATAAGGAGTTCCAAAAACACAAGAATCTTTTGAAATGCCCTCTATTCTGTTTCTTGGTTGCTTTCTCTATTTCCATACCTATACAAAACACCTTCATTCTTTATTACTATAATATATGTGTGGAGAGAGAGAGAGAGATACTTTGGACACAAGAACTCTGTCAGATACATGTATCTTGCAAGTATTTTCTCTCCTGTAGTTTACCTTTTTGGTTTTCTTTTTTTTTTTTTATTTGAGAGAGAATGAGAAAGAGAGCACATGAGAGGGGGGAGGGTCCGAGGGAGAAGCAGACTCCCTGCCAAGCAGGGAGCCCGATGCGGGACTCGATCCCTGGACTCCAGGATCATGACCTGAGCCGAAGGCAGTCGCTTAACCAACTGAGCCACCCAGGCGCCCCTACCTTTTTGGTTTTCTTAACAATGTTTCAAAGCGCAAAAGTTTTTAAACTTGGTAAAGTCCAGTTTATCAATTTTCTCTTTTATGGTTCATGCTTTTTAAATCCTAAGAAACACTTTGTCTACTCCAAGATTGCAAAGATTTTCTCCTTTTTTTTCTAGAAGCTTTATAGTATTAGTTCTTACATTTAGATCTATGATCCATTTCAAATCAGTTGTTGAATTTGAGAAAGAAGGGTTGATGTTCACTTTTTCATATGAATATTCAGTTATTCTAGTACTATTTGTTGAAAAGACTTTCCTTTCACCATTGAATTGCTTTCTACCTTTGTTGAAAATTAATGGACCCACTATATGTGGGTCTAATTATGTATTCTATATTCTGTTCCACTGATCTATATCTGTCCTTTTGCCAGAACCATACTATCATTACTCTAGCTTTATAATAAATCTTGAAATGAGTTGTGCAAGTCTTACAACTTTGTTCTTTATCCAGATTGTTTAGCTATTCTAAGTTCTTTGCATTTCCATATAAATTTGAATCCACTTGTCACTTTTGATTTTTTAAAAAGCTTGCTTAAGAGGCACCTGGGTGGCTCAGTTGGTTAAGCATCTGACTTCTGCTCAGGTCATGATCTCAGGGTCCTGGGATCCAGTGAGCATCATCCAGTGAGCATGCTCTGCACTCAACGGGGAGTCTGCCTCTCCCTCTCCTTTTCCCTCTGCCCCTCCCCCTGCTCATGCAGCGCTCTCTCACTGTCTCTTTCAAATAAAATCTTCAAAAAAAGAGTTTGCATGAGTTTTGATTGAGATTGCATTAAACCTATATATCAGTTTCAGGGAAATTGTCATAATAACGATATTAAGTCTTTCAAATAATGAACATGGTATATTTCCCCATGTATTTAGGCCCTCTCAATTTCTTTCCTTATTTTTTTAGAATAGGTCTTTTACGTATGTTGTTAAACTTACCTCAAGTATTTTATGTTTTCAGATGCTGTTGTAAATGAAATTTTTAAAATTTAATTTTCTAATTGTTTATTCCAGGTATTTAATAGAGTGTTGGTTTGACCTTTTATCCTGTGACCTTGATAAAGTCATTTATTAGTTCTAGTAGTTCTGAGCATTTTTCAGTGTTCTCTTATTTTGACCCATGAGTTACTTAAAACTGTGTGCATTAACTTTTTTTTAAGATTTTATTTATTTATTTGAGAGAGAGAGTGAGAGAGAGAGAGCACAAGAGGGGGGGAGCGGGAGAGGGAGAAGCAGACTCCCTGCTGAGCAGGGAGCCCGATGCGGGACTCGATCCCGGGACTCCAGGATCATGACCTGAGCCAACGGCAGTCGCTTAACCAACTGAGCCACCCAGGCGCCCTGTGTGCATTAACTTCTAAAGTATGTACAAATGTTATATTTTTGTTACTAAAGTTTGACATGATTTTTTTTAAAGATTTATTTATTTATTTGACAGAGGCAGAGAAAGCAAGAGCAGGAACACAAGCAAGGGGAGTGGGAGAGGGAGAAGCAGGCTTCCCGCTGAGCAGGGAGCCCGATGTGGGGCTCAATCCCAGGACCCTGGGATCATGACCTGAGCTGAAGGCAGACGCTTAACGACTGAGCCACTCAGGCGCCCTTGACATAATTTTTTTTTAAAGATTTTATTTATTTGAGAGAGAGAGCAAGCGTGTGCAAGAGCACGTGAGCAGGGGGAGGGGCAGATTCAGAGGGAGAAGCAGACTCCCCACTGAGCAGGGAGGACATGGGGCTCAATCCCAGGACCCCCGGGATCATGACCTGAGCCAGAGGCAGCCACCGAACTGACTGAGACACCCAGGTGCCTCTTGTTTGCCATAATTTCTGAGTTATCAGAGAATGTGGTCTATGATGCCCATTCTTTGGAATATGTTAAGACTGGTTTCTTGGCTTAATCATTATAAATGGCTTATGAAAAAATTTGTATTCTCTAAATGTCAGATGCTGAATCTATTCCTACATTTTATTTCTTTTTTTTTTAAGGAAATTTTCTTTTTTTTTCAAAGATATTATTTATTTATTTTTGAGAGAGAGAGAGAGAAAGAGAGTGCTTGCACACGAATTTGGGGGAGGGGCAGAGAGAGAAGCAGACTCCCCTCTGAGCAGGGAGCCGGATCTGGGACTCTATCCCAGGACCCTGGCATCATGACCTGAGCCAAAGGCAGATGCTTAACCAGCTGAGCCACCCAGTGCCCCCTACATTTTATTTCTTAATTGTATTGTTAAAATCTTTTATCTTTGCTTAATATTATTTTTGTTTGCTTGAAATATCAGTAACAGTTGTTTTGAAATCTCCCAGTACAGTGTTGGATTTATCCATTGCTCTGTGTATTTTTAACAATTCTTACATTATAAATTTTGATGCTGTATTGTATTAGTGCTTTCAAATTTAGAATTGTTATTTCTTCCTGCTGAGTGAAACCTTTTATCATTATGTTCTCTGTCCCTAATAATGACTTTTGTCTTTTGTCTTATTTTCAGCCTTTCAAGCATGGATTTTTTAAAAATAACAATTTGCAACCTTTTCAAAGTGATAAGTTTAATCTGTTTGTTTATTTTGATTATTGACATATTTGGACTGTTTGGACTTTTTTCTATCAAGTACTGTTTTGAAGCTCCCCAACTTTAGGACATGTTAGCTCTCATCTTTCTCTTCCAGATTTATATGTCATTATCCACATTTCACTTCTTTTTAAAATTATCGTTACAGACACTTTTATTATTTTATACAATACTTGGTTAAATAGCCTTATTTATTGCTTACTATTAATGTCTCTATTTTATTGGGCACACAATTCTAGACTAGCTGTTTTTTTTTTTTATTCTTATGTTAATCCCCATACATTACATCATTAGTTTTAGATGAAGTGTTCCATGATTCATTGTTTGTGCATCTAGACTAGTTGTTTTATCTCAAAACTCTGATATTATTCCATTGTTTTTTGCCTTTTATTGTTGCTGTTGAGTATTCTGCTTTCATTCTAACTGTTCTTCCATTTTTATTATTTATTTATTTATTTATTTATTTATTCTTTTTAAAGATTTTATTTATTTATCTGACAGAGAGAGGCACAGCGAGAGAGGGAACACAAGCAGGGGAAGTGGGAGAGGGAGAAGCAGGCTTCCTGCTGAGCAGGGAGCCCCATGTGGGGCTCAATTCCAGGATGCTGGGATCATGACCTGAGCCGAAGGCAGACGCTTAACGACTGAGCCACCCAGGCGCCCTATTTTTTATTTATTTTTAAAGATTTTATTTATCATTTGAGAGAGAGAGAGACAGAGAGCCCAAGCCAGGGGAGTGGCAGAGGGAGAAGCAGACTCCCTGCTGAGAAGGAAGCCTGATTTCGGTGCTCAATCCCAGGACCCAGAGATCATGACCTGAGCTGAAGGCAGACACTTAGCCATCTGAGCCACTCAGACACCCCACTGTTCTTCCATTTTTAGAGATGTGTCCTTTCTTTCCGACTTCTTTCAAGATCAAGACCTCTTGGGGCACCTGGGTGGCTCAGTAGTTAAGCGTCTGCCTTCAGCCCAGGTCATGATCCCGGGGTCCTGGGATTGAGCCCTGCATTGGGCTCCCTGCTCAGCGGGAGGCCTGCTTCTCCCTCTCCCCCTCCCCCTGCTTGTGTTCCCTCTGTCGATGTGTCTCTCTCTGTCAAATAAATAAATAAAATCTTTAAAAAAAAAAAAAAAAGATCAAGACCTCTTTACTTTAGTGTTCTGCAATTTGATTGCAGTATTTCTGGATAGGATTTATTTATATTTGTTCTACTTGGGATATATTTTACTTCCTAGATTGATGGACTCATTTTTGGAAATTTTAGGTCTTTATCTTTTTGAATTTACATTTCTCCCATTCCTTATATTCTTCTGGGATTGCAATTAAAGAAATAATAGACCTTCTCATTCTGTCCTCTGTGTCTCTTATTTGCTTATATTTTTCATCTTATCTCTGCTGCGTTCTTAATAAATTCCCTGGATAGCTCATCCAGTTCACTTCATCTGTGTTTGATCCATGCATTTAATCCGTCCATTGCCTTTTAATTTCAACAGTTATTACTTCTAGAAGTTCCATTTGTTTTTCTTTCCTTCAAATCTATTCAGGTGTGGTAGTTTTTATTGTGTGTTCATCTTTGTAATTGCATCCTTTGTTCTGTAAACATTTTATACATAGCTCTTCTATAATATACTTAATTTGTACTTGAATCTCTGATATCTGTGGTTCTTGTCCTGAAGGAGTAGGGGATTGGTGGGGCCAATTGGAGGGGTCTATATTGATAATGGCTTGTTTGCTGGAACTTTTGTGAGTTTATTGATTGATCTTATTCTTTTGGAGTCCAGCAGACCTAATTTACAAAGAGGGTTTACTTCTACTTCTGCTGAGAGCTAGAAAGGCAACTCTGACTTGGGACTACATTAGTGGCCCTTGTGGTTATAGCAGAGGAAATATTCTCTATCTTTTTTGGATCTCCTGCTGGACCTGGGAATGAAACTGATAGTTTAATTAAGAAAAGACATACTAATAGGAGAAAAGCATACAAACTTTACTATTTTTTTTCACATGTAAATGGGAACCTTCAAGAGAATGAAGACCCCAAGAAGTGACCAGAGCAGGACGCTTTTATACCTTTTAGACCAAGAAACAATAAATTTGTGAAGAATTGACAAGACAAAGAAGTTTGATCTAGAGGTAGTAAATGGTGAAGAAATAAGTAGGAAGATATGGGTTAATTTAACAAAGTTTGTACAGATTTATCAGCCCCAAGTTCCCATCTCTGGTGATAAGAATGTCTTCCTTCTTCCTAGTACAGGGAGGCTACCTTTTACATGAGAGTTTTATTTCTTGCTTTCAGGAAGAAAAAGGAAAGTCAGAGTGTCCGTTTTAAAAAACAGAGTGCCATTTCTTAAAAGTGCCTTTAATTCAAAGTAATCAATATTTTGAGGTGACATTCTGTTTTTCTTCATGGGTTTTTGCCCAAAGGAAAAGTCGCTAATACAGCTTTTCACCTTCAATTCAGTCTTCCTACAAGGATGTTGATCTCAGAATCTTTTCTCAGGGTAACTTGAGCCCTCTCAGTTGCTGGTTGCTCCTATCAGCTTCCTTCCTACTGCTCAGGTTTTCTTCTTTTCCCACCATCCCTCACAACCACCTAGCTCTTAGACCATTCAGTCTCTCTGGATCTGTTGTGTAGTTTACTTATTTTTTTGGCGGGATAGAGGGGACCATGGAGACTGCCTCTTCCCTTTGTGAAACCAGTGATTTCTCAAAGAATATGTCCAATCCAGGGTCCAGTTTTTATGGAGAGGAAGGAACCCTCAAACTTCCTAGTACATGTACCTGACATCACATAGTAAATGTTACTGAAAAGTTTAATTTACATTTTTCCATGTGCAGTATTTTAGTTTATTATTTTATAAAACCCTATCTTGAAGCCATTTGGATGCTAAGAATTCATTGCTACACATAATGACACCATACTTTATCTACTCAGTAGGTTCTAATTTTCTTAAGATAGAAGTGGAGGTCCCTAAATGATTATTTTCAGGAAGCTATTTAATATTTAAGAGAAAATGAAACCCAAAATACCCTTTAAAGTTGGCAAAGAATGACAGTTCAATGTAGAAAGTGCTATAGGTCATTCTGGTCTCTTTAATGTTAAATGACCAAAAAATAGCAACAGTTACTTCCATTTACCCATCTTAATGGGTGTAGTGGGAACAGTACTACCATTTCAATGGATGGATAACATATAGCAAGTTCTAGTATTTTTCCAAACTGTGGATAATAAAAAAAAAATCTGTTTCATAGATCATAAAGCTTAGAATTATCTGTATCAAGTCCTTCATTTTGATTTAAATAATCTGAAATATGTACTTTTGTCATTTGCAAATATTCTGTGATTTAACTTATTCTCTTATTAATGACTTGTATGGGCTAGTTTATATTCCCCAGGTATTTAGGGGCAGTAAAGTAGGGAGTCTGTTAAGCAATCTGAATTTGAAATTTTGTCAGAAATACACAAACAGTAAAAACCCACAAAGAAATGACTGAAAGAAGTAAAGGTGAAGTCATCAGTTTTAATGACAGTCCCATTATTTGTCTGTTCATTATAATCAACAAAGAGGAGTGTTCTCTTAATTCTACTGATGGGAACTGTTTAGAAATACTAGAACATGCTAAACTTTTGGAACTACTTTGTTATCATTTTATTTTTTCTGTGACTCCGGAATTCCTTGGTGAGAATTGAAAGGACTCTCACTAGACTGTTTTGTGTAGTAGAAGAAACATTGAATTTGGATGTGGAAACGTGAGGTGGAACTCTCACTTTGCCATTTATATGCTGCTGAATTGCAATTTAGGGCCCATCCAGCCCTTAAATTTCTCATTTGTAGAAGGTAAGGATTAAAATAACTGTTCCCTACAAAGGGTTGTTAGTATTAGTTTAGCAAGTCTGTATGTAAACTATTAATCACTACACAGAGTAGTTATTGTGGCATAAATCCAAACCCTAACCTTGGGCTAGGTAGAATTCTTAGACTATTAGAATAGAAAGAAAATTATGGCAGTAATTTACTTTATGTGCCTGATAATTGGATGCAGAAAGAGAGATTCAGAAATGTGGAGTAACATTCCCAAGGTCTCACAGTTAGCTGAATCTCCCAACTTTGGAATGTTACTCCTTTTAGTGTTTTAATTCTTGACATTACTCCCCCATCTTTTTGGTGAAAATGTTTTGCTAAGATTGCATTGGTTATGAAAAACTGATTGAACGTTTAGTAGATTGAGAGAAAAGGAGAAATGGGATTTTTCAAGCTGTAATTTTACAATTTACATATTTTCTCTATTAAAATAAAGTCATGTTTTTGCCCAAAGGAACATAGAATCATATTTTTATATATTGGAAATGAGAGATAAACATTCCCCCCAAATCTGTGAGACTCTCAAAAAGGGGGGGTCCCTAAAATGTCCTCCATGTTTTATCTTTTTAAAATAGGGATTTTTACTTAAAATTTTATCTAATTAAAAATTAGATCTGGAGCAATGGCCTTTTCAACAATTAGAAGACTGTGTAATGTATTTTACACTTCACTAAATTAAGTTGAGGGACATTTTAGGCCAGAAATATATACCCTCATAACCTACTAACCATTATTGGGAGTTACATTGCAGTTTTTTTTTTTTAAGATTTTATTTATTTATTTGACAGAGAGAGACACAGCGAGAGAGGGAACACAAGCAGGGGGAGTGGGAGAGGGAGAAGCAGGCTTCCCGCTGAGCATGGAGCCCGATGCGGGGCTCGATCCCAGGACCCTGGGATCATGACCTGAGCTGAAGGCAGACGCTTAACGACTGAGCCACCCAGGCGCCCCTACATTGCGATTTTGAATGCATTTAAATTGTATCCTAACTTGAGGTTTTAATTTGTCTAATTCCCCAAGACTTTAGAAGGTTCAAAAAGAGGGGCACCTGATGGCTCAGTCGGTTAAGTGGCTGGCTCTTGATTTCAGCTCAGGTCACAATCTCAGGGTCCTGGGATTGAGCCCCACATCGAGCCCCATGTCGGGCTCTGTGTTCAGTGGAGAGGCTGCTTGAGGATTCTCTCCCTCTCTCTCTGCACCTCCCCCTCCCTCTAAAATAAATAAATAAATCTTTTTAAAAAGTTCAAAAAGATTCAAGGACTTTTTTTTTCATATATTCTTATTCAAATAATGAATTTTCAGAGAACATACTTTTACACTGCCCAACCATGTGATAATCTCTGACTCTTACAGTCAGATGATCTAATAGTCACTGATACTGTGCATGGTGTTTGAATTTGGCTTTTTACCCCTGCACAAGTGGAAAACTATATGAAAGCCTCACTGGTCAAAATATATTTATTACTGTTTGCTTAGATTATTTATTAAGTTTCCAATAATAAATTGCAATTTCTTAATCATAGCAGTTTTAGAAAAATCTATGCTGTTTTGAAGTAGTCTGTGAATGAATGTACTAAATAGTCTAAGTATACACACTTCTGAAAGCAAGAAATATTCAAGTTGGCTGTCTTTGCATGACTTGTATGAAGAACAGTGTGCATTATTGAGAAAGCTGAGTTAATATTTTTATGAGAAAGTAGAATCATTTGAATAAATGATTTTTTTTTTAAAGGAAGTGTGTTCATTTTACTTTGGAATACAGTGGCCAAGAAAATTAGAGCCAATGACTTCATCACTCCTCTTTTCCTTTTCATCTTGTTAAATTCTCCACTAACTGATATTACTCTGGGAGTTGTTTTTTCATGTCATCCATAAATGTTTTCTGTGTTGTTTTAGGGAACTCAAAGTAATTTAGTTTCACATTGTTTTTGCATTACAAGTGTAGCTAATGTTTAAAATGAATGAAATATTATAGTCTTAGCAGTAGATGTACAACCTACAAAAAACCTTTGTGAGCTGATTTTGGCAGTATTTTCTCAGCACTTCTGCCAGAAACAAAAGACCCCACACGTCTTAATATCAGCCTTTCATTTTAAATGCTTCACCTGTGTTTAAAACTTGCTAGTTGCAACCTTTTAAAGCATTCCTTATATCTAGATATATTTTCACAATGAAAATTATTATTTGATGTTTGAGTTATGCTTCTTTCCTATTTCTGACTTCTAATCCTATCCACAGACCTATAGAGTTTATTTTAACAGTTTCATTCTTAAAAATAAATCTTAACTTAGTTGCATGCTATTAAAATTGATATTACAACTCTCACTGCAAAGTAAGCTCCATTGGATGTCAAGAATATGTGCTAGATTCCTGTTAGAGGAGATTTCAGTCCTTTAAATAAGCTAGGAATACTTTGGATTTATCCCCACGCCTAGGAATCTGACTGACATTGTTTCGTAACAGATTTCCAAAAAAAATTTTTTAAAGACTTTATTTACTTTCAGAGAGGAGAGAGTGCGTGAATTTAAAGTAGCTGTGCAGTTGGGTAGTTTATCTCCAGTTATGTTCACCTGGTCAGACAGACCATAAGGATGCAGGTTGTTCCAGGGACATTCCAGTTTTGCAAAGTGTATATGTGATTGAGGAAGATGGGGACAAAGGAAATGAGGGTGTTTTCAAGGGAGTTTTAAAAGACAAGGAATAGGGGCGCCTGGGTGGCTCAGTCGTTAAGCGTCTGCCTTCGGCTCAGGTCATGATCTCAGGGTCCTGGGATCGAGCCCCACATTGGGCTCCCTGCTCCGCGGGAAGCCTGCTTCTCCCTCTCCCACTCCCCTTGCTTGTGTTCCCTCTCTTGCTGTGTCTCTCTCTGTCAAATAAATAAATAAAATCTTTAAAAAAAAAAAAAAAGACAAGGAATAGTATAAAGTATTTTCAAAAATGGTTAAAATGCAAAAAAGTTTTGATGCTTTTATAAGCTTAACTATTTAGAACACAAGTGATTCTTTGCATGTTTGACTTTATAGTTCTTTTGGGAATGGCAAAAGTTTTTCAAAACTGAACTTATTTTGTTGTAAGAAGTAGACTGATTAAAAGATGATGTAATGTATGGGGATTAACATAAGAATAAAAAAAATAAATAAATAAAGGGGGAAATCAATATGTACTATAAGAAAATACAGGTTTGTTTCTATATAACCTTTGGATGGAGTGGGCTTGGGGACAAATATTCTGAGATTAAAACCTTGGCTTTATTATTTAAAAAAAAAAAAAAAAAAAAATAACTTAGTTCCCTTGGTTATTTCTTACAAAACAAAATTCCAGACTATTTTGTTTTCCAGAGAATTTTTTGAGTAGGAAATGTCAGTAAGCTGTTCTCTTTTTTAACATATTGTGTAAGAACACATTGTTTGCTCAGATGAAAATTCCTGTTGCAATATCTTTAAAAACATCTTCAAACAATTGCATAATACCATTGTTTTAAGTAAGGACTCAAATGG
Source organism: Leptonychotes weddellii (assembly GCF_054177405.1). Classification (NCBI taxonomy): domain Eukaryota; kingdom Metazoa; phylum Chordata; class Mammalia; order Carnivora; family Phocidae; genus Leptonychotes; species Leptonychotes weddellii. Next base: position 28,923,532 of record NC_138383.1, read on the forward strand.
GCTCGAGTTGTTTTGGATAAAAATTATTATCTTTTTTTTTTTTTTTAAGATTTTATTTATTTGACAGAAGCAGAGAGAGGCACAGGCAGAGGGAGAGGGAGAAGCAGGTTCCCTGCTGAGCAAGGAACGTGATGTGGGACTTGATCCCAGGACCCTGGGATCATGACCTGAGCCAAAGGCAGACAACCAACTGAGCCACTCAAGCACCCAAAAGTTTTTATCTCTTAAAGATGATACTACAGATTGGGCGCCTGGGTGGCTCAGTTGGTTAAGCGTCTGCCTTCAGCTCAGGTCATGGTCCCAGGGTCCTGGGATCGAGCCCCGCATCGGGCTCCATGCTCAGCGGGAAGCCTGCTTCTCCCTCTCCCACTCTCCCTGCTTGTGTTCCCTCTCTCGCTGTGTCTCTCTCTGTCAAATAAACAAATAAAATCTTTAAAAAAAAAAAAAAATGATACTACAGAAAAGAGTAAGCCTGGGGAAATGAGGTCAATTATCACAGTGTTTTGCAGAGGGACAAGTTTTAGAATTTTTTCTTCGTAACACACATGCCCCTTTGTGACTTGTTCATCTTTTTGCCACAAATTAATTACATTTTATTTATTGTGATATAGGTGAATAGGCTGTTCATCTCTGAAAAAAAATTGCCTATAGAATTTGGCTTAATATGAATGTACCAGTTTTAAATTTTTACAGAACTTAAATATGGCTTCTAGTTAAATGATTAGAAGATAGAAAATCCTACACTCCTTTATTATATGGTCCACTTCAATATCCTCAGTTAATTTTATTAATAAAGCCCAGAAAGCATGATTTGTGGAGAACATTTACATTTTATGAACCTATTTTGATGCTCTGGTTTTAGAGATTTTCACAAAATGACTTCATTTATTTTTTTTTGTAATTGCTTGGACTGTATCTTTTGAAAACATCTTCACATAAGTATGACTTAAGTTTGCAGAATCAAATTTCCAGCTTTTATGAACTCTTCTGAATGTACTGTACTCTGAGCTCCCATAATTGCTCCTGTACTTTCTTCCTCATCATTACAGCTAGTATATATATTGAGTTTATATGAAAGGTGAGATAATATGTTAGTATTTTATTTTTTAAGATTTATTTATTTATTTATTTATTTGACAGAGAGAGACAGCAAGAGAGGGAACACAAGCAAGGGGAGTGGGAGAGGGAGAAGCAGGCTTCCCACTCAGCAGGGAGCCCGATGCGGGGCTCGATCCCAGGACCCTGAGATCATGACCTGAGCCGAAGGCAGACGCTTAACCGACTGAGCCACACAGGCGTCCCTATTAGTATTTTATATAGATTACCTTGTTTGATCTTCATAGCAACCCTTTGATATGTGTCATGTTATCTCTATTTTACAGGTTAAAGAAACTGATGTTTAGAGAGATTTAGAAATTTGTCCAAGCTCATAGAAGTTTGAGTTTGAATCCAGTTCTGTTAGACTCCAAAACCTGTTTTCTTCCCACTAAGTTAGATACTGTATATCTATTTCATTTTAAGTGAAGTCCTGTGCTCATCTGGCTTCCCTGTCAGAAGAAAGAACCCTTTGGAGGACAAGGAGTTTGTGTTATTCATATTTATGTCTTCAGAGCCTGGTACAGACTCCAGAATTTTTTAAATAAGCACTGAATGAAAGACACTAACATCATTGAAATGGTAGCAGTCAGGCATGTACCAATGAAGTAGTTTCTCTAGTGTAGGCAGTTTACCACTTCATATACCTCCTGCCCTTTTGATGTGGTTATACACATGCATGTCCAAACACACACACGTACACGCACTCTTTCATCCTTACCAATCCTGTGACAGTGATAATTTGTTCTCATTTTGTAGATCAGAAAATCAAGATCTGAGGGTACCTGGCTGGCTCAGTTGGTAGAGCATGTGACTCTTAGATCTTGGGGTTGTGAGTATGAGCCCCATGTTGGGTGTAGAGATTACTGAAAAATAAAATCTAAAAAGACAGTAACAAGCAAACAAAAGAAAAGATCTAGAAAAAAAAAGAGATTTGCTCAAGATCACACCACTAGTGACAAATCTGGGATGCAAATCAAGATTTTCAAACTTTAAATCTTAATAATCATCTACTCCAGGCTATCCATCTGTGCTAATGGAAACCTATACTTTATTTCTTGATATGTTTATTTGCTTATTGAGAAATGATGGCAAGAAAACAAAGGTGTCCACAAATGAATTGTGTCTAAAGAAGACACCTTCTGTTGAAGTGATGAATGTATGCTTTTTGCTCAGTCTTTTTATATGTAGTCTTTCACTTATTTTCCTTTACAAAGCATATATTTTGTAAGTGGTAATTGCAGTTAAAATTTTAGTTAAGGAATAAAATAGTTCCAACTAACGAACTATAGGAACACTAAATCCATGACCATATCATATTGTAATCAGCTGAATATAGGTCTAGCAGGATTCCTGGCACATTCAGAGTGTGTTAAGGACTGCATTGCAGACTTGATCAAAGTATTGTGCTTTTTCTTTTCTTTCTTTTTTTTTTTAAGATTTATTTATTTGAGGGGCACCTGGGTGGCTCAGACATTAAGCGTCTGCCTTCGGCTTAAGTCATGATCCCAGGATCCTGGGATCGAGCCCCGCATCGGGCTCCCTGCTCCTTGGGAAGCCTGCTTCTCCCTCTCCCACCCCCCCTGCTTGTGTTCCCTCTTTCGCTGTGTCTCTCTTTGTCAAATAAATAAATAAAATCTTAAAAAAAGAGAGATTTATTTGAGAGGGAGAGAATGAGTGAGCATGGCGGGGAGGGCAGAGGGAGAGAGAGAATCAGCTCAGTCCTAGCACCCTGAGATCATGACCTGAGCCGAAATCAGGAGGCAGCCAGGCACCCTGAAGTACTGTGCTTCTTGAGTAGAAAGATTTGCTTTACTAACACCTGAAAGAATGATAACAGTTATAGGCAATCTGGTGTTTTTGTGTAGAATAATTATGTCAGCACAATTTATATGTTGTAATACAGGGATTTAAAAGTAAAAATTTATACCTATACATGTAATATGAAGCATGATATAAAGAGTACATTTAACATATCTTAGACATTTATAATTTTTATTTTTTTAGGCCCATATTTTTTTTTTCAGTAGAATTTTTTCCTAAATAAAATTGGTCTTCGATCTGTATCAACATTTTTGACATGTTTGGTAGTATAATCCATTTTTTTCTAATAATGCTAAAAGAATGGTGAAAGACTGGTAAAATTTGAGTAGTGTGTATAATATTAAATTATGACTCAGAAAGACTTCAGGGGCGTCTGGGTGGCTCAGTCAGTTAAGCATCCGACTTTTGATTTTGTCTCAGGTCATGATCTCAAGGGTTGTGAGATCGAGTTCCATATTGGGCTCCATGCTGGGCGTGGAGCCTGCTTAAGATTCTCTCTCTCAGGTCACCTGGGTGGCTCAGTCGGTTAAGCATCTGCCTTCAGCTCAGGTCATGATCCCGGGGTCCTGGGATTAAGTCCCACATTGGGCTCCTTGCTCAGCGGGGAGCCTGCTTCTCCCTCTGCCTGCCACTCCCCCTGCTTGTGTTCTCTCTCTCTCTGACAAATAAAAAAGTCTTTAAAAAAAAAATAGATTCTCTCTCTCCCTCTGCCTTCCCCCCCGCCCCCAAAAAACTTAAGATATTATAGCTTATCAATATTTGAAGGTGCTAGTATTTTATATCCTTCTGCAGTGGACAAATTGCCTCCAAATTTTAATCTGGAAGATCACTAGAATGACTGAAAAAGGTTTACAACTACATGGCTTTTATATTTTTACTACTTCTATTAGAGTTTCTATACAAATTATTCATATCTTGATTATAAAAGAGAAGATGAAAGTGTAAACACATTATTCAGATAGCATGCAGAATATTACTACCATGTTGTTTCTCAGTTCTATTCAGCCATAAATGCAAAGCAGAATATGTAACATGTCTTTGGATTTTATTTTGCTTTATTAGCTCCTCAAGAGTTATTGATCTATGAAATGGCAGAGAATGGAAAAAATTGTGACCAGAGACGTGTAGCAATGAACAAGGAACAATATAATGGAAACTTCACAGGTAAATTGTGGTGGCTTGGAGGGAGAAGATGTGCAGGTTTAAATGATACCCTTTTCATTGCGGTAAAATAGAAATATATCTAATATTTACTGTCTTTTGTTAATATAATAAGAAAATAAGATTCTTGTGTATCTTATATAAGATTACAGAAGTCCCCCCTGCCCCTTGTCTGCATTTTCTTTTTCCACGGTTTCAGTTACCTGTGGCCAGCTGCAGTCCAGGAACAGAATGATCTATTTTTCAGAAGGTCAGTAATAGCCTAATGCCAGGTCACAATGCCCACATCATTCACTTCACTTCATCTCATTACATAGGCATTTTATCGTATCATGTAATCTCAAGAAGGACAGTGCAGTAAGACACTTTGAGAGTTACATTCACATAACTTACAGTATATTTTTATAATTGTTTTATTATTAATTGCCACTGTCAATCTTGCTGTCTAATTTATAAATTAAACTTTATCACAGCTATATAGATACAGGACAAAACATATATAGGATTCAGTACTGTCTGCAGCTTCAGGCATCCACTGGTGGTCTTGGAACATGTTTCCTACAGATAAGGGGGGACTACTGTTAATTATCTTTTGTTTACTCCTCATAGTAAATGAAATTATGGGCCAGCGCCTGTATGGTGATTTTTGGTAGTGATAGCAGAAGTAGCCGAGTCACAGTCATATCAGCAGTGTTCTAGGTACAAGATTATTATTTGTTAATCTTACGGTGTGGTAAGTATTTATTTGGTATTGTTTGGTGCTCAGTTTTATCATGCTATTTTGTAACTTTAGAAGTAAATTATAAAGTTACTTACTACAGTAGTCCTAAATACACAAATATCAAAAAAAAATGTGATCATTGTGGGTTTATTTAAAATTTTTCATTTGCGACAAATTTATATTTTCACCGAATTTGGAATTTGTGGTAAATTTCAGTATATTTGACTCTTATTCATACATTTACCACCAAAAAAAAAAAAAAAAAGCCCTGAAAATTACAGCTTTTATTTACATAGATGGTTCAAGTAGGAACTTTCCTTAATGTGTTTAAAGGACAATGAAAGATTTTCCACTTAACAGAAGTAATGGTTTTCTTTTTGACTTCTAAATTGTTTGGCATCTCAAACATATTGCAAATAATACTCTAGCATGGTGATATCATAGACATTCTCTTATATTGGAAGAAGTGCAAGCTTTCTGAAATAGTAGTTTCTCTTTGTCTTGATCACTACATTGCCTTGCAGAACACATTTTGCAGTACTTATCTGACTTTTGGTTACTCTGATTATTGATAAATTTTATATCATTTCACCAAGAGTTTCAGGATTCAGAGATAGGCATGCATATGTCATATAGTCTCTTCATATTAGGAGCTTTTGCATGTTATTTTTTTCTTTCCTTTCTTTTAAAAAGCATGTACATTTATGTATTCTTCCCCTGCTGCCCACCCCCTTGGAATTTAAAATTAATGTTAGTATGACACATTTACTCTCCTGTACTGTGGTTTTTGGGGTTTTTTTTGGCTTAATATTTCCTAGTGATTGTGCTATAATTGTACATGAAGAACTTCTTCATTATGGCTGCTTAGTATCCCATTGTATGAGTATACCATACTTTAATCACTCCTCTGTCTTCTGCTGTTAACATTTAAGTTGTTTATAATCTTTTAATATTTCCTAGTGATTGTGCTATAATTGTACATGAAGAACTTCTTCATTATGGCTGCTTAGTATCCCATTGTATGAGTATACCATACTTTAATCACTCCTCTGTCTTCTGCTGTTAACATTTAAGTTGTTTATAATCTTTTGCTTAGACAAGTAACATTGTGTTGAATAAACTTGTACAAGAGACATTTCACCTCATACCTAATCATTCTTAGAAATGGGATTATTGGGTTATAGGGTATATGCATTTGTAATTTTGATAATGACCTTAATTGTACACTTACACACTTATTGTCACTCTTCTGAAAGCTTTACATACATTAACTCATTTAATCTTTGCAGTGACCCTAAAAAAGTAAGTACTATTTTCATCTTCATTTTGGAGAAGGGAAAACTGAGACAGAGAAAGGTTAACTAACTTGCCCAAGGTCACATGACTTGTAGCCAGGATTTGGAACCAAACAGTTTGCCTTCCTATTTTGAACTGTAAACCACTTTGTTCTGTGATATGATACTAATTGCCCTTCATAGAAGGTGGGCTAACTTAGTATCCCAGTAGCATACAAGAAAGGAAACTTGTGTCCTGACAGTAAAATAATTGCAAAAATAGTTCTCAGAGTAGAGCAGAATCACCTAGCCTGTCTAAGACTTATCATGTGAACACATTTCTTGTTTTTTGAGGTTAATATGCAAGTATCCTTCAAATGTGGGATGGAAAAGTAGATAAATTTTGAAAGTGATTGGAAAAAGTGGACATTCTGTTTAAATTTCTGCGCTAATGTTTTTCAGACCCCTCTTCAATGAATGAAAAGAAGAGGAGGGATCGGGAAGAAAGGCAGAATATTGTCCTGTGGAGACAGCCACTCATTACCTTGCAGTATTTTTCTCTGGAAATCCTAGTAATCTTGAAGGAATGGACCTCAAAGTAAAGAGTCTTCCATTACCTTATTTACTAATTTTAGAAATCTTTAACATTCTACTCTACCAACTGCTCTTTCAAAATGAATTAATTAAACATGTTTATTTTCCTTTCTGTAGTTTGGAGAAAAATAGATTAGGGGAACATACTGCTATTTGCTAACTGGATTATTACAGTTGACCCCTGTCTCACATTGAATCTTTTATGCAAAGGAGAACATAGGAGATGAGATTTTTTTTTTTTTTTTTCTGGCTTTACCTCTAGGGGAAATTGGGCCTATGTACATTAGATACTGATTCTTTAGTAGGACAGGGTTCAGAATACGTGGCACTTTTACTGATAATTTGAGCCAATGAAAAAGGACTCTGCCATGGAAATGGGTTCTATCTTTAAGTTTAGTACTTATAAGCCCTGTTTCAGATACCATAAAGAGCAAGTTGAACTTTTGCATGCCTTATCATTTTGGGCTTGCCTTTCTAAGTTATTATCTTTAATAATAGCATACGGTTTTATTGTACTTACAGTTTATAAAACATTTTGTAACATTTTTCAGTTCATTTGATCCTTAAAGCAACTCTTTGAAACTAGTAAAACAAATATATGATTATAGTTGACCCTTGAACAACATGGGGGTTGGGGGTGCCAACCCCCACACAGTTGAAAAATCTATGTATAACTTTTGACTCCTCAAAAACGTAACTACTAATAGCCTACTTTTGACCAGAAGCTTTGTATATATATTATGTACTATATTCTTATAATATAGTAAGCTAGGGAGAAGAAAATATTAAGAAAATCATAAGGAAGAGAAAATACATTTACAGTACTATACTGTAAAAAAATCCACATTTAGTCCTGCGCAGTTCTGACCCATGTTGTGGTCAACTGTATTATGATTTTAAAAAGAAGAAACAGAATCAGATTGGTTAAGTGTCTCACTCTAAGTCAATACTTAGGGACTCTGACCCAGGTCCTCTAACTTGAAGGCCAGTGCTTTTTTCATTATATTATAATGCCTCTCCCAGTGAGAAGTTGGGATGTAAACAAAATCAGTCTTTTGGGTAAGAGAAAGGCTACAGTAGGGTTTATGATAAGAAATTGGATGTTCTATACCCATGTATCTTCTCTTGACCTCCTTCTATACCCCAAGAGACCATCGTGTTTAAGAACAGAAGAGTTCAGCCCAAAAGAACTGATTCTATAGCTATGCTAAATAACCTAAATGCTTCAACAAGAACTTGTTTTGGGAGTGATAAATCCTGTGAGATATTTCATTTATTTTTGTTTTTAAATTGTTTTTAAGATTATGGCATCGTCAAAGCATTGTGGTGTCTTTTTTACTGCTGCTTGCTGTACTTATAGCTACGTATTATGTTGAAGGAGCACATCAACAGGTAAGAGGTTCAGCAGCTTTTCTGTTCTTGTACCTCGTACCTCCCAAACAGTTTCAAAATGGAACTATTGTGGGTTTGATAAAATTTCTACCCTCCACATTTTTAGATTTGGTTTTGTTTTTTAACTTTATCTCATAACTGATATCTTACTGTCTTTCTTTTAAGACCAAATATTAAAAATATTCTTGTGGCAGTTCATGGCTGCTGAGCATTTATATTTGGCATATATCATTTTTATTTTCAAGGATTCAAATGTAACTTTCCTGATGGTGTTTAGTCAGAATAGCATGAATCCTTTAATCAGCACCAAAGTCTTCATATTTTCTATAACACTCTCCTGTGATCCATCCAAACAGATAATATTCATCCTAGATTGAAGGTTAGGTTTTATATGTATAAAAAGGGAGAAGTTGGGGCGCCTGGGTGGCTCAGACGGTTAAGCGTCTGCCTTCGGCTCAGGTCATGATCCCGGAGTCCTGGGATCGAGTGCCGCACCGGGCTCCCTGCTCCTTGGGAGCCTGTTTCTCTCTCTCTCTCTGTCTCTCATGAATAAATAAATAAAATCTTTAAAAAAAAAAAAAAAAGGGAGAAGTTCATTTGCCTGTAGTCTGTAAGTACAACATAACTGAAAGGAAAATAGGACATTTTGTTAATAACTTTTGTTAAAATAGTAAAACATTAATGTATTCTAATAGGAAATGGTTCTAAAAGTGGTATTGTTTTATTTTTTAAAGCAGTTAACCTCTAGTCGCAGAGAAGTTTTTATAGTTTTAAATGCATTTCTTTTAAATATTTTGAAGAAATCTGTGTGTGTCATTAAGAGTTTGTAAGGAACTGGTTTGATGAATTTACTTGCCAGTGTGAGAGCCTAGAATCTAGTGTCTGGAATGCCTCCAACAAGTCCATACCTCAGTGGACTTCATTCAGCTTGCTCTTGTTTAAAAAGCGTTTTGGTCTTAAACATACAAAAATAATTTTATTCCATTTTTTACTTGAATAAACAAAAATATATTCCATTCACAAATATATAAATAAGTGCCCCACTCTCACCACTATTTATTACAATGCTTTCTTAGAGTCTTTGTAACTTTCAGATATCTTTAAAACTTTTATTCTCATAGGTATCTTATTAGTAGTTTGCGTTTTTCCTATAAATTTGCAATAGTAGGACTTTAAAGGTCTAAACACAAGAGCTTTATTACAATTAGATTAATTTTTTGCCTCTCTGCCATCACATATAAAAAGAATTAGGTCTCTTGAAAGGGTTTTTACTCTTAATGCTTTCTTCCTACTAGAAACTTATTTTAGTTGGTTTGTTTTATTTTGATTGTAGGTGATAAATAACATTTTTGTTAAACAAATCTGTTGGGTTTTTTTTTTTTCACTGTATCCTTTTTGTTTTTCAGTATGTGCAACGTATAGAGAAACAATTTCTTTTGTATGCCTACTGGATAGGCTTAGGAATTTTGTCTTCTGTTGGGCTTGGAACAGGGCTGCACACCTTCCTCCTTTATCTGGTAAGAATAACAATAAGCGAGATTGAAAGAGATGTTTTAATTGGTACTTTTACTTCAGAAGTTAAAATTCTAAGATTTTTATTTACTTACCTTTGCATTTTAGAAGTATTCTCATCCTCAAATCAGTGTTTTAAGTTTGATTTAGAATTCTGTTTTGTTTTTCCTTTTGGGTTGAGGATTTAAAAAGAGAAGAGGGAAAAACCTTTGGGCAGATGAGATTGTTTACTTAAATTAATTCAGCCAGGAAATGTTTTTTATCCTTCCAGATTTTGGAATAATGGTTCTTTTGCTTATGCAATTGTTGTTTTAATAGTTGGAGTTCTTTAAATGTACAAAATTCCATGTAAGGCTTAGAGTTAATTTGAACAGTTTACTTTCTCTGTTAATCAGCAAATGAGAATTGGTGTCTTCCCTCGTGTCCTCGAACACCACGTATACACACCAGGATAGTCATTTTGGTGTTCTTACTGATTGTGATTAATGAAGTATTATGCATGTAGAATTAAAAGCTTTCTTAAGTCCTTTTAAATCAAAATATAAAATTTACCACTCCTAAAAATACTATTTTACTTATGAAATTAGAGAGATAAAAGGTAGGTTTTCCAAATGTACTGAAATTATAGCAGAGCTAGGGCCAGGGGATGATGAGCAAGACATCTAGGGCACAGAATTTAAATGGCACTTTCAGGGTCATGTAAATATGGGCTTGATGAGTCAGTGTTTCATTAAATTTTGTGCCCTGGATGCCTCTCTTATTTCACTCTATTCCTGTTCCTGAGGAATTGAAAACAATTCCGTATTTGAAATAGCTTGATCTCCACTGGGGAAAGACAGGTGAAAAGGTGTCACAGTGGTACTGATTGCCAAATAAAGTTCAACACGGTAAACACTTCTGATCTTTATGCTTTAATGAAGTCATTTCTGAAGCAGGGAAGATAAGTATTAATGGATGATTGTTCAGAAGGCTGCTGAATTAATGGCCTGAAGAATAATTTGAGAATTGATCTGTAATTCATAACTTCTCCAAGTTTATAGACTTTAAAATCTCAAATTTTAGAATTCTGTTTGTGATTGGTTGCTGATTTTATCCCAAATAGGGACATAAATCTCAGAGAACTAATCCATATTAGTTTTTCTTTAATAATTAGAGTTTTAGAAGTATAATGCTATATTAGAGGTTGAGGGAGAAGGGAAAAGAAAGAATTACAGGTTATAGGTTACCTTCTGTTCTTTTCTAGACCTTTCCTCTGAGATTCCTTGGGAAAACCAGATTAAGGAATTCATTGTAGCATTTGATTAATTTAGAAGTGTCTAAAAAGCAACTCAGGTAGCAGACTCTGCCAAATCTTAAAAGGGATTCTAAAGAAACTTAGAAATTGCAGAATAAGTTAAAGAAATTTGAAACAAGGGTTTTATGTTTCCTGTTTCTTTTCATATCCATGAGAAACCTTTATAAAATGACATTTATAAAATGTCTTGATGTGAAACATTATTATTTTAGTTCCATTGATCCATGTATCCAGTAAAGAATTTAGAAACATACAAATAATCATTTATTATAAAATTCATTTGAGTGAAAAGTTAAGTCTTTTCTTCCATAAATTAAGTAGTTCTGCTGGGGGATCAGTGCAGATTTAATGGAGTGTGGTTAGGCTTTTCATAAGTGTAGAAGGAATTCTTCAAGAGCTATTTGAAGGAACATATTATACTCTCATTAAAGTCAGTACTGTATATGTTATACTAGTTTAGCAAGTGTAAAGATTTAACCAAGGAACATCTGAAATTGTGTTGCGTTATACATAAGAGCCATATAAAAGTTTTCTGATGGGGCACCTGGGTATGGCTCCACACTGGGCATGGAGCCTGCTAAAGTTTCTCTGTCCCTCTCCCTCTGCCCCTTCCTCCTTATGCACTCTCTCATAAATAAATAAATAAATCTGAACAAATAAGTAAAAATTTTGTGGCATTATCACTGCTAATAATAACCTGGGGTCCAGAGTGGATCAGGCCACAAAGTAAATTTGATTTTTGTTTGTGAGTATTTAGAATTATTTCATTAAAAAAAATTTTTTTTAAAGATTTTATTTATTTATTTTATTTCATTTATTTATTTGAGAGGGAGAAACAGCACAAACCAGGAGGACAGGGAGAAACATGCTCCCCGCCGAGCAGGGATCCCGACATGGGGCTCTATCCTAGGACCCTGGGATCATGACCTGAGCCAAAGGCAGATGCTTAACTGACTTGGCCACCCAGGTGCCCCTAGAATTATTTTAAATGTGCTAAAATTAAGTACAAGTAAAACAACCAGATCCTCATTTTGAATACATGATACTGGCTGTAGTGTGGTAGATAAATTGAAAGTGGGAGAGAAAGAAGATGGGCAGTTACAATAATCCTTCTGAGAGACAGAGGCTTCCTTAGAGGTAGCAGGAAGTATGGAGAGGAGGGGAGATTACGAAAAAGGACTTGCAGAAAGAAGGCAAGCAGAATGATGCCAAAAGATGGCATAAATTTTTTAATATTTCAGAAGAGTGGTTGGAGTGGTATTAGCATTGGGATGAAACAGGACAAATCTTAGAGAAATGTGATTAGTACAATTATAAAGATGTTGTGACTTAGTTACACGGGAAGGAGCCAAAGATAACTGTTGGTTTTTGACTTGAGTGAGTAGATGTTGATACCATTAACTGTTTCTGATGGGGCAGAATAGGGGTATCAGAAGAGAAAACTGTTGTGTTCACTTGTGTATTCAGTATGTATTATAAGTACCTAAAAAGAGAAATTTAAGAGGTTGCTATAGGGGCACCTGGGTGGCTCAGTCGTTAAGCGTCTGCCTTCAGCTCGGGTCATGATCCCAGGGTCCTGGGATCGAGCCCCACATCGGGCTCCCTGCTCTGCAGGAAGCCTGCTTCTCCCTCTCCCACTCCCCCTGCTTGTGTTCCCTCTCTTGCTGTGTCTCTCTCTGTCAAATAAATAAAATCTTTAAAAAAATAAAATAAAATAAAAGGTTGCTATAATTATATTGCAAGGTAGGTGAGATCTTCACCTGATCCAAATGGGTTGCTGGTGTCAGTGATTGGACAGAAAAAAAGGGAAATTTGCAAAGGACTAAGAACTCCCCTCCCTTCCTTCCTTCCTTCCTTCCTTCCTTCCCTCCCTCTCTCTTTTTCGAGAGCATGCCCACAAGCAGGGCAGAGGGAGAGGGAGAGAGACAATCTTATGCAGGCTCCATGCCCAGTGCTCAGTCTCAAGACCCTGACTGGGGTCATGACCTGAGCCAAAACCAAGAGTCGGTTGCTTAACCAATGGAGCAACCCCTGCACCCCTCTTCCTTCCTTCCTTCCTTCCTCCCTCCCTCCCTCCCTCCCTCCCTTCCTCCCTCCCTCCCTCCCTCCCTCCCTCCCTAGGTAATTACCCAAATGAGTTGAAAACTCATATACACACAAAAACTTTGCATATGAATGTTCATAGCAGCTTTATTCAT
>NC_138383.1:28937096-29008664 GCF_054177405.1 Leptonychotes weddellii
CAGCGGGGAGCCTGCTTCTCCCTCTGACCCTCTCCCCTCTCATGCTGTTTCTCTCTCGCTCGCTCTCTAAAAAATAAATAAAATCTTTAAAAAAAAAAAAAAGCATCCATGGACAGTGTGTAAAGGAATGAGACTGTTATCTAATCAGCCTTTATTCACAAAAACAGGTGGCCCGACTGCATTTGATCTGCAGGCTGTAATTTGCTAACCCTTGCTCTAACTCACAAGGTGACAGTAGTACATTAGAAGAAGCATATTGAGTATGAGAGCCTTAGTGACCCAGCCACCTCCTAAAGGATTTTTACAAGACACATGCATTTGACTCATCCCTTTGCCAAAAAAAAGAATTATCACTTCTCTCTTCCAGGTCATAACATTAGATTTAACATGATGTTTTATAAGAGAGTATAGTTGTGCGAATGCTTGAATGGTCTAGAAAACCATTAAGGGAAAATAAACCAACTTTGTGTGAAGAGGGAAGTGGGAGAATTTCTTTCAGATGAGCCGCCTGATGATGGCAAGATTTAATTCTAATTTCATGTTGTAATCATTGATGTGTGCAGTTACTAAATACTGGTTTTTACAACGTTGCAGTCATTTTGAAAAGTAAGTAATTTATGGATTAAGTTTAGATTGTTATAAACAGTTGGGAGAACTGATGGGTTATTTCAGTAGCCACCTTAGAATTACTTCCCATTACTAGAAAAATACGATTCATAATTCTGTAAACAACCAGGTTAACATAAACAGGAACTTTGGTACTTGATAATGAGAAATATCTCTTAGGCATACTCCTTATATGCACATACATTATTATTCACGAAGTTACAAGACAAGCAGATGATTAAAGAGCCATTTGTAAACTGTAAGTGCCATTTATGATTTATAAAGTCTATTCTGTTTAACAATAACAAAAAGAATGAGTCCTTTCTAGAATTAACATCTCAAATAATGTGATATGTGAACACTTTTGACACTAGATGGAGCGGTTTCCTGGACAAAGCCTTAACAAGCCCTATGTTCCTTTCAAATAAATCCAGCTCCTAGAAAAAGAAGTCTAATGAGAACAATAACTATCAACAATAATGGTAAAAGGCACCCAAATACTGAGCTATAAAAAGAAGGCTGAATATATTTTACATGTAACTTTCCCCTTTGGTGTGTGTGTGTATTTTTTTTTTAAAGATTTTACTTATTTATTTGAGAGAGAGCACGAGCAAGGGGAGGTACAGAGGGACAAGCAGACTCCTTGCTGAGCGGGGGAACCCAACATGGGCTCCATCCCAGGACCCTGAGATTATGACCTGAGCTGAAGTCAGACACTTAACCGATTGAGTCACCAGGCACCCCCTTTGTTGTATGTATTTTAACCATCGAATTCCCTCACGTTTGGGGATCAGAATGGGAGAGAGATTCACATATTGAAAACATTAGAATTGCCTTGTCTAGATGCAGTTGGGATGTAGAAAAGCTTTGGAACAATTCATTCCATTGTGGAATAGATCAGGTTTTATTAGAAGCTATAACATCAAGGCATTATCATCTGAATAGTATTGATGAGTCATTTGTTTAATATGACCATTGTAATAGAAAAATATATTTCTCTTTGTTATAAGATAAATATAAAGAAAGTTAATTATGAGATACTGGCCTTTGTGTAAGATTCAAAGGCCTGTTTCTGCTTTAAAGTTTAGGATTATTTCATCACTAAAGTATGTGATAAAAATTATACATTTAAAAAATCTGACCTCTTGATTGTTATTGAATACTTATAGAACCCTTCTGTATATAGTGCCCTGTTTCCTTTAATGAACAAGTGCTTTATAATATGTATATAATACTTTATAGTGTGCTATTAAAAAGCTGTTTTTTCCCTTTAATGTAGACATTTCTTATACTTTGTGAGTATTGGCTATTTAATGCCTAAAGTAAATGTTACTTGGAAAATTGTATGGATATGGATTGAAATGAAATAGTGAAGTAGGTTCAGTAAAAGAAATATTATAATAATTGTTTAATGCCATGAGGTAGAATAATTCTTCTAAAAAATTGTTAGCCAATCCCTCTAGTTTTTTCCTGCTTGACTTCTGATTATTGCTTCATAGCTCACCTGTCTATCTCTCTGTAAGAGGGAAAAAAAAAACAAACCAGGGAAGACATTGGCAAAAGTAGGATTCTGGTATAACTTGATACTGCTCTGTATAGGTATAATGACTCTGTCTATAAGTATGCAGTGATTCAGGGCTCTTGCGGGAAGACCAAACAGGCCCTTCTTAGAAAAGGTCTGTTTGTGCTTTTTTTGATGAAGGCATTATCATCTCTTTTCCCTGCCTTTCCCCAAGAAATGACTCATCTATTAACTCTTGTGAGTATCACCACATCAAAAGAAGAAACCAAGGTCTCCAGGACGTAGGGCCAGGTTTCCCAAAACAAAAGGGGTATGCATAGACTGGATAACTTCCTGCCCTTAAATCACTGTTTATTAATGTGTGCTTAAATGAAAGGTAAGGAGATTCAGTTTAGCTGAAATCTATCCTGTTGGATATCTATTTTAAACAACTTATAACTTTTTTAAAGTTCTCTATAAATACGTGGTCCGCTTCTCGTGAATACTTAAATCAACTTTATGACCAAAAATTGTTTAGGTTTAGAGAAGAAAAGTAAAACATGTCTAGGGGTGTGGGGCTGGTTCAGTGGGTGGAGTATGCAACTCTTGATCTTGTGAGTTTGAGCCCCATGTTGGTTGTAGAGATTACATAAAAATAAAATCTTTTAAAAAGAAAACATATATTATGAATTAATTCAGTATAAAAATGACTTCAACAGGGTGTCCTTATAACTTGGGAGCTTGAAGTATAGAATTTACATTTTTTTGTTTTGGTTAGCAGTTTTATACTTACCATATAATACTTTTTTTACTATAGAATGTTATATAGGAGCACCTGGGTGGCTCAGTCGGTTGAGCTTCTGACTCTCGGTTTCAGCTCAGGTCATGATCTCGTGGATGGTGGGATCAGAGCCCCATGCTCAGCCAGGAGTCTGCTTGAAGATTCTCTCCCTCTACCCCTCCCCCCACTCATGCACGTGCAGGCACTCTAAAATAAATAAATAAATCTTTTTTTTTTCAAGACACTGAATATGTTTTTATTGAGCCTTTTAGTTTACAACATGAGGTAAAAGGAAAGTCATTTCTCCTTAAACAGTATTTTATACAGCTGTAGTAAAATATTTCAAACTTTAGGGAATTATAATGGATTACATATATTAAAAGTTGGGGATTGGGTAAACAATATCAGAGTTCTTGAATTTTCCAGTTGACTCTTCCCTTACAGTAGTAACCAGCTCTAGTTACGTAAGTTTCTTCAAGGCCATGTTTTATTGTTGCTGGTGTCTTTATATCCGAAGCATTGCTGTTTCAGTCAATATCCACTAATTCCACTTCACAAATGAGTTTTGCATTTGGTGGAATTTTGGCATCAGGCTGTCCTTTCTTTCCATAAGGCCGTTCTGGTTCAACCTCTAGTCGAACCTTTTCTCCTTTACTCGTAGTTAAGAGTGCTTCATCCCATCCTCTGATAACTTTGCCTATTCCAACCTTAAAACTTAAAGGCTTGGCATTTTTCTTCTTCTTTGAACTCGTTTGAATATTAGTATCAAAAACAGCCCCATCCTGTAGTGTTCCTGTATACCAGCAGTGAACAACATCTCCCTTTTTGGGAAAGTTGGTTTTATTTCCTTTTTTTAAGAACAGATTTTATATATTTTGGTGGACCCTCATCCAGAGTCTCTTCAGACTTAGTTTCTTTGGGTTTATCTTCATTAAGCTTCACATTTTTCACCTGCTCAGACACTTTACTTATACTTTCAGTACCCTTGAAACGCTTACTTTCAAAAAGATGGTTGTAGGCTGTAACCAAATGGTCCTTGTTAGCTGTCTTGGTCACATTTTTAATGTTTCCTAATAACTTATGTTCTGCAAGAAATGAATCTGAACCATGGTCCTGTAGAAACTTGATAATGTCCTTCTTGGGCAGCTGCTTACTGCGCAGCTGCTCCACGGTCCAGGCCTGCTGTGGTATCGCCGCCGCCATCTTCCCCCGCTCATAAATAAATCTTTTTTAAAAAAGAATCTCCTATATTCTTGCTGTTACCTAAGCTGTGCAGGCATTATTATTATTATTATTACTATTACTACTACTGCTGCTACTACTACTACTATTACTACTAGTAGTAGGCTTTTCATCAAATGAGGAATGTGAGATAGAAGTCTGATTATATCTAGTAAGTTACTAGCAGATTCAGAAAACAAACCCACATTAATGCCCAAATTACTGCTTTTTGACATATGATACTATATTTTATAGAGAGGGACCAGAGGCTTAATTTATAAACTTGGGACCTTCCTCACAAAAATAATATAAACACTAGTTTAACTTTTCAGTGCCCGTTTGGAATTAATAATTTTATGCTCTAGCCTTCTAGAATGATTTGCTATACACCATAACCTTAAGTTGTTTTCTGACTATGATGAGAAAAGCAATGATTAAAAGAATTTGAGAAGTAGAATTCCTGTTTGTAAAAGCATTTTTAAAGTCCCCTAAAAGTCGAACTTAAAGAAAACAAAGGTTTTGCAAGTTGTACAACCATTTGTCATCTCCTTTCATTTATTTATCACCCAGATATTCCTAATGAATCACATTCCAGACTAACCACTGACTCCTTTTGTTCCTTAGTGAAGGAGTATGGCAAACAAATGTTTTCCCAGTGAATCAGCACAGGATTCTTGATTTTATTACCTTTGCCCTAAAGTTTCCAGACAAAACTAATTGGAAATTTTGCCTTTGGGATCTCACTTGACTTCTGTGTATGGATGATGGATTAGGCTATGAATTGACATTACAGATGTTGTACAAACAACTCTAGTCTTTAGGAATGTTTTATCAGTTCTAAGGGAACCGCCTAAGGTGGAAGAATGTCTGTCTGTCCCCTTATCTTCCTTACAAAAACTCATGCATACACATACTGCACTTTTAATATTATATCATATTCTTCACCTTGGTTGATAAAGAGGTGTGGCTGAATAGGCTAACAATTAATTAATATTACCATTTTAGGTTTTTCCTTTAAAAAAAAAAATGTCTCTGCAAGAAACAAGGGCCCCCAAGTAAATCCAACAGTAAAGTTCAAAAGCAGAAAACATTTTTTAAATGAAGCAGCAGTGCACATACAAGTTTGTGATTTTACTAATGTAATTTTTTTCAGAGGTTAACGTGAATATCCCACACCCTCCCTACAAAAGACCCTAATTTGTGTTTGTAGTACCAAGACTTCATTCTCGGGGCTTTAATAGTACTACATTACTATCCAGGCACTACTTAAAACTTCTCTTCACTACCATATTAGGGTATTTTTGTGTCATATAATTTCAGGAATGATATTTTATCTCTTTAGGACAATTTTTTAAATTCTAAATTTGTCTTAGAACTTTTGGTATATTACTATTCCTGAAGTTAGAGTACAAATTGATCTCATAGAATTATCTCTGTTAAATTTTTTTCAATCAGTCACTAAAACTTCCTTTTATACACTACTCATGAAAGAGCTTAAGTTGTAGAAATATAACTTAAAATTTATCTTAAAAGAATAGTTTAAAAGTTAAAACACTTTTTCCACAAATACCTATATCTGCTCTTATAAGAAAATTTACCCCCGAATTAACTATGATTTTGCTCTCACCCAGACATACTATTCCCTAGCCAAGCAAGCATCATTTATCCTAGACAAGGCAAATTATTCCATGATCAAAACTTTGGAAAATATAATGTAATACATCTCATGAGACTAGATATATGAGACAAAACCAGATGTCTGATATGTCATGAATAGCTGAACTATCTTATTGAGGTGACTTCACTTAGAATGACTATACTGAATTATTTTTAAAAAACAAAACCTAAAACCTGCCTCTTTGATGAGAATTTAACTTTTCATTGCAATCTTAACATTTAACCTCCTCATCATTAACAGAAACTTCTATTGACATTAATTAGGATCTCTCGGGGGTTATGAGTACAGTTAGTGAATGTTACTTGTGACTTGATCTCTAGGGAATTTATAGAGCTTCCTCTGCTGGGGAATAACAGTCTGGGCTAGATATAGCTGTTTAGCTTCCTTTGATTACCACCTCATAGGTTAAAGGATACTGACCTTAACTGGAGAAATTAACCTTCAAGAACCTTCACTTGCCACTTTTCCTTGGATAGCGCTCCTTGTATTGATCTTTACCTTTCTGCATGGCACATCCTTTTAAATGCACCGAGATTCATTTTGTATCACATCATATGGTCTATCTTGATGAGTGTTTCATGTGTCCCTGAAAAGAATATAGATTTGGCTATTGTTGAATAGAGTGTTCCATATTGTTCAAGTGTTCTGTAGCCATGCTAGTTGTCAATTTAATTGTTCTATCAACTAATAAGAGAAGGATATTGAAATTTCCAGCTGTAATTGGGGATGTTTATTTGTCCTTTCAGTTCTGTCAGTTTTTGCTCTATGTATTTTACACTCTGTTATTAGGTGCCTATACACTTAGGGTTGTTCAGTCTTCCTGGGAATTAGTGATTTTATCATTATGAAATGTCCTTATTCATCCTGTAGTAATATTTCCTGTACGCAGGCCTACTTTATCTGATATTAATGCGGCCACTCCATATTTTTTATGATTATTTTAAATGAGTTATCTTTTTTCATCCTTTTACTTCTACTTTTGGGTCTTGATGTTTAAAATGGGCTTCTTATAAATGGCATGTACTGAGGTCTTGTTTTTAATCCAGTCTGACACTCTCTGCCTTTTCATTTGTATGTTTGGTACATTTATAATTAATGTAGTTATTAATATGGTTGGGTTTAAGGGCGCCTGGGTGGCTCAGTTGGTTAAGCGACTGTCTTCGGCTCAGGTCATGATCCTGGAGTCCCTGGATTGAGTCCCGCATCGGGCTCCCTGCTCACTGGGGAGTCTGCTTCTCCCTCTGACCCTACTCCCTCTTGTGTTCTCTCTCTCTCTCTCTCAAATAAATAAAATAAAATATTTAAAAAAATATATGGTTGGGTTTAAGTGTATCCTCAAACTATTTGTCCCACCTATTTTTTATTCTTCTTTTCCTACCTTTTTTTGGATTGAGCTTTTTTTTTTTTTAGCATATGTAATATAACTGCTTTGCAAGAGTATATTCTATTTTCTCCTTCCCATACTATCTTGTGTTGTCATATATTTTACTTCTACATGTGCCATAGTTTTTACTTTAGACAGCTAGATATTTTTAAAGAGATTTTTAATGAGTAAGAAAAGTCTTTTATATTTCCAGTAGTCTTTACTCCTTTGTGTACATTAAAATTTTCGTCTGGTAGAACAAATTTTTTTGGCTTTTTTTTTTGGTCTGAAAATGTTTTTGTGTTATCTTCATTTTTAAAATATATTTTCCCTGGATTCTAGATTTTTTTTTTTCCTTTCAGCACTTCATAGAAATAATTCCATTGTCTCTTGGTTTGCATTATTCTGATGAGAAGTCTTGTCTATATTTCCCTGTAGATAATTTATCTTTATCCCTCAGATTGCTTTTAAGATTTTCTCATCATTATTGAGTTATAGCAATTTGATTATATTATGATTATGATGCTTTTCAGTGATCTGATTAAGTTTTATTTTCTTTGTTTCTTTGTATTTGTCTTGACTGAGGTTTGTTGAGTTTCTTAGATCTGTGAGTTGATGGATTGGTATTTTTCTGCACACACTCCCCACTAACACAAACCTTCTCCTCTCTTTTCTGGGATTCCAATTACATGTATAGTAGACTGGTTGGTATTATTCCACAGGTTACTGAGGTTTATTTCTTTCATAGCCTTTACTCTCTATATCCTTTAGTTTGGACACTTTCTATTGCCCTATCTTCAAGGTCTCTAATATTTTCTTCTGTAGTGTCTAATCTATTAATAATCTAGCCAATGAATTTTTCTATACAGATACTTTATTTTCAACCCTAGAAGTTCCTTTTTTTTTTTTTTTTTTTAAGATTTTATTTATTTGACAGAGCACAAGTAGGGGGAGCAGCAGAGGGAAAGGGAGAAGCAAGCTGTCTGCTGAGCAGGGAGCCCTACACGGGGCTCAAGCCTAGGACTCTGGGATCATGACCTGAGCCGAAGGCAAATACCTAACCAACTGAGCCACCCAGGCACCCCTAGAAGTTCCATTTTTTTATACTTTCTTTCCTCATGTGTTTATGTTTTCCTTTAAATCAGGTATCAACAAACTTTTTCTGTAAAAGGCCATATAGTAATTATTTTAGACTTCATGGACTATAGAGTCTTTCAGAGCTATTCAGTTTTGCCATTGTAGCACAGTATTAGCCAGACATGATATGTAAATGAATGCACATGGCTGTATTCTTTGAAACTCTATAAACTAGTGTGGGTCAAATTTGGCCCATATTTGAAGTTTGTCAGTTGCTGCTTTAGATTCTTGAACATACTTGTATTTACTGTCTTTAGGTTCTTGTCTGCTAATTCCATTATCTCTGACATTTCTGTTTCTATTGACTAATGTTTCTTCCGGTTATGGGTTATATTTTCATGCTTCACAGAACAGTTGTTTCTTATTAGATGCTGGACATGTATTATATTGTTGATTGTGTGGATTTTGTTGTCTTTCTTTGCAGAGCATCAATTTTTTTGTTTTGGTGGACAGTTAAGTTACCTATGGATCAGCTTGATCTGTTTAAGGGTTTTTAAAAAACATTTTATGGCCTATCTGGAGTAACTGTTACTCTAGGCTCTTTCCAAGGTCTTCTTCCCTGAATGCTATCTCTCCACTTTAGCTGGTTGAAGTGCAAGTGTTTCCTAGTCCTGTGTGAACTCTAGGAATTGTTTAGCTTACAACTCCCTGTTAGTTGTTTTCCTGCTGCTTATACTTTGCCTAGCCTAATGGAATCTCACTGTAGCCTGCCATGCAGCTTTATATGTCAGAGCCTCAAGGGGACCTTGTGTGTATTTCTAGAGTTCTTTTTCTGCATAGCTCCCTCTTTATTAGTATTCTGTCCCACAGATTTAATTTACTCAGCCTCCCTAAACTCGGATTTACTTCTGAACTCAGCAAGACCGCTATGCTTTGTTTGTTTGTTTATTATTTTTAGTAATCTCTACACCCAGTGTGGGGCTCAAACTCATGACCCCGAGAGCAAGAGTTCATGCTCTTCAGACTGAGCCAGCCAGCTGCCCCGAGACCACCATGCTTTGCTTGGGCTCTTTCTCTTTGGATTTTGCTATAAACATGAAATGTGTCTCCAGATGAAAAGCCAGAGTCATCATAGGGTTTCCTCATTTGTATCCCTTCTCTTAGCCATCAGAAATCATGTACTGCCTGTGGTACAATGCCTGAAAAGAATTGTTCCATATGTTTTGTCCAGTTTTCTAGATTACTGTAGATGTAAAAGTCTGTACCATTTACTTCATGATCTGAGACAAAACCACCCAACCAAAGGCCAGGACCTCTAACTCATACATATCAATACCTGCATACTCCCAGGACAGCTGTAACTTCCTGCTCAGTACATTGTGGGTTTTTTTTTTTTTAAATATGTTTCATGGTGGTTCTGTCCAGATAGCCTTTTCTACTTATACAATAGCTGTTTGTCTTTATCCCTTTTTTTTTCATTTAGTATGGTTAAAATATGATTCTTAAATATTTGATACATTGCAGTGGAACTTGTAGGTTTTGAAAATAAACTTAAAAGGTAGTTTGAATATGTGTAACCTTTAAAATTATTCTAATCAAAACCATTTTTTAGTTTTGATGTTTGCATTTTTTCTGTAAACTAATCTTTATTTCAGTCAACTCAGTTACATTTAGGAACCATCAGCCTATAATGTTGAAAAGAACTTGTGAGGTTTCTTATAGTTAGCATAGTTTAAACTAAAATGTCAAGGTACAGGCTAAACGGGCTCTTGAGAATGAACAAAGGACAAGAAGCTGAGTTATTTGTGTCCATTTTGCTGGGAACCACCACATCTGCTCTAAGACTGAGTAATCATGACTTATTAGTGTGGTTATGGAAAGTATATATCAGTTTAGTTCTGTGAATGAACTGTCCTTTCTTTAGGGAAAAAATTCTCATCAGATTGCTGAAATTTTCCCTTATTAGAATTACTTAAAATTGAAACTATGAATAAGTGTTTTATCTTGTTGGATAGTGTCTTTGATCTGTTGAGGTACATATTTTATCTATATTTCAAGAACAGAAATGTAGTTTTTTCTTTCCTGTGTATCCCAGAAATCTTAGTTTAGCATCCAGGACCATTTAATTTTTGTTCATTGAGAGTTCATTTCTAGAGTTGAGGTGTAAACTGTTCCTACATCTTACAGGGGACAATTGTATGGGGATATCGTGGACAAAACCTTGAATTTCTTCTGTTTACTTACTGGTATCACATTTTTCTTTTGTGTTTTCAAACATTACAGGTGGAAACTAAACTGTTTTTTTTTAATTGCATCTTATACTTAGCTATGTGTGCAGTAAGAAAATTTTCACCTAATTCAATTATTCTGAATTCCACAAACTTTAAACTTGTTTTTTTTTTTAAGAATCACAAAGTAAGGGGCGCCTGGGTGGCCCAGTTGGTTAAGCGACTGCCTTCGGCTCAGGTCATGATCCCAGGGTCCTGGGATCGAGCCCCGCGTCGGGCTCCCTGCTCAGCGGAGAGCCTGCTTCTCCCTCTCCCTCTGCATGCCGCTCTGCCTACTTGTGCTCGCTCTCTCTGTGTGAAATAAATAAATAAAATCTTTAAAAAAAAAAAAAAAAAAGAATCACAAAGTAAGGGCGCCTGTGTGGCTCAGCTGGTTAAGCGACTGCCTTCGACTCAGGTCATGATCCCAGAGTCTTGGGATCGAGTCCCACATCGGGCTCCCGGCTCGGCGGGGAGCCTGCTTCTCCCTCTGACCCTCTCCCCTCTCATGCTGTTTCTCTCTCTCTCTCTCTCTAATGAATAAATAAATAAAATCTTAAAAAAAAATCACAAAGTAATAATTTTCCCCCAACTGTGAAATCTTTTATGCATGTAGTATTCAAAGAAGAAGTTGTGAATTTCATGGTTAATCATAATTTTTAAGGAAAATGTGACTGATCAAAAGCATTTATGTAATTATTTTTTAAATGTAAATATTGCTGTTTATGGATTTCTGTGAATTAAAACTCAAGGAAAAGAGGAACAGACTATAAAACTTCACATAGAATTTTTTGGTACAGAAAAAAATTTTTTTTAAAGATTCTTTATTTGAGAGAGAGAGAGAGATCACAAGTGGGGGGGGGAGGGTAGAAGGAGAAGCAGACTCCCCACTGAGCAGGGAGCCCAATGCGGGACTCAATCCCACACCCTAGGATTATGACCTGAGCCAAAGGCAGACACTTAAGTGACTGAGCCACCCAGGCGCCCAAAAAATGAATAATTGATTGATTCAGTGCTAAGTGTAGAACTTCATTTTTTAGATTTTATTTGAACACATGCCAGTTGCATATAGGGAGAAATGTAGCTTAGATTTATGAATATATTTTTCCTATTAACATGCAACAAAAAGTTTTGTTTTAAATCACCTTTTAAAAATAAAAGTATTTTAAGATTTTATTTATTTGAGAGAGAGAGACAGTGATAGCAACAGAGATAGAGCACAAGTGGTGGGAGGGGCAGAGGAAGAGGGACAAGCAGACTCCCCACTGAGCAGGAAGCCCAACTTGGGGCTCGATTCCCAGGACCCTGGGATCATGACCTGAGTGGAAGTCAGATGCTTAACCGACTGAGCCACCCAGGCGCCCCCATCACCTTTTTGATAGCAATAGGTCTTTAATATTTTATTTTCATTGTTGCATCTTGTGCACATTTGTCTTTGAACCACAATTCTTTTTTATTTTTTAGATTTTATTTCTTTATTTATTTATTAGAGAGGGAGAGAGCACACACACGCAAACATATGAGCAGGGCGGGGAGGGGGCAGAGGGAGAGGGAGAGAGAATCTTAAGCAGGCTCTGCGCTGAGTTTGGAGCCTGACACTGGGCTGGATCTCACGACCCTGAGATCATGACCTGAGCCAAAGTCAGACGCTTAACCAACTGAGCCACCCAGGTGCCCCTGAACCACAAATTCTTTTACCTTATGATTTAAAAAGGCTCTCTTATATACAGAGACCACTTACTCTATATGTATATGTATAGAGAGAGCGAGAGAATAAAATTATGTGTACCTTTTACATATATAACATAATTTCATATTATATTACTTACATAACTTAAATTTTTTTATTTATTATCCTATAAAATTTTATTCTACAAATATAGTATTTTTCTTCATAATAATTAATGGCTAGTACCTTTTGAGGGCTTATTCTAAGCTGAGTACTTTATATGAGTTGACTGATTTAAACCTTATAGTATCCCCAGAATGTAGGTTCTGAAGGTATTTGATGATTTCCATTTTATAGATTAGGAAAGCAAGACTCAGAAAGTAAGTGACAGAGGCCAGAACCTGAACCAGAACATCTGGCTCTAGAAGTTATGCTATGGCCACTATGTCCTCAGTATGCTTTACCCTTGTGTGTTAGAGCAACATGTTAAGGATGTCCAGGGTTTAGCTGTGACACCTCATGAGAACTTTGGAAATTGTTAGATTTTATTGACGTATTTGATTATATTTGGAGTTTTTAAATTTTGGAGCTGGATAAAACTAAGAGTCTAATTCTTTTGCCTTGCAGAAGAGTAAAACTGAGGCCCAGAAAGGTTAAGTGACTTTGTCTAAGTTTAATTTCTGACCCTTAATTTACTGTTCTCCCAATGGTTCCCAAACCTAGCCTATTAGAACCTAACCTATTTGAAATTCTAAAGGAGCTTGTTTAAAACATACAGGTTCCCATCCCCACCTATTGAATAAATCTATGCATAGGGGACCGATACATATATATTTTTAAAGATTGTATTTATTTATTAGAGAGAGAGAGCATGAGTTGGGAGAGGGGCAGAGGGAGAAGCAGACTCCCTGCTCAGCGGGGAGCCCGATGTGGGGCTCAATCCCAGCACCCCAGGATCATGATCTGAGCCGAAGGCAGACACTTAACCAACTGAGCCATCCAGTCGCCTCAGGAATTTATATTTTTAGTAAACTCCCTACTTGGTTCTTATGCAGACCCCTCACCTTGGCATACATGTGCACGTGGGAACCATTGTGTTTAAGCCTTTATCACACATCTAATATTAATCCATTTTAACCAGTGTGATTATTAATTTTTGTAATATTTTAAAATAAAGGTACACAGCAACACAAAAGCTTCCATAGAAAAAATTGCTTTAAAAGAAAAACTCAGGGCACCTGGGTGGCTCAGTCAGTTAAGCGTCTGCCTTTGGCTTAGGTCATGATCCCAGGGTCCTAGGATTGAGTCCCGCATCGGGCTCCCTGCTCAGCGGGAAGCCTGCTTCTCCCTCTACCACTCCCCACTGCTCATGATCTCTCTCTCTCTCTCTCACACTCTGTCTTTCAAATAAATAAAATCTTTACAAAAAGAAAAAAAACTCACTGATACTGGTTCCACACTTTTGTTTTAAGGATCTGTTATCTTTGGGGGAGGTAAGTTAGGTAGTTACTTCACCAACTGTTTTTAAGTAAGGACAAAAAGTGGTATTCTCAAATTATGCCTAAAAGAATAGGGCACAGGAAGTTTCTATCACAGGCTGTAACATTCTTACAATTGGGAATATAGATAAATAAAATCAGAATAAAGCCAGAAATCATAAGGTTTCTAGAGGCTGGTGTTGGGGGAGGAGATTGATTACAAAAGGACATGAGGGAACTTTTTGTAGCAATGGAAATATTCTATATCTTGATTGGTTGTGGTTATACAGTTGAATATATTTGTCAAAATTCATTAAACTACAGACATAAAAATAGTGACTCTTACTATACATAAATTATACCTCAATAAATCTGAATTTTTTTAAAAAAAAGCAAGCCAGGAAGCAATTCTGAGAAGTATTATTTTTTCAAATTACCAACTGTAACTTGAAATATTTAGTTAGATTCGTGTTCTTTATTTTTTTTAATATATTTTTTAAAGATTTTATTTATTTATTTGACAGAGAGAGAGACACAGAGAAGGAACACAAGCGGGGGAGTGGGAGAGGGAGAAGCAGACTCCCCACTGAGCAGGGAGCCCAATGTGGGGCTCGATCCCAGGACCCCAGGATCATGACCTGAGCTGAAGGCAGATGCCCAACAACTGAGCCACCCAGGCGCCCCAGATTCTTGTTCTTTGAAAGCTAAGATTTTTCAGGGTGCTTGGGTGTCTCAGTTGGTTAAACATCTGACTCTTGATTTCAGCTTAGTTCATGATCTCACAGAGTGAGATTGAGCCTCGTGTTGGGCCCCATGCTGGGTGTGGAGCCTGCTTAAGATTCTCTCCCTCTCCCTTTGCTGCCCCCCCCATAAAAATAAAGAAATGAAAGCTAAGATTTTTCTATTTACATATAGTAATTAAGATACTGTTAAAATGACGTGTATTGATAATTCCTTTTGCTTTAATATTTCTCATCAGAGGTTTCTCATATTTGTTTTATAGGGTCCACATATAGCTTCAGTTACATTAGCTGCTTATGAATGCAATTCAGTTAATTTCCCCGAACCACCCTATCCTGATCAGATTATTTGTCCAGATGAAGAGGGCACTGAAGGAACCATTTCTTTGTGGAGCATCATCTCAAAAGTTAGGATTGAGGCCTGCATGTGGGTAAGATGTCCATTTTCATCTTTGTCTAAAATTAACCTCACTGTCTTGATACTTTGTTGTACCTCATTAAAATTGAGTCCAAATATATATCTACCTAGCGAGTCAATAGATAATTAATTCATGAAGTCACCAGTTATCCACTTACAAGTAAGAGAAGCCCTTTAGAGTTTCCCCTATTCATGAATGACATTCAGAAGGAAGGCATGAAGCCAAGGGTATCACAAAGCAGTGGATGCCAAGTAGACCACAGGAGGGAAAAGGAGGACGGATAATGCAACTATACTACTTTGCAAAATTTTACCAATGTTAATAAACACATGTAGATAGATAAACACATAGCAAATGGTTATATATCAGACCCAGGTTGGTAAATGTTGTCTCTCTCCTATATTCAAGATACTCTGTTTATTCTTAGAGGGCTTATTTCATTTTCTGAGTTGTTAATAATACTGAAGTAAGGTCAGATATTTTTTAATAAACCAAACTTTACTGTAGGGGAAGTATCAGATGATATGGTTGTCTATGGTGATCTTACTTTCAATTGTACCAATTATTCTTTTATGGTTTGCTTAAGTATATTTTGGGAAGCTTTTGGACTGTATGTTCAGTGGCAGATTATTTTAATCTATACAAAGCATTCTTTTTTTTTTCATTGTGCCAAATTCATTCAAGTGTGTATCATTAAGGAATAGTTCCTTTGCTAAAGACTTTCTATTATCATTTGAATATTTTTTATCATTTGGACTCATTAAGTTGTATGTTCTCTGTAACTTTTTTCCCCTAACAGTGTCTTATAAAATAAAATATATGGGACAGATCACTTAAAAATCTCAACTAAAATGGGCATGAATACCAAATCCACAGAAGAGGCAGAGTTTTCAAATACATTTGTTTAAATGTTAGCAAGGATGTTGGGTGTGTTTTTTTTTTCAAACTATCTTTATTTTTAGTATAAGTTATTTGTCTGTTACAGTATATATACTATAACCTAGTGTGTTGTATTTTAAAAGAATTACAAGGGAAATGCCATATATTGAATTTGTTGAATATGAAAGACAGGAATAATTGTCATATTTCCTGTTATTCTTTTATAAATACTGGAAACAGATTCATTGTACTAGTTGCATATGTTTTATAAATTTGACCACATTAGTCTTTTGATGACAAATATTTTTTTTTTTTTTAGATTTTATTTATTTATTTGAGAGAGAGAATGAGATAGAGAGAGGATGAGAGGGGGAAGGGTCAGAGGGAGAAGCAGACTCCCTGCTGAGCAGGGAGCCTGATGCAGGACTCCATCCAGGGACTCCAGGATCATGACCTGAGCCGAAGGCAGTCGCTTAACCAACTGAGCCACCCAGGCGCCCTGATGACAAATATTATTAAAATAACAAAATACTGGGAACATGCCAGAAAGAGACCATGTATATAGATTTTGGTTTTCAGTTTTGCTTTTGTTCTTTGATAAATGGTTTACGTGGCTGGATTAACACTAATGCCAACAAAGAAAAACTTCCATTGCAGCTGGCAGTGATAATTGCCTCCTCCAACTCCTATAGTTCATACTGTCTGAAGTGCTCATTTGGCTTGGCTCCATGCATGCCTTAAATTAGTTAACTTGGCTGGTGTAGTGGCTTACTTTCCCAAATAAATTTTAAGCTTCTAAAAAATATAGACTGTACCTTAAATTTATTACCCTTACAGCAATCACCATTAGGCTTTGCACATAGTATAAGACTGTTGATAAGTACTGATTAATTGGCTAAGTGCTCCTCATATTTCCTTTTTTGAAATTATTTGTCATGTATAAAGTATAGCACATATCAAGTTATGTTTAAATTGGTTCCTTTTGTTCTCAACATTTATATGGATAGTCCTTCCAACAAAAGGTGCTGGGAAAACAATATTCACATGCAAAAGAATGAATTTGGACCCTTATCTTATGCTGTATGTAAAAATTAACTCAAAATGCATTAAAGACCCAAACTAAAACTATAAAACTCTTAGAGGAAAATATAGAGACATATCTGCATGATGTTGGATTTGGCAGTGGTTTCTTAAATATGACCCCCAAAGCATAGGCAACAAGAAAAAAAATAGATAAATTGAACTTCACTAAAATTAAAATCTCTTATACATCAAAGAACACTAAGAGTGAAAAGACAACCCACAGAATGGGAGGAAATGTTCATAAATCATATATTTGATAAAGGTTTAATATCCAGAATGTTTGAAGAACTTCTGCAACTCAACAACAAAAGACAAACAACCCAATTAAAAAATGGGCAAAGAACTTGAATAGACTTTTCTCCAAAGAAGATATACAAATGGCCAGTAAGTACACAGATTCTCAACATCATTTAGTCATTGGGGAAGTGCAAATCCAAAACACATGGAAATATCTCTTTACACACACTAGGATGGCTGTTATTTTTTTTTTTAAAGAAAACAACAAGTGTTAGGATGTGGAGAAATTGGAATTCTTATAGACTGTTGGTGAGAATGTAAAGTGATTCAGCTGCTGGAGAAAAGAGTTTTGTGGATTTTCAAAAACTTAAACATAAAATTACCATATGATCCTCCTCTAATTCCACTCCTATGTAAATACCCACAAAGAACTGAAAACTAGGACTCAGGTATAAGTATAGGTACTTGTACTTCAATGTTCAGCAGAATTATTCACATTTTCAGAAAGGTGGAAACAGCCCA
Source organism: Leptonychotes weddellii (assembly GCF_054177405.1). Lineage (NCBI taxonomy): Eukaryota > Metazoa > Chordata > Mammalia > Carnivora > Phocidae > Leptonychotes > Leptonychotes weddellii. Next base: position 28,954,618 of record NC_138383.1, read on the forward strand.
GTGTCCCTCAGCAGATAAATGGATAAACAAAATATAAAATACAGGTGACCATCCACTGCCATGGCCAGGGCAGGGGCTGCTTTCCACTGCTTGGGCGTCTTGTCCAGAGCCAGGGCCTTAGGCTTGGTCTCCTGCGGGGGTGCACGGTGCCGTTTCCGAATGCCTACAGGAAGGGCTCTTTGACAAGACCAACAAACACCATTTCTTACACAGCCTGGCTCTGTTAGGATTGCCCCATTGCAGAAAGTCCCTCTGGGCTGGTTACTGCTAGCTTCTGGAACCACCTTATTCTGCACCAGCTTTTACTACCAGACTCTGAGTGGAGACCCCAGCATCCAGACTTTAGCCCCTGTAGGAGGGAGCCTGCGAATCTTGGGCTGGGTAGCCTTGGCTCTTTGAGCTTCCTTGCATTTGATTTCTGGGTACTTCTTTAAGAGTTGGAGCAGGGAGGGGATTAAAAGAGAAAGGCCCCTCCCCCCAAAAATGCAGTATGTACATATAATGCAATATTATTCATCCATAAAAAGGAATGAAGTTCTGATTCGTGCCACAATATGGATGACCTTTGAAAACATCATGTTAAATGAAATAAGTGATTACATAGAAAGACAGATATTGTATGATTCCACTTACGTGAATTGTCTAGAAGAGTCAAATTCATAGAGACAAGAAGTAGATTCGAAGTTACCAGAGTTGTGGGGAATGAGAAGTTAATGCTTAATAGGTGCAGAGTCCATTTGGGTGATGAAAAATATTGGAAATAGTGATGATGGCTGCACAATATTGTGAATGCAATTAATGCCACTTAGTTTTATATTTTAAAATGGTTAAATGGGATATAGTCATAAAAAGTTCATGCTACTGAGGGTGAGAAACTTAATTTAGAATGTGTTGGCTTTGATTCTTATAGTTTACTTTTCACAGATGTGGTCCCATTTGTGTTCATATCCATATGTTTTTTTCAAGAGAATGTCTTGCTTGATTAAAAACTTATTTGAAATTTTTATCTAATTTGTACTTAGCAAAATAAAATGTCTTTACAGACTTCACTTAAATGTACTGAATCAGTAAAATCATTAAAATACAAAGTACTTTCAATTATAACATAAAGACCAGGGTTACCCTCAGTTTCAACTTGTTCATATGGGTCTTAGGAGCACGCTAAAATGAATTGTTTGATATTGTTGATCATTAGTTACTTTTTTTCATTTGCACCTTTTGATCTTCCACAATTTGGCTGATTCACCAGTGCAAGGCTTCAAAAATTTTTTCACTCATGAATTCCAGTAACAGTTATGTATCCAAGCACTGGAGATTCAGAGTGAGCAAAACTGAACAGTCTCTACCCTCGTGGAGCTTTACATTCTAGTGAGGGAAATAATTATCATGAAAAAAATGTATAAGTAAATATCATGGAAAAATTATATATATAAATATGAAGGAGATATCTGTATAACACAAAAATTTTCCCTGATTTGTAATTCAGGGAAGATTTCCATGAAGAAGCGATGTTTCAGTTCCAATCTAAGAATGATAAGGAGTAAAGCGGTACAGCAGGGCAGGGAAGAGAAGAGCATGTGTGTTGACTTTTAGATAAAGAGCATCACCTTTTAAAGTCATTTATTTGTTAAGTTCATGGTTAGAGGGTGTTTATTGTGGTAATATATGCATAATGTAAGTTTTACCATCTTAACAGTTTTTTTTTTAAGATTTATTTATTTTAGAGAGAGAGAGTGGGGGGATAATATCTATTCTACTTTCTGCCTCTTTGAATATGTCTAATCTATATAAATGGAATCATATAACACTTGTTTTTCTGTGTCTGGCTTATTTCACTTAGCGTAATGCGTTCAAGTTTTGTCCATGTTGTAGCACGTGTCAGAACTTCATTCCTTCCTGAAGCCATTTTAAAACTGACCCAAGAGAAACCGGAAGCAAATCTTCTCTTTTATTTGCAAAACAGTCTTGATAATTCTACTAGGATTGTATAATTGGTTTTTTTTAAACATAGCTGTAAGAACCCTGAATTTTTCAGTAGTTTCAAGCTTACCCTCCTAACTTCTGCTCTTAACCTCTGATTTATGTTTGTAATTGGAATATGTAATAGAAAAATGATTTTGGTTTTAAAAAGTATTAATACACAGATAATACAAAACTGTAATTTCTGAGAGTCAGCTTATGTAAAATTTTCTGCTCTCCAGATTTTTACCATTAAACTTATGATTCCCAACATGGAAAAGCAAAATGCTGCTGATTTGCTTGTGAATCCACTTGACAAAACTTTTTAAAAATTCAGGATTTTTCTCCTCCCCCAAATCTTTGAATAAAATTGACACTCCAGGGGTGCCTGGGTGGCTCAGTGGGGTAAGCATCTGCCTTAGGCTCAGTCTTGATCCCAGGGTCCTAGGATGGAGCTCCACATTGGGCTCCCTGCTCAGTGGGGAGTCTGCTTCTCCCTCTCCCTCTGCTCCCCTGCTCCTGCTCTATCAATTGCTGTCTCTCTATCACAAATAAATAAATAAAATCTTTAAAAAAAAATTGACACTCCAGGAAGATATTTCCCTCTTGGTTTTGCATATTTTGTGCATGTTAAACTCTTCTCCAATTCAAGAAGCATGGACTTCAGGGTAATCAATTGATATGGAGCACATGGTTTTTAGAAGAGCTTTCTGAATTATTGCTTGACTAAAAACCACTTGTCTCTGTTTTGCAATAAGGAAGCCGGTTATTTCTTCCCCTTAATTAAACCTAGGCTGACAGTTTTTAGTGTTCCATAGTTCTGTTTTGGTTTTTTGTTTTGATTTTGCAAGAATTATAAAATTGTTTTGTAAGAGTCTTGAGATTATGGGACTTCAGTGTCTAATTTGAGATAAATGACTAAATAAGCTTTTATGTCTAGAATATAATGTGTTTGGGGGGACCTGTCTGGATGACTATATTTCTTTTATTTATAAGCATAAAAAACAGTATTGACTCGTGATCACCATTCTTTTTTCTTGATAATGTGGGAAAACATGAGCAGAATTAAACTATAACAATAAATATGGTCAACCAAGTATAAGATAATATGTAGCTCTTGATTTCATTTCAATACATTATTACTTCCTTTTTAGCTTTAAGGAAACTTGTCATGAGTTTGAATCATATGATTGCTTTCAGAACTATTGAACATTTGAGTTAACAGGTTTTAAGAGAAGTTCATGTTTTGAATAAAATGTTGCAAGTAATTTTTATTCCCATTTTTTGTAATGGGAAAAAATTTAAGTATAGAGAATTATAATTAATTTAATATATTATCACCCAACCTCAGCTAATATTAATTCCTTGCTAATATGATTTATCTATATCCTTTGTCACTTGGCTGTCAATTATCTTGAAGCATATCCTACATAACATATCACATTTCATCTGTAAATATATCAATCTTAGGACTTAAAAAACATTATCACACCTAAGAGAAATTAGGAATAGTCTCTTCAAATCAGTTACCCCATTAATGTTCAGATTTTTCTGATTGTGTTTATTTCCTTGTTTTTTGTTTGAAATTTATTTGTGGTTAAACTGGGTTGTTTGTCAAATATAGTTTCCCATAGTCTGGATTTTACTAATTGTATCCCAGTTGGCATAGTTCAGATGTGTTTCTCTGTTCCCTGTGCTTCTTGTGAGTTGATAGTTAGATTGAGAGGCTTGAAAAAAAACTTTTTTTGACAAGAATACACTTCATAGTCTTGTGTATTTCTATCACAAGGAATAATAATGTCTGATTGTCTTTCTTTTTGTGATATCAGCACCATTGTGATACAAGTTCATTATTTTATTAGGGTTATACTTGGGGGTATTCCAGTCACATCATTTTTTTCTTTAGTTATTGATTAGAATATTTTTATAAAGAGAAACCTCCTTGGGGCGCCTGGGTGGCTCAGTCAATAAGTGTCTGCCTTCAGCTCAGGTCATGATCCCGGGGTCCTGGGATTGAGCCCCACATCGGGCTCCCTGCTCTGCAGGGGGCCTACTTCTCCCTCTCCCACTCTCCCCTGCTTGTGTTCCCTCTCTCGCTGTGTCTCTCTGTCAAATAAATAAATAAAATCTTTAAAAAAAAAAAAAAAGAAACCTCCTTTTCACCAATTTGGTTACCCTGAGATATCTTTCATATAGATAAGACAGGATAAGTAATGGATTCTTTCCCTTTTTTTTACCTGTTTTTTAAATAATAAATTGGTTCTCTGATATCCTCCAAAGTTGACTAATGTTAACTAATGTAATATTTTGTTTAGCAAAATATGATTTGTGTTTTTTTCATATATCCTTCGATGTATAGTCTCTCTTCCCTCTCATCTATGTTCTTTAAGTATAGCCTGATTCTTTTGGCACTTAAATATATTCCTTTTCAGAACTCTTGTTTCAGGGCGCCTGGGTGGCTCAGTTGGTTAAGCGGCTGCCTTCGGCTCAGGTCATGATCCTGGAGTCCCTGGATCGAGTCCCGCGTTGGGCTCCCTGCTCGACAGGGAGTCTGCTTCTCCCTCTGACCCTCCCCCCTCTCATGTGCTTGCTCTCTCTCATTCTCTCTCTCAAATAAATAAATAAAATCTTTAAAAAAAAAAAAAAGAACTCTTGTTTCACATGTGAATAATGCAGTTTCATTTGGAGATTGTTGATTCCACACATCGGAATATAACACTATGAACACAAAATGTTTGAATTTGATAATGTTCCTTGGGGATTCTTTTCAAGGTATTTGCTGACAGAGTCATAGTACAGAGTGAATAGAAAGACCTAAAATTGCTTCTGAGAATTACCAAAGCTTTTTCATTCACTATGACTCAAGGCGAAGGATGGTTCAAAGTTGAGAATTTTCCTAGAGACTGTGTACCTTTTACATTATTATCTTGTATTTAAGCCTTTTAAGTCCAAACCAAGTTCTGGTTCTCTTACCTTTGTTTTCATCCTTTTGTCCTAAGCTGATTGAAAAAAATTCTCTTCAAAAACAAGAATCCACAAAGTGACTGAAACATGAGTCACTCAATGTCCTGAGGAAATAAACATTTTTCCTGTGGTGAAAATCTATCCATCCTAATGTTGAGTTTTCAAGGGGCTTCCTGACCGCGATTTGTTAAAAGTTTTAACTCTGTACAAAATAATGTTGTATTGAGATTAAAGCAACACCCTAAATACCGGAAGATTCCTAGAAAAAAAATTTTTTTAATATTTTATCTAACAGTTATACTGGTGAATACTTATTACCGAATCATTTGAAAATTTGAAAACGGCGGCGGGGGGGGAAGCTGGCAAAATAACAGTATAAGTAGAGACGCTAGAGAACTTAACATAAATTTCATATCTGTAATGCACCAGGTATTGTATAAGAGTTCAATGTATATTATGTTGTCTGGCATTGCACAGGTCAATATTAGGACCAGGATTCACACTTATGTTCTCTTGATTATGCAATATATGTTTTCCTCCCTAACACATGCATCTTAACATGCTTTTGGTGATGTAGAAAAATATAGATTTGATCTGTTTAGTGTCACTGTGTTGGGAACAGAATCTCATGTGACTATTTGGTTTTGCACATAGGGTATCGGTACAGCAATTGGAGAGCTGCCTCCATATTTCATGGCCAGGGCAGCTCGCCTCTCAGGTGCTGAACCAGATGATGATGAGTATCAGGAATTCGAAGAAATGCTGGAACACGCAGAGACTGCACAAGTAAGAACAGTAGGGAAAAAAAAACAAAACAGAATACTTTAATTATCCTTAAAGAAGTTGTGGCTAAGGTGAAATTGTTAATAGTTACTTTGAAGAAGAAAACTGCCAGTGTAAAAATAAAAATACATGGTTTGGGATAGAATATTCAGAAAAGCTGAAATATAAAAGTGAGTATAATCTTGATTTTAGAATAGAGAGATACAGACAGTCCACAAGACAACTCAGACTAAGCTGAAACACCTGGCCAGAAACCAGGGTAATTTGTTGTTGCCAATGAAGTTAAGGAGCCGAAACATTTCTTTGTCCATTATGTGTTTTTAAGTATTATCAAGCAGACCACTAACTAAATAAGGGGGACAAGTAGGTGGGTCAGGCTATGAGTCCAAAATAGTCAAACTTCTGAATAAGTTTTTGAGAATAACATCGAAACAGTTTACCATGTTTAGAGGAAATTATTTGGGAACTCCTGATTAATAAAGGACAATTACAAGGGTGCCTGGTCAGCTCAGTTGGTAGAGCATAGAGCTCTTGATCTCAGGGTCATGAGTTCGAGCCCCACATTGAGGGTAGAGATTACTTGAAAAAAAAAAAAAGGTTTTTGGGGCACCTGGCTGGCTCAGTCAGTAGAGCATCTGATTCTTGATCATCAGTTTGAGCCCCACATTGGGCGTAGAGATTACTTTAGGAAAAAAAAAAAATATATATATATATACACACACACATATACACATATACTTTTTTTTTTAAAGAAAGAAAGGACAATCATTAATAAACTTACCTTTAACAGTGGGGGGGAGGGGTAAAGGCTGAGGCCTTTATACCTGAGTATAAACTATATATCAACCTATATCTTAATGTTATAAAATAGATGTTTTATTCTTTGCAGGAAAATTCCTAAGAATATTAACTGATTGATTCTCCATCTTGGGAATGACAGTAGAAATCAACATAGACAAAAATAAAATATAAAAGAGATTTTTGAAAGATTATATATAAAATATATCTCCCAGGGCTCTTGGGTGGCTCAGTCATTAAGCGTCTGCCTTCAGCTCATGTCATGATCCCAGGGTCCTGGAATTGAGCCCTGCATCGGGCTCCCTGCTCAGCGGGAAGCCTGCTTCTCCCTCTCTCACTCCCCCCTGCTTGTGTTCCCTCTCTCACTGTGTCTCTGTCAAATAAATAAATAAAAATCTTTAAAAAAAAAAATACATCTCCCTTCCCAGATTTGCTCATTAACCTATGAAATGAAATTGTTTGAAAAATTGTCTTATTGTTTTGTGTTTGTAAGTGCATGTGCCCACAGAAGCACACACACTTTTTTTTTTTTTTTTCCAAAAGCACTGTTTTTATTTATACAGAGTCCTAACCACTTCAGCGGCAGGGCAGGAGTGGGAGAGATTCCTTTTTCAATCCAGGGGCCTCCATAATGTTGGTCTGTTGCTACCAAACACACAGGCAAGTGGCGTCATGGATTTGGTAAACTTACTACAATGTTTAGTCTCTCTCTGCTAGAGCAACAAGGTGAGCATCAATCTCTGCTTCTGAAAGAATCCTGAATTTAGGATTTTCAACTGTAACTACTCTAACTTCTATTTCTGAAGTTTTGAAATCAATTGAGAGAACAGTAGATAGGCGTGTAATTGCAGTTTCCACTGTCTGTTCAAATGTCCAATCAAATTTCTTCTTCACTTTTTTTTTCAAGGAAGCTGGTTGACTCCGTTTGTTTAACTCCTGCTGCAGTGGCTTTAAACCCACAGTAGTAACCTGCAGGATCACACTTGTACACCTGAGGGCCTTGTTCTTCATCTATACCAGTTAAAATCATACAACAACCAAGAGGCCTCATTTCAGCATTCTGTGTGTAGACCTGAGAAATATCAGCAATTCTTTTGCACAGCATGTCCACAGGAATCTCATAGCCATACTTGTATTTCCAATTAGCTGCCTCATAGCATGCCCTCTGTACCTGGGATCTGCTGTCACCTGTCATCCTGTCATCACACAGCCAATGTTTTCAGTTATCTTGAATAACTGAGTCACTGTGCTGGAATCCAATAATTTGTCAGGTACTTTCTTCTGTGTGACAATTACTGCACAGTCTTTCCCTCTGACAGCTACCGATGTAAGGCCACCCTGGTTAATAGCCTTAAAAGCATATTCTACTTGGTAGAGCTGGCCCTCGGGTGAAAAAATGGTAATGTGGTGGTCAGAACCAGCGCTGGAACCACGGGACATGTTGGCGCACCCACTACTTCAAGCATTGTCTCTGAGCCCCGTAGCTCCCGCACCAGGGGTACAAATTTCCCCAGAAGTTGCAACGACTCCACACACACATTTTTATGAAGAATGAGTTCATAGTTTTCTTCTCAGTGGAATCTGAGACTCAAAAAACCATTACCCTCAATGGAAGAAAACATATATGTGTGTATATATATATATATATGTGTGTGTGTGTGTATATATATTTAAATTTTTTATTTATTAGAGAGTGAGAGAGCACAAGCACGGGGAGTGGGAGAGGGAGAGGGAGAAGCAGGCTCCCCACTGAGCAGGGGGCCCGATGCAGGGCTCTATTCCAGGACCATTAGATCATGACCTGAGCCCAAGGCAGACGTTTAACCGGCTGAGCCACCCAGGTACCCCAGAAAACATATATTTTAATGACAGATGGGCTTTTTAAAAAGGCATTATTAGGTGGAAATCCACTAAGGATAGTTAATGGTTTTTAATTGAAAACAAAACTTTCAAATATGGAATAGCCAAATAACCAAATATAAAACAAATGAATCAAAGAGCTTTGAGCATCTGCTCTGTGTGGAAAGAGACAAGTTGGCCTTGGTATTTGCTTTGCCTTATCTATCAACCAGATACTGTGTCTCTTCTTCTCACATCATAATGCTTACATAAATGCTAATAATTTTTACTAATATAAACAACTTTTTAATTATTTTTAATGCTTTTTAAAACCCGGTATCTAATTTGTTTTTTTTTTAAAGCCTTCACAAAGTTTTTTTTAAAGATTTTATTTATTTATTTGACACAGCGAGAGAGGGAACACAAGCAGGGGGAGTGGGAGAGGGAGAAGCAGGCTTCCTGCGGAGCAGGGAGCCCGATGTGGGGCTGGATCCCAGTACCCTGGGATCATGAACTGAGCCTAAGGCAGATGCTTAATGAATGAGCCACCCAGGCACCCCCCAATATCTAATTTGACCCTTGTATTAACTGAAATAGTATGGAAAGGTACTATTCTTCTAATTTTAGAGAAAACTTCAAATCTAGAAGTTGTTGCCTCCCTAATTTTACACACTTAGAAGTAGAGCTAGAACCAGATCTCGGAATGCCAGCGTTATTGGTATATTCCAACTACTGAAACCATGTCCGTCTGTAGACTAAATGGCTGAGTATCTTCAGTAGCAACAACCGATACATCTGGAATTGTAATGTATGTCATTTAACATCTCAAAAACTCCTTTTGTCATCTATATAAAATCAGTAAGCTAAAGTAGAATAAGTCTAGGATGCTTGTAGTTTTAAATTTTTATGCTGTGTTTGGATGCCAAACAGGTATAAGTATTGTTCTCTGTTAAGTCAACTAATACACTGTCATTGTTTCCCTCTTTTTTTTTTTTTTTTAACTTTATTGTTTCGGAAGTCATAGTTTTTCATTTGCATAGTTTTTTTCAATCCCTTATCTCCCTTGTTTTTTTTTTTTAAGATTTTTTTATTTATCTGACAGAGAGAAAGACAGCCAGAGAGGGAACACAAGCAGGGGGAGTGGGCAGAGGGAGAAGCAGGCTTCTTACCGAGCAAGGAGCCCGATGCAGGGCTCGATCCCAGAACCCTGGGATCATGACCTGAGCTGAAGGCAGACAATTAACTACTGAGCCACCCAGCCACCCCTCCCTTCTCTCCCTTCCTCCAGCTCTGTAAAACACCTTTCTATATCACTTTCCACTTGGTAACACTATAAACTATTATCAATTCTATTTTCTTTCTTGGGAGTCCTCACTTAGGAGCTCCCACCCTCTCCCCTGCACTGCAATCTGGACTGTATTCTCTTGGATTCCCCCTGCACAATTGCTTCTTTTTCCATTTGGATCTCTTCTTTCTTTTGTTTTTGTTTGTTTTTATTTTTTTCAGTAATCTCTACCCCCAACATGGGACTCAAACTCAACGACCCTAAGATCAAGAGTTGCATACTCTATTGACTGAGCCAGCCAGGTGCCCCTTGTTTTCTTCTTTCTCAATTTACTCCTTCATTTTGGTTGAATACATTCTACCATAGCTTCCTGAGAAAGAATGAGTAGATTTGGAAATTCTGAAAATGCTGTGTCCTTCATTCACACTTAATTAACTGAATGTAGTATTCTAAGTTGAAAATAATTTTTTTAACTTAGAATTTGGAAGTCATTGCTCAGTCGTCTTCAGACCTCTGGTGTTGATATTGATGGAGCTAATGCTATCCTGACTCCTCTTCATAGGTAGTCTTTTTTGGTTGTTTTCTTTTCTAGATACTGTTAGATTCATTATCTGAGGTATGGGTCTTTAAAATTTTATTCCTCTTAATTTTTTTTTATCATTTTGCTCCTTATGTTTATCACATTCTACTTTGTATGCAATTTCCTCAACTTTATCTTCTAACTCTAATATTAAAATGTTTTTCCACTGTCATATTTATTTTCAAAAAGTGATTTGCATTATATTTCCAAGAAATGGTTTCTTATCTTTTTTTTTTTTTTAAAGATTTTATTTATTTATTTATCAGAGAGAGAGAGCACAAGCAGGGGAAATGGCAGGCAGAGGGAGAAGCAGGCTCCCCTGCTGGGGAAGGAGCCCTATGTGGGACTCGATCCCAGGACCCTGGGATCATGACCTGAGCTGAAGGCAGACGCTTAACCAACTGAGCCACCCAGGTGTCCATTTTCTTATCTTTTTTTTTTTTTAAGATTTATTTATTTTAGAGAGAGAGAGAGAGCATGCACATGAATGTGAGCACGGAGGGAAGGGGCAGAAGGAGAAGGAGAGAGAGAATCTCAAGCAGCCTCGCTGCTGAGCATGGAGCCTGACACAGGGCTCAATCTCACAACCCTGGGATCATGATCTGAGCCCAAATCAAGAGTCAGACACTCAACCAACTGAGCCACCCAGGTTTCTTATGTTTTTGAAGATATTTCATTTCTTCAGGTTTTCTGTTACTCCAGGCATGATTTTTTCCTTTGTTCTGCTTCCTGTTGGAAGCTTACCTCCAAGCCTGGTGATCCTTATTTTTCTGCTTCTATGTAAGAATAAGGCACATAAAAGCTGAACGGAAGCTCTGTGTGCGGAGGCAAGTTGTAGAAGTGGCAGGCCGTCTTATTTATTGGAACCTCCAAGTGTTAGTTTTGGTGGCTCATTCATTTAGAATAATTCATTTTCTCTAAGTGATGGATCCTCCAAATTTCTTGCTTGGGGAATATAAACTTTGTTGCTGACATTGTAAAGCTAGGCTATAGAAGTGGAGATCGCCATTTACCATATAGACTTATCATTTAACTCACTTGTGCTCAGACTATGGATACCTGTGTAAACATGTCCTGAGCCCAGAACCTTTGGTTCACTTTGTCTAGAGATTATACTTGATATCTTTTATGGGGCTAAGGGAAGTTGTCTGTGCTAAGTAGGGGTGGGACCTAGGAGTCTACTTCTTATGCTGTCTCCTCGGGGAACCTGGGTGGCTCAGTAAGTTAAGTGTCTGACTCTTGATTTTGGCTCAGGTCACGATCTCAGGGTCATAAGATCAAGCCCCGTGTCAGGCTCCACACTCAGTGAGGAATCTGCTTCTCTCTGTCTCTCTCCCTCTTCCTCTGCCCCTCCCCCTACTCGTGCTCTCTTTCTAAAATAAATCTTAAAAAATAAAATACAGTCTCCTTGGTTTTGGCCCTACCCCAGCCTCTTCTGCAGTTCAGCTGAAGACCCTTTTTGGAGTTCTGTAATGCAGATCGTTTTGCTTTTCCCTTCATTAATGCTCATTTCATCAAAGACAAAGTTCATGTTTATATTTTTTATTTTGGGGGTTATTGTTAAGATAGGAGGTGTTCCAGCTATCTATTTTGAGTAACAAACTACCTCAAAATTCACTGGTTTAAAACAAAAACATTTATAGTGCTCACATATATGAAATTTACTCAAAGTGGCTTGACTGTAAATTGGAGAATTTACTTTCAAGATGGTTTACTTACATGATTGACAAATTGATTCTGGCTGTTGGCTTGGAGTTCATTTGAACTGTTAGTTTGGGACCTCAAGTTACTCTTGATGGAGATTCTTGGGCTTCCTCATATTATGGCACCTGAGTTCCAAAAACGTGTTTGGAACGAACTTAGGTGGAAGTTGCAAGGTTTCTTATCCCAGTCACTTTGCCACATTTTGTTGGCTAAGTAAGTCACTAAAGCTAGCCCAAATTCAGAGAGGAAAATTAGGAGTAAGCAAGAATTTGCAGCCATCTCTAATCTACCACAGGGATGAAGGTCTTATTTGGTTATCTTAAAGTGGAAACCTTCCTGTGATATCATTTTTAATAGAATAGAACATTGACAAACCAGAATTTCTTTATAGGAGGGGAACGGGATGGTAAATGATCTTGAATTTATATAATGTAAGAGGTTGTTGAAAAGAATTTAGACATATTTCCTTGAAAGGGGGAAATGATGAACTTATCAAATATCCAAAAGTTGTCTCTCCTGTGGCAAGAGAATATAGTCATGCTGAGAAACTGAAGAGGTAAACTTTGTCTTAGAATTAGTGGGTAGAGGTTTTCTGAGGCCCACAAGGCTCAATATTAAAACAAAACAAAAAAACCCACTGCCTATCAGTTTTAACTGTGTACAAATGGAATTGCTATTTCAAAAAGAATGAATGCCTTATCTCTCTCTGTGGTATCTTTCATGGATCCATGCACAGCACTTCCTGCATTGTGTAAAATACTAACTGGATGACTCATTTCATTCTTCGCAAGTTTTTGATTCTAGGATTATAAATAATACATTCTGTAAACTTGTTACCATCTAAAAGCTCAACCTCTAAAAACTCAGATCTTCTAGAATTTGATGAAGTAAATTATGCTTCATCTTGTACATTGATTTGAGCTCTTGAAGACTTTTGAGTCTTGAAGATACTTAATCTTTCTCTACCATTAAGAAAATAATCTTTTTTGTTCATCTCTTATGGCCCTGATTATTTTAGTTACTTTTTGACTGGATCTTCTCTAATTCAGCTTTGTTTGTTTTGAGTCGTGGAAACCAGCCTGCACACAATATTCTGATGGTTATGAGGTTTGGCTGCTTTCATCGTATAAAGCCAATAATTACAATCACTGTTTTAGGATAAACTATATATTTCTTATTCCCTAATTTTATATCTGCTTATATTGAAAAATCAAGTAAGCAAAATGTGGACATTCTGTTTCATGTCCTTTAATCAGAAATTATATATTCTTTTTGAACATTTCATTTAAAATTTTTACCCAGAATTGCAGATATATGTACTATCAACCAATTATGCAGTCACACTAGAGAATAATTAGGTGAAATAATATGATAAAAGACTAATTCATCCCTGGCAACTATTGATTTTCTTTCTGAGATCAATAGAACTACATATAAGGTCCTTAAATGAAGTACCATAGTACAACTCTGAAGTAGGGATATTTTTCCAGATTTGGACAGGAAGCACATTCAAGAACACACAGCCAGTGAATCTCAGAGCCAGCACACAACCCAATTTTCTTTTTTTTAAAAGATTTTATTTATTTGTCAGAGCGAGAGAGAGCACAAGCAGGGGGAGCGGCAGGCAGAGGGAGAAGCAGGCTCCCCGCTGAGCAAGGAGCCCAATGCAGGACTTGATCCCAGCACGTTGGGATCATGACCTGGACTGAAGGCAGACGCTTAACCAACTGAGACACCCAGGCATCCCCCAACACAATTTTCTGCCATCAAGATTAGTACTCTGCTTACTGTACTACAACATAGCAACATTTTCCTCTAGTTTAATGCAGTAAAAAGTGAAGAACCAATTTAAAAATTTTTTTTTCCCCTATACTTGATTTGATTTTTCTTTCTTTATGGCCTTTCATTGTTTTGTTTTGTTTTTTTACAAGTTTTCATCAATTTTGTGGCTTATTATAGATTTTAGCGTATGTGGATGTATTTATCCCTGTATACTTTTTCCCAGATTTAGACAAGGGGTTTTGTGAGGGTTATAACTTCGTTTATTTATTTTGCGGTTATGGGGGTGGGGGTACAATAGTTGGGGAGGGGACTGTTGCCAGTTTTCCACATTATAAATTATCTGAGAGAGTCCTCACTGTTTTAATTCATTATTCAAAGAAGAGCTTCTAACTGTGGCTTAGCAAAAATAAGTTTTTGTTTTTGTTTGTTCTTGCTAACTCTGTGGACTATTACTATGTCCAAGTAAAATCTATTATATCTCAGCTGTTTTGATACACTTTTGTGACAAATTCTTGTTTTTGTTTTTAAGGCTTTCACTATGCAAATAAATTTATAACAATTTGTAAGGATTTTTTGTCATTTTATTTGTAAATAGTGATCTTAAAAATATTTATCTTTTCAGTAACAAACTTGTTTTAGGCTCTTTGCTTCTGTTATTTTTCCAAATTTGCATATTTTACAATTACATAAATGCTTAAAGTAATAGGACTGGAAGTAGTAAAAGTAAAAAGTAAAAGCCCACATACCTACTTCCCAGAGTGGGATAATAATCACATTTTAGACTGTGTTCTTTGCATATATAACTTTTAAAAATAAAAACTAGAACATACCATAAATATTAGTCTGAAGTTCCTTTTTCACATATATGTCATGGACATTTGATACTGATTTTTAAAATTGTGTTACTACGGAGTGACACAGGTCATTGTGGAAAATTTATGTGTGTATTTAAAAATAATTCCTATATCCTTCAGTCTGTTTTTCTATAAGCATCTATAAGAGTGAATTGTATTTATTGCTTTGTGACTTGTTTTGAATATAAAAACATCCTATGAACAAAAAATTTTCAGTGTCATCAAATATTTTCCGTATCTTTGCTTTTTATAACAACTTTGTTACAAAGTATGTTCATTGTATAACATGTTGAAAATACAGATAAACAAAAAAAGAAAGAAAAAAACTTCATCTAACCGGTTCATTTACCCGTTTTTTATATTTAGTATATTTCTCACTTTCTTATTGATTGACATTTTTAAGGAGATTTCTTTTGTTATATGCTTTTCTGCTGTTTTTTCCATATTGTTTATTGTGTGTGTTTTTATTATGTTTTACTTCTTGGATAAACAAGTTTACTTTTTTAAAAATTCTAATATCTTAGACTTTCCCTTTTGGAGTGATGCCTAAAATTATCTTACTGAACCCTTATGACTATGTAGTGAATATTAGCCATATTTCCTTTTAGTATATTTATGGTTTGATCCTTCCATCTTTAAATATTTATTAAAATATTTGTATCTATCATATAATGTAGAAATCTAACTTTCTCCCCTTTAGGTAACTAGCTATGTGATATTCCAACATTTTCCCAGTGATAGCAATATGTTAGTTTTGTCTTACACTTTATTGTTATAAATTGCATATTTTATTTTTGTAAATAGTTATTGTTATGTAAAAAGATACTATGTTTTTATTTATTTGGTAAGCTATAACTTTATTGACATCTTTTAGTTATATCTTTGTGATTTAAAAGTTTTTATAGTATTCAGTTTCGCAAGGATCCAAAAGTTTATCTGACTTTGGTGCTGGAATTTCCTCACAGATACATGTATTTTGTAAAACCCCCAATTTGATAAGAACACTAAAATATAGAAAAGTTGGATCAACTGTAGCTAAAACAGGAAATTAAGTAAAATGAGTGGGTATATAAATTTTAAGATTGCCTGAGACTGAGGTAGAAAATGTGTTTTTTATTCATTTAGGTAAAGCCCTTTGATAGAATAAATTTATCAGCAGGAAGAGTGAAAAAAAATACTTGGCTCTCATTGCTTTATCATGTGCTCTCCAACTAGGTTAAAGGGTATATATGCTTTTATTAGGAAATTGTGACTAGGTAGCAATTTTACAGCCAAGTATTTGCGTAAATTCTAGTTTTGACTAATCGTTGGATTTTGTACCATAGATATTTTGAGGAGAATAAGAGATTACTAATACATTTATTTTAATTTGGATTCTTTATGGTACCTCATTTATTTTTGTGAGTACAGTACTGAGATTAGGCAGTATTTTTCCACTAAACTGACTTCCTTTTGTTCTTGGCTTTCTATCATGTTTTCACTAGATGTCTGTGGGAGGTAGACATGAATAAATGTAGCTTCCTATGACCTTGAACTATTCTAGCATAATTTATAAAATATAAGTCTAGATAGCTGTTTATGTGCTTGATGGACTATTTCATGCAAGATTTTTTTTTATGATTTTATTTAAAGAGAGAGTGCATCCACATGCAAGCAGAGGGAGGGGCAGAAGGAGAGGGAGAGAATCTCAAGCAGACTCTGTGCTGAGTGGGGAGCCCAACGTGGGGCTCAGTCTCATGACCCTGAGATAATGACCTGAGCCAAAATCAAGAGTCAGATGCTTAACTGACTGAGCCACCCAGGCACCCCTCATGCAAGGTTTAATTGTTCTCTTTATGATATTCTTTTTCTTCTTTGTTCCTGATTTCTGTTAATGATGTCACCATCCTCATAGTCACAGTCAAAACAGAGTCATCTGACTCCCTCCTTGCTTCCCATATCCATTCTTCAAGGCCTGTTGACTCTACCTCCTCAATATCTTCATATCTGCCCTCTCTGGTTCAGATCTTTACCACCTCTTCCCTGAACATTTCCAGTGACTTCCTGATAGGTCTCCTCTTTACTTACTAGCTTTTTCCCCCCAGTCCATTTCCTGAACAAAGCAACAAAAATAACTTTCTGAAAAAATACCTCTGGTCATGAAACTTTGCTGCTCAAAAATCTTCCTAATCCCCAGAAATTGTTTCTTGCTATAACTTTCTTGTGTCATCTTCTACCTTCGTTTAAAACTATTTATGGACTGGGCGCCTGGGTGGCTCAGTTGGTTAAGCGACTGCCTTCAGCTCAGGTCATGATCCCAGAGTCCTGGGATCGAGTCCCGCATCAGGCTCCCTGCTCTGCGGGGAGCCTGCTTCTCCCTCTCCCACTCCCCCTGCTTGTGTTCCCTCTCTCGCTGTGTCTCTCTCTGTCAAATAAATAAATAAAATCTTAAAAAAAAAAAAAAACATAAAAACTATTTATGGACTTCCTGGGGTACCTGGCTAGTTCAGTCAGTAGAGCATGTGACTCTTGATCTCAGGCTGGTGAGCTTAAGCCCCATGTTGGGAATAGAGTTTCCTTTTAAAAAATAGGATAAAATAAAAATTAAAAGTATTTTTTAAAAATAAAACTATTTATGGACTTTTCTTATCTCTCCCAAGAGTCTGTAAACTCCTTGAGAGGAGACCACAAAAATTATTTGCAACAACACCTGCCTGGTCTTGCACATACTACTCATGTGGTAGATACTTTGAATAAACTAAGACATATCGAGAGAGAAAATGTACGTTACATGAAACATGTTCACTTAATAGTCTCACTCCACTACCAAGTAAAATGTAAACTGCAATGAACACAGATCATTTACATAAGAAAGACTGAATTGTTCTGCATCTTTAATAGTCATCTGAGAACAAGACTTGAATATAGGAAACATCAGTAGTTAAATGACTTAAATATTTTAAATTCACATTAAGTAAAAGAAGGTTCATAAAATTCCATATTTTAGAAACAACCTGAAATTTCTTGTAGCAACTTGTTTATTCTGTAGGCTGCATAGCCAAAGAAAGGAGGAAAATTAGAAACATTAGGAATAAAAAAGTTTGAAAAATAAAGTAACCTATTCACTTGATGTATCATAAAAGATTAGAGCAATGGGAAATGGGAGCATGGGGGTGGTTGTGGTATTTTTGTGTTTAAAGCTTACACAATAGAGCAGGAATGTTGTATATATTTACTTGGAAGAATATGGTTTGAATAAGTTTGCTTTCCTAAACACCATCTGGCCAAGTGACCTGGCTACTTAGATTCTTTTGCACAAAATATTAGGTTGCTGACTGTGTGAAATTTACTGTTTCTTATTATTCCTATAGGAAATTGAGAATTAAGGTAGAAGTAAGAAATTTAATTTTCTTAAAACTTTATCTGTTAAGAGAATGCAGTTTTTTTCCTCCATTATTATATTGATTAGCTTGTTTTTCTGTTGAGTGTAAATCATGAGTCTGTACACCATCTTAGATTAAATATTTCCTCAAAGGCAGTTTTATAATTTCTGGATTTAATCTTATTTTAAGGGAGCATGTTTTTAGCTTCTGTTTAGGACTGCATTATGTAAATTGATTAATATTTGCCACTTAATCTGATTTATTGAAGATAAACCCCCAAATTAAGTTTAAATGCTAATATCTTTTATCTTACTAGTTGGTATTAAATATTATTTAAGGCCCAAAAAACTTTTCTTTTTTAGGTTAATAAGATCCTTTCCTATTCAGAAATTTCAACTTATTTACATTATTTTTTTAGTGAGAACACATAACACAAAAAAGTTCGTCAGTTGTAATGGTAGTTCTCATTCTTATGGCTGGTACATTTCTCTTTATGCAGTAGACTAGATTACCCAGTGAACATCCCCCAAGGTGCAAGATGATAATTAAAGGTTCTTTTGACACTCTTTTGGTAATGATAGAATATGTGTTTGAACATTTGAGTTTAGAGACTTTGGGAAAGCATTTAATAATGATTATTTATACACTCACTAAAGTGCTTTAACGTTCCTTTGATGCTATTCTCTGTTAAGCACATTTTCCTATGAAGTGTTTGCAGTTGCCCATACCATACCAATGCCTGCTGGTTTTTCCCCCTGTGAACTGTCTGTTCCTTTACATACAGAGATTTATGGAAGAGTTCATGGTGTGGATGACTTGAAACCCAACAGGACTATTTTCGTATACTTTAGTGCCAGTTGAACAGTCTGGGTGTCAGTTGTTGCTGGGACCTGTTTTTGACTCTGTCGAACCTTTACTGGCTGTGGTTTGTCTGGCCATCACATGACTTCTCTGAAAATTCCCCCTCCCCTTCATTTCCAGTAAACTGTTTGAGTAGGAGTGAGTCAGAGTGAAACCAGCTTCCCTGTAACCACAGGGCTTGTTAAAGAATTTGTCAACGTGGACTCTAGAGGGTTTGCATTAAGCTTTGCAGTAACAGCTATGGTTTGTGTTGCGTCAGGACTTCCACAGAAAAGCTTCCTGCTCTCAAGATCTTTTCCTTGTTTGCAAGGGGTTAAACTGATCAACTTTACCATAATGAACAGTAGAGACACATGTTAAACACATTTCTTTATCATTTAAAGGCGTGTCAGAGCTACCAGGGTTGACTGTAGTTTCTCTTTTCATAATCAGCCACACCCAACAACTTTAGTTTTAGACAGGCCTGCTAGATCTTCTTTCAGGCTGGCTCATGACTTTACCACAAAGTACCATCAAGATTAAGCAATTTTAAGTGGTCTCTTTTGAAGGATTTTGTTGCAGGATATTGCGACTGCTAGCACATTTAACTTCGGTACACAAAGGTCACTTGCACTGGGCTCAATGAGAAAAGGTAGCACTTGAAATAGTTCTATACTTGTAGTTTCTAAGCACACACACTTAGCATGTTTTATATGGAATTCTTAATGCCTCATTTTATTTGCTTTCTCAGGAAACTTTTACTTTATTTTGAACTCTTTTCTCACCATCCCACTCCCAGACTTTTAATCCTTATTTGTTTTCTGAGTCTTCTCTATTTCTTTAACCCATTTTTATAGTAGTATTAACTAACTGAACAGGAATTGCAGCTTGATGCAAGCTGCTGAATGAATGGCCACTGGGAAACTTATCTTCTCATTGTGCATTCCTGAATCCATTTGTTTTTACATGTGCATTTCTGTATTTAACCATGTCATCTCAGCCAGACTTTTCTTTTAAAAATTAAATTTAACGAATGCATTTAAATCCAACCTCCTAAAAACCATTTTTATTCTGCTTACTTTTTTGGTAACAAAATAAATTTCAAGAAAACAAGTGGTAGAAATTATTGAGCTAGTTATTCCTCACAGGAAAGAATACAGAATAGTGGAAGTTTGAAATTGTTATATTCTAGCAATGCTTACTAACTCTCAATGGTCAAATTAAAATAGAAAAAAATTTCTTTTGATGCGAGAGCACTTGTCATTGAATCTAGATTTTAAAATGAAAATAAGAGGTTAATGTAGCCTAGTCCTTAGCAAAGCATAGTAAGTAATAAATGTTTAAGATTTTTCTTGTTAGTTTGTTTGGATATTGGAGTAGAATATAGTTTTATGTCTGCTTTGTTCTTTTCATTAGCACACCTGTTTACAGATACGGGGAAAAAATTAGCAGTGGGTAGGCATTAGGTTACCTTTGTTAAACTAATTTAAAGATTTTTTTTTCAGGTTATGTTTCAAACACCTTTTGTAAAATGCCTTTGGAAAGGCCCCTTTCATTGAAATGTGGACCAACAGACTATGTATAATGTGGTTTTGCTCATGAGTTTGCAAATCAGCAACATAGGAATACAAACTCACCCTCTGTTATACCTGCTGAGTGCGCCCAGGGGTCTTGGCCCAAGACCAGAGTTTAATGCAAGACATGGACAGTAGAATAATTATTATGCTCATTTCCTATTACAAAAGGTGTGTTGTTGTTGTTGTTTTTTAAGATTTTATTTATTTGAGAGAGAGCACAAGAGTCAAGCACAGGGTAGGGGCAGAGGGAGAGGAAGAAGCCAACTCCCCCTGAGGAGGGGCCCTGTGGCAGCCCTCCTAGGACCCTGGGATCTTGACCTGAGCTGGAAGCAGACACTTAACTGACTGAGCCAGCCAGATGCCCCACAAAAGATGTTTTTGTTTCTAATTAGCCAAGGTGTTTGGTTTGTCATAATAGATCTGTAGTTCTCTCTTACTGAGTACTTAAGGAAATTTCTCCTGGTAGAGTGTTCTTCCCATTTTCCTGTCTTGGAAATGTAAAAACCTGACTGCAGTGCTTTTAAACTCAAGCACTAGGATAGCAGGAAGAGGGCATGGTAATTAATTCAGTGCTCCCTCAAAAGTATGCATGTACTCTAGACTTCTCTGTCTCCTTCCCTGATATAGGTCTGCATCAACTAATCAAAACCTATAAAAATTTGTGTGTTTACTGCTTCTTGAGGTAAAAACTTCAGTAAGTTCATAGCCTGTTATTAAAGCAGTGCTGCCATTTGTTGGTTTTAGATTTGCCTCTCCCACATTATAAAGGGTGCCACCCTCATTCTAGCATTGTAAGATTGTTTTAACACTTCCCCTTTCCTCTTTTCATAACTCTAGATTTCAGTTGGTTCCCTTTTCAGCCTTTCTAGAGAAAGTAATAATTTACTTTTTATATCTAACAGCCCCTAAAAGTCTTTGATCCCTTTTTTTTTCCCCATGGCTCTTTATCTAATTCTTTTATATCTTTCCTAACATGAAGTTATCAGATCTGCACATGATTTTCTAAGAGCATTACTATACTCATGTTTTTTCAGATTTCTACAACTATTGTGCTTTGCCAATGCATTTTGCTGATGTTTTTAATAAATTGTTTACTTCAATAAACCGTTTACTTGGGAGACTACTCCCAGTTCCCTTTTCTTTGTTCAAAATGTAAAACTCTTATAACCCATCATTTTATATTTAAATAATTTTTCCCTAAATGTGGTATCTTACTATGGTCTACATTGTTGCATTTCTTCTTGCTCAAGTTCACATGATCTTTCAGTTTATTGTCATGAATTTGGCATTTCTTACTTTAAAATTTTAATTTCAGCTGTAAATTTGGAGCTTAAACTCTTTGCTCCTTTTGCCAGGACCATTTATAAATTTGTTAAGCAAAATTGGTTCTATCTTAGGGAGGAATCCCACTATTTACATGTCTTATATAATAGAGAAGATCCCATTTATCTTTATTCTTTGTTTTCAGTCTCTTAAGTTTCCTGTCCTTGATAGTTTTGTAAATTCCATACTGACTTTGTTTTCATAGCTTTGGATGTTTAAGTGAAGTTCATCTCAACTACTTTTACTTTTTTCCATCCAGAACCTAGTATTGTTGTCTTACATACATAGCAGGTTGTCATGCTTTTTGTTTTCTCAATTCCAATTTGAATTTGGAAATAAACATTATTCATTAGTTACTTGTAACCAAAATAGAATCAATTATAAAGTGCTAAAAATGAAGGGTGACTTTCCACCCCAGCATCAAACTAAGACTTGGTAAATACCCTTTCTGGTGAGACATGAGGAGATCACATGAGGAGATACTGACTTCAGACTGGAAAAAGAGAAGAAAAGAAATGTGCATGACTTGTATAATGTGTCATTTCTAGTAAATCTTGCATACTCAGACATTTTCCCTGAGTGTCTAGAGCACTGTTGTTCTTGAACTGCAGAGTCTGTTTTTATTTCAAATAGAGGCTAGGCAGGCACTGATAAGAATGGATACCTGCCTGCCTTCCTAAGAATTACCATATGGTTTCTTTTCTTTTTAGTTTACTTATTTATTTTTTAGTAATCTCTACGTCCAGTGTGGGGCTTGAACCCATGACTCTGAGATCAAGAGTAGCACGCTCTTCCGACGAAGCTTGTCAGGCACCACCTTTTTTTTTTTTTGAGAGAGAGAGTGGATGCCTCTGAGCCAGGGGAAGGGGCAGAGGGAGAGAATCTCAGGTAGATTCCCAGCTGAATGCAGAACCCTAAATGGGGCTCAATCTCACGACCCTGAGATCATGACCTGAGCTAAAATCCAGAGTCACTTGCCCAACCGACTAAACCACCCAGGTGCCCCTCAAGTTTTTATTTAAATTCCAGTTAGTTAACACACAGTGTAATATTAGTTTCAGGTATACAATGTAGTGATTCAGCACTTACATACAACACCTGGTGCTCATCACCACAGGTGCACTCCTAATCCCCTTCATCTATTTAACTCATCTCCCTACACCTCTCCTGTCTGGTAACCATTAGTTTGTTCTCTGTAGTTAAGAATCTGTTTCTTGATTTGCCTCTTTTTTTTTTCCCCTTTGCTCATTTGTTTCTTCAATTCCACATATGAGTGAAATCATATTTGTCTTTCTCTGACTCATTTCACTTAGCATAATACTCTGGCTCCATCCATGCCATTGCAAATAGCAAGATTTCTTTCTTTCTTTCTTTCTTTCTTTCTTTCTTTCTTTCTTTCTTTCTTTCTTTCATTTATTTGGGACGCCTGGGTGGCTCAGTCGGTTGAGCATCTGCCTTTAGCTCAGGTCATGATCCCAGGGTGTTGGGATCGAGTTCCGCATTGGGCTCCCTGCTCAGGGGGGCCCTGCTTCTCTCTCTCCCTCTGCCTGCCGCTCCCCATGCTTGTGCATGCGCTCTCTCTCCCCCTGACAAATAAATAAAAATCTCTTTAAAAAATTTATTTATTTGTCAGGGGGAGAGAGAGAGAACGAGGAAGCACAAGCAGGGGAAGCGTCAGGCAGAGGGAGAAGTGGACTCCCCACTGAGCAAGGAGCCCAATGCGAGACTCAATGCCAGGACACTGGGATTGTGATCTAAGCCAAAGGCAGATGCTTAACCAACTGAGCCACCCAGGCATCCCAATTTCATTCTTTTTTATGGCTGAGTAATATTCCATATGGTTTCTTTTCAACACAAACCTAAGCAGGGAGAAAGAAATAGAGGAAAAGGAAGCAGCAGATACTGGTCAATTTAAATGTGGGTAACTTGGACTTGAATTTTAATTTGACTGAACTATGTAAAGGAAGAAAAAAGTACTGTATGCTTATCTGAACTTCTAAAAATACTTCTCTGCTTTTTATCTAACAATGTTAACAAATGCTGATGATCAGCCCTGAGAAAACCTCCTGAAACCTTACTTCTTCCATCTTGTCTTTCCTCCTAGACTACTCACAAGATATTTTATGTCTAAAAGATTATTTGTGAGTTTTAAGATTAGTAATCATAGGGAGATAACCATTACAAGTGTAAATAACTGAAGAATTACCTCTTATTTTCTGGAGACAAGAATATGTTGATTAAGAATTAGCATTCAAGAGTAGTAATCTTTTTTTTTTTTTAAGATTTTATTTTTAAGTAATCTCTACACCTAACATGGGGCTTGAACTCACAACCACGAGCTCAAGAGTTGTGTGGTCTACCCACTGAGCCAGTCAGGTGCCCCTAGGAATAATAATCTTACGCATTGCTACTCTCTTATGAAGGAGGATTTGGTAAACTAATTGTTGGCATTACAAAACAGATTTGATAAATTTTCAGTTCTTACTGCATTTCCTTCCTTCCCTTCTTCCTGCTTTACAGCCCTCTTCCTTCCTTGATATTAACATGTTGCTTTTCTCTTTTTGTAATTAAAAACAAAATAAAACAAAAACCTTATCCCCTTGGTTGTAAGGTTGCACTAGAACTGAGCTCATCATAATGCCAACAAAGAATTCTGACAAGATACTTTATTTCACTGGCTCTCAGGTTTTTTTAATCTTTTGACAGTTACTGTGTAATTTAACTTTGGTCTATTATTTTTCCCATAATCACTTTTATCTCTTATTTATCATGGTGATAGATACTATTTCACCATTTTATAGAAAAGCTGAAGAAACTGGCTCAGGAAACTTTAAAGACAGTATGATCAGTGCTGTATCATTTTGATGTCACATGAGCTCTGTAGAATTAGTGTTTGTATTGTTTCTCTAAGTACTTTTTCATCTTTTCTCTTTTTCTTGTTCTCCTTTGCATTATCTCCTTTGCATATCAAGGTAGGTTTCCTGAGTCATTCATCATCTCTTTTTGCTTTTTCTACCGATTACTCTCCCCCTCCCATATACACACATGAAATTTTCACAATATGCAATCTAATAAAAGTACCATAAGTAATAGAAATATATGAATATGAACAGGAACAAAAACTGAATTTTCTTTTCAGATTTCTAGAGGACCTAGTTTTTTAGTACTTATTTAGTTAGTAAGTGGCCAAAATAAGTATTTCTTATTGTTTCAAAGAATACACAGATCTTCTTTGCTTGTGTTCAGTTTTCGTTGATTTTGATGGATGTGAGATATATTTTATATATAATTTCCTCTTTTTTAAAGGGGAAAAGATGGTTTTTATTTTATGTTCTAATTTATTTTTATTTATTTTTTAAAGATTTTATTTATTGGAGAGAGAGAGAATGAGAGAGAGCAAGCACATGAGAGGGGGGAGGGTCAGAGGGAGAAGCAGACTCCCTGCCGAGCAGGGAGCCCGATGCGGGACTCGATCCAGGGACTCCAGGATCATGACCTGAGCCGAAGGCAGTTGCTTAACCAACTGAGCCACCCAGGCGCCCTCTTCTAATTTATTTTTAATGTGCCAGAGAAAAGGAAATCTTAGTCCCAGTTTTAGATAATAACAAAAGCAAGCAATAGTAATTCTAGCTAGATAATCCAATACTGTTCTTATAATCATTTGTCTTTAATTCTCTAAAAAATTAGTGTACTGGATGGGATATGAAGAAGACAGGACAACTGTTAGCTCATTACACATGGGAGTACACAGATTTCTTATATTTATCATTTACAGTATTGGTTTTTGCCACATCTGTGAAACAGTTGTACCATTAGTCCCTTCTTTTATTTTTTCATTTTAACTATTGAATTATTTTTTTAAAAATTGAAATATAGTTGACACATAAAATTGTATTCATTTCAGGTATACAGCATAATGATTTGATATACATACATGTTGCAAAATGATTACCACAATAAGTTTAGTTAATATCCATCACCATACATAGTTACAATTTTTTTCCTGTGATGAGAACTTTCAAGATCTACTCTCTTAGCAACTTAGCAATTTCCAGCCATACAATACAGTATTGTTAACTATGTCATCATGCAGTATACATTCCCAGAATTTATTTATCTTATAACTGAAAGCTGGCATCATTTCAGCACCATCACCCACTGCTTCTCCCCCCTGCCTCTAGCAACTACCAATCTTTTCTCCGTATCTGTTACTTTGGGGCTTTAAAAATATTCCACATATAAATAAGATTATACAGTATTTGTCTTTCTCTGTCTTATTTCATTTAACACAGCATCCTCAAGGTCCATCTATGTTGTTGCACATGGGAGGATTTCCTTCTTTTTTAATGGCTGACTAATATTTCAGGGTGTGTTTGTGTATGTGTGTGTGTGTGTATTTCCCACATTTTCTTTATTCAACCATCAGTGGACACTTAGGTTGTTTCCATGTCTTGGATATTATAAATAATGCTACAGTAAACCTGGGGGATGCAGATATTTTTTCAAGATATTGGTTGTCTCCTTTGGATTAATACCCAGAAGTGGAATTGCTGGATCATATGATTGTTCTATTTTTAATTTTTAAGGACTCTCCATACTGACTATACCAATTTACATTCCCCTAAACAGTGCACATGGGTTCCCTCTTCACCACATCCTCACCAATACTTAGTATCTTTTGTCTTCTTGATGATAGGCTTTCTGGGCACCTGGTTGGCTTAGTTGGTAGAGCATGTGACCCTTGATCTCAGGGACATGAGTTTAAGCCCCACATTGGGCATAGAGCCTACTTTAAAAAAAAAAAGATACAGGCTTTCTAACATTTATGAAGTGATACCTCATTGGGGTTTTGATTTGCATTTTTCTGATAATTAGCGATGTTGAATACCTTTTCATTGTACCTGTTGGCCATCAATAGGTTGTCTTGAAAATATATCTGTTCAGATACTCTGCCCATTTTTTAAATCAGATTCTTTTCTGTTGAGTTGTAGGAGTCCTTATATATTTTGGATATTAACCCCTTATCACGTATAGAATTCATAAATATTTTCTCCCATTGGGTAGGTTACCTTTTTGTTTTTGTTGATGGTTTCCTTTGCTATACAGAAGCTGTTTAGTTTGGGGGCGCCTGGGTGGCTCAGTCATTAAGCATCTGTCTTTGGCTCCGGTCATGATCCCAGGGTCCTGGGATCAAGCCCTGCATCGGGCTCCCTGCTCCACGGGAAGCCTGCTTCTCCATCTCCCACCCCCTCTGCTTGTGTTCCCTCTCTCGCTATGTCTCTCACTGTAAAATAAATAAATAAAATATTTTAAAAAAAAAAGAAGCTGTTTAGTTTGATAGAATCCCACTTGTTTATTTGCTTTCGTTGCCTTTGCCTTTGCCATGGTGTCCTATCCAAAAAAAATCATTGCCAGGACCAGTGTCAAGGAGCCTATCTCCCTGTGTTTTCTCTAGGTGTTTTATGGTTTTGGATCCTTTATTCAAATCCTTTAATCCATTTTCAGTTGATTTTTCTATATGGTATAAGATAGGGGTCCAGTTTCATTCTTTTGCATGTGGCCATCCAATTTTCCCAACACTATTTACTGAAAAGACTGTCCTTTCCCTATTGTATATTTTTGGCTCCATTGTCTTAAATTAATTGGCCATATTAGTGTGAGTTTCTTTCTGGGCTCTCTATTCTTTTCTAGTGATCTGTGTGTTTGTTTTTAAGTTAATTCCATACTATTTTGATTACTATAGCTTTGTAATGTTCTTTGGAATCAGGAAGCGTGATGCCTTCAGCGTTGTTCACCTTTGTCAAGATTGCTTTAGCTATTCTGGGTCTTATGTGGTTTCATACAAATTTTGGGGTTGTTTTATTTTATTTCTGTGAAAACTGCCATTGGAATTTTGAAAGGGATTGCATTGAGTCTGTAGATTACTTTGGGTAGTATGGACATTTTAACAATATTCCTCCAATCTGTGAGCACAGACTATCTTCCCATTTGTGTGTTCAGTTTCTTTCATTAGTGTGTAATAGTGCAAATATAAATGGGATTGTTTTCTTAATTTCTCTTTCTGATACTTCATTATTAATGTATACAAGTGCAACTGATTTGGGGGTCACCTGGCTGGCTCAGTTGGAAGAGCAAGCAACTCTTGATCTTGGGCTTGTGAGTTTGAGCTCCACCTTAAGTGTAGAGATTACTAAAAATAAATAAACTTAAAAAAAAGAGGGGTGCCTGGGTGATTCAGCCATTAAGTGTCTGCCTTCGGCTCAGGTTATGATCCCAGGGTCCTGGGATTGAGCCCCACATCGGGCTTCCTGCTCAGCGGGAAACCTGCTTCTCCCTCTGCCCCTCCCCCTGCTTGTGTTCCCTCTCTTGCTGTCTCTGTCTGTCAAAAAATAAATAAAAATCTTTAAAATAAAAAAAGGAATGCAACTGATTTTTGAATATTGATTTTGTATCCTGCAACTTAATTTGTTTACTTATTAATTCGTTTATTCTAATACTTTTTTTGGTGGAGTCTTTAGGATTTTCTACATATAATATGTCATCTACAAACAAGCATAGTTTTATTGTTTTCCTTTTGAATGAATGCCTTTTGTTCCTTTTTCTTGCCTAATTGCTCTGACTAGACTCCCAGTACTATGTTGAATAAAAGTGGTGAAAGTGGGCATCCTTGTCTTGTACCAGATCTTAGAGGAAAAGCTTTCAGTTTTTTACCATTGAGTCTGAAATTAGCTGTGGGCTTGCTGTATGTGACCTTTATTCTGTTGAAGTACATCCCTTCTATACCCACTTTGTTGAGAATTTGTATCATGAATGGATGTTGGATTTTGTCAAATGCTTTTCTTGCATCTATTGAGATGATCGTATGATTTTATCCTTCATTTTGTTCATGTGGTGTATTTCAGCCATTGAAATTGTATATTGAATCATCCTTGCATCCCTGGAATAAGTCCCAATTGGTGAGTGATCCTTATAGTGTATTGTTGAATTCACTTTGCTAAAATTTTTTGAGAACTTTTGCATCTGTGTTCATCAGAGATATTGGCCTGTAATTTTCTTTGCTTATAGTTTTCTTGTCTGATTTTGGTATTGGGATAATGCTGGCCTTGTAAAATGAGTTTGGAAGTGTTCTCTCCTCTTCTGTTTTTTTGGAAGAGTTTGAGAAAGATTGGCATTAGTTCATCTTTAAATGTTTAGTAAAATCCACCAGTGAAGCCTTCTGGTCCTGGACTTTTGCTTGTTGGGAGGTTTTTGAGTACTGATTCAATCTACTTACTAGTAATTGGTCTGTTCAGATTTTTTATTTCTTCATGATTCAGTCTTGGTAGGTTGTAGATTTTTAAGAATTTATCCATTTCTTCTAGGTTGTCCAGTTTTTCAGTGTATTATTTAAGTCTTTTTTTCTTGGTGAATCTAGCTACAGGTTTGTCTGTTACGTTTATTTTTTCCAAAAAATCAGCTTGGTTTTCATTGATCTTTTCTATTGTCTTTTTAGTCTCTATTTTATTTATTTCCATTATGATCTTTGTTATTTCCTTCCTTCTACAAACTTTGAGTTTAGTTTGTTCTTTGTGTTCTAGTTCCTTGAGGTATAAAGTTAGGTTGTTTATTTAAGATCTTTTTTGTTTCTTAATGTAGTCATTTATCTTTGTGAATTTCCCTCTTAGAACAGTCTTTGTTGCATCCCTTAAGTTGTGCTATGTTGTGTTTCCAGTTTCATATATCTCAATGGTTTTTTATTTTACTTGTGAGTTCTTCTTTGACCTATTGGTTGTTTAATAGCATGTTGTTAAATCTCCACCTATTTGTGAATTTGCCAGTTTTCTTCTTTTAATTGATTTCCTGATTCATAACATTGTGGTCAGAAAAGATGCTTCAGGGCGCCTGGGTGGCTCAATCGGTTAAGCGGCTGCCTTCGGCTCAGGTCATGATCCCAGGGTCCTGGGATCGAGTCCCGCATCGGGCTCCCTGCTCTGTGGGGAGCCTGCTTCTCCCTCTCCATCTGCCTGCTTCTCTGCCTACTTGTGCTCTCTCTCTATCTCTCTGTCAAATAAATAAATAAAATCTTTAAAAAATATATATGCTTCATACAATTTCAGTATTTTTAGTTATTAATACTTGTATTCTCTCTCAAAAAAAAAAAAAAGGCACCTGGGTGGCTCAGTCAGTTAAGCATCTGACTCTTGATTTTGGCTCAAGTCATGATCTCAAGGTCATGAGATCGAGTCCCATGCTGGGCTTCATGCTGGGCATGGAGCCTGCTTAAGATTCTCTCTCCCCTGGGCGCCTGGGTGGCTCAGTCGGCTGGGCATCCAACTCTTGATTTTGTCTCGGGTGGTGATCTTGGGGCCGTGGGATTGGGCCCCATGTGGGTCTCTGCACTCAGTGTGGAATCTGCTTGTCCCTCTCCCTCCCCCTCTGCCCCTCCCCCTGCTTGCATGAGCATGTGTGCTCAAGCGCTCTCACACTCTTTCTCTCAAATAAACAAAATCTTTAAAAAAAAAAAAAGATTCTCTCTCTCTCCCTTTCCCTCTCCCCCTCCCCATCCACAACTCTCTCTCTCTCAAAAAAAAAAAACAAACCAAAAGCTTATTTTCTAATATATGATCTATCCTGGATAGTGTTCCATGTGTGCTTGAGAAGAATGTATATTCTGCTGCTTTTGGATAGAGTGTTTTATAAATGTCTATTAAGTCTAACTGGTTTTACAAAGTATCATTTAGTTCTAATGTTTCCTTATTGATATTCTTTCTAGATGATCTATCCATTGATGAAAGTAGGGTTTTGAAGTCTCTTACTATTATTGTATTGCTGTCTGTTTCTCCCTTTAGATCTGTTAATATTGCTTTATATATTTAAGTGCTTGTATGTTGGTGCACAAATATTTGCAAATGTTCTATTTTCCTGTTGGACTGACACCTTTATCATTATATAATGGCCTTCTTTGTCTCTAAGTCTGTTTTGTCTGATATAAGTATAGCTACCCATGCTTTGTTTTGGTTTTCATTTGTGTGGAATATCCTTAGTTCTATCTTTTCATTTTCAATCTGTGTGTGTCTTTAAAGCTGAAGTGAGTCTCTTGTAGGCAGCATATAGATGGATCTTGTTTTTTTTTTTTTTTTAAAGATTTTTTTTTATTTATTTATCTGAGAGAGAGAATGGGAGACAGAGCATGAGAGGGAAGAGGGTCAGAGGGATAAGCAGACCCCCCGCCGAGCAGGGAGCCCGATGCGGGACTCGATCCCGGGACTCCAGGATCATGACCTGAGCCGAAGGCAGTCGCTTAACCAACTGAGCCACCCAGGCGCCCGGATCTTGTTTTTTTAATCCATCCAAGCACTCTGCCTTTTAATTGGAATTTAATGTAAATGGAATTTAATCCATTTACATTTAAAGTAGTCATTGATAAATATGGATCTTTTCCATTTTTAAAATTGTTTTCTGGCTGTTTTGTAATTCCTTTGTTCCTTTCTTCTTTTGCTCTCTTTTATGACTTCATGATCTTCTGTAATGGTATGCTTATATTCTTTTCTCATTTTTTTTGTGTGTATCTACTGTAGGTTTTTGCTTTGTGGTTATCATGAGGCATACATAAAACATTTTATATTTATAACAGTCTTTCTCAAGTTGATAACACCTTAGGTTCAAACACATATTAAAGCTCTACATTTGGGGCGCCTGGCTGGCTCAATTGGTAGAGCATGTGACTCTTGATCTTGGGGTCATGAGTTTGAGCCCCATGGTGGGTATAGAGATTACTTATTTTAAAAAAACACAAACTAACTTTTAAAAATGGTTAATCTAAATGACCATCAATTTTAAAAAATAAGCTCTACATTTTTATACTAGTGTCACATTTTGTTTTTGATATCACGATTTTTGTCTTTTTGTCTGTGTACTCATTAGCATATTATTATTATAATTATTTTTGCTCTTTTAAACTTTATACTAGCTTATAAGTGATTAACCAACTTTCACAACATTAGATTATTCTGAATTTAACCATGTACCTACCTTTACCTTCAAGATTTATATTTTTACTTGTTTTCCTGTTATTGATTAGCATCCTTTTGTTTTAGCTTACAAAAATTCCTTTATCATTTCATGAAAGGCTGGTCTAGTGGTGCTAAACTCCTTCAGACTCTGCTTGTCTGAACAACTTTCCTCTTCGCTTCAGTCTGGACAGTTTTGCCAGGTAAAATATTCTTGATTGGCAGGGTTTGTTGTTGTTGTTGTTGTTTTTCTTTCAGTACTTTGAATGTATTGTGTCATTCTCTTCTGGCCTACAAAATTTCTTTTGAAAGATTTGCTTATGGTGTTATAGGGGTTCCATTGTATGTAACAAGTTGTTTTTCTCTTGCTGCCTTTACAGTTCTCTCCTTGCCTTTAACTTTTGGCAATTTAAATATAAAGTGTCTTGGTGTGGGTCTCTTTGCATTCATCTTATTTGGAAATCTGGATGTCTGTTTCCTTTCCCAGGGAAGTTTTCAGCTTTTATTTCCTCAAATAACTTTTCTTCCCCTTACTCTCTCTCTTCTCTTTCTGGGACTAGACTGTGAATATTTGTCCATTTAACATTTCTCCATAATTCCCTTAAGCTATCTTCACTCATTTTCATTCTTTTTTTTTTTTCTGCTCTGATTGGAGAATTGTACTAATCTGTCTTCAAGCTTGTTGATCCCTTTTTTCTGCATCATCTAGTCTACTGTTGAACCCCTCTATTGAATTTTTTAATGCCGTTATTGTATTCTTCAGCTCTGTGCCTTCTGTATGGTACTTATATTTTCTATCTTTGTTGAAATTCTTGCTTTGTTCCTGCTTTGTTCTCCTGATCTAAGTGAGCATATTTATGATCATTATTTTGAACTCTTAG
Organism: Leptonychotes weddellii; assembly: GCF_054177405.1. Taxonomy (NCBI): domain Eukaryota; kingdom Metazoa; phylum Chordata; class Mammalia; order Carnivora; family Phocidae; genus Leptonychotes; species Leptonychotes weddellii. The sequence goes on from NC_138383.1 coordinate 28,987,138, forward strand.
GCCATTATTTACCTTCATTTCATTAAGGTCTTTTTCAGAGGTTTTATCTTGTTCTTTTGTTGGAACGTTTTCCTCTTTTGCTTCATTTTCTGTGACCATCTGTGTTGGTTTCTATGCAATAGATAAAATATCCACCTCTCTCAGTCTTGAACAAGTGGCCTCCTGTAGGAAATGAACTGTATCTTTCAACCCTGCCTTGGCTCTTACTTGTCTGTCAGTCCTTTGTGACTGTGTTCAAAGAGCCTTATTTGTTCTTAGTGTCTCCTAATAATTGAGGGTGGCCAATACCTGTCAGTGACCATAAGAGGAATAGCTTAGGCAGCACCTAGATGCAGGCTGATTGGAAAATGGACCCTCAGGCAGCAACTTTTAATGTATGCAAACATACTTCTTTCTGGGGGAGACAGAGATGGGCGGTACTCTCTGCTCCCTCTGCACTGAGCCCTGGGAACGTAGTCAACTAAGAACTGTTTCTGTTTGCTACCATCCTATTAAACCCATGAACACAAGCCTTACTGGCTACCAGACCCAGGCAGTCAAGGGACGTGTACCCTGCAAGGCAGCCACAAAAGCTGGGGCGCCAGAGGTTTGCACAAGCTCTTTTCTCAGAGACACCGGTGATGGGGGTCAGGACAGATACGGTGTTCGCTGGCCTCTGCAGTCTCTGGAAAGGATTGCCGTGGGCCCCCATGTGTGCTAAATTAGAAGCTTGCTGGGGCGCCTGCCTGGCTCAGTTGGTAGAGCATGTGACTCTTGATCTCAGAGTCGTGAGTTTGAGCCCCACGTTGAGTAGAGAGATTACTTTAAAACAAAAAGAAAAAAACAAAAGAAACCTGACCCTCAGGCCAAAGCTTTTTAGGTAAACAAATAGACCTCTTTCATGGAAAGACTGAGCATTTCTGTCCACTGCATCTGCACTGTTCCTTTGGTGGATATGCAGTTAAGGACTGTTTCTCTCTTGCAGTCTCCTTCTCTGTGAACGTAAGCCCCACTGGCCACTGGAGCCAGGCAATCAAGGGGGATCCCTGGCACAGGAACTGCAAGATCCAGGGCACCAGACATGTCCATAAGCTCCTTTTTGGGAGATCCCAGGAACCTAAAAATGGGTAAAGGGACAGTGTGAAGATGGTACATGCCAGCCTCTGCAGCTCTGGAGAGTTTGCAGTTGGCTTCTAGATACTTTTTTTTTTTAAATGATTTTATTTTTATTTATTTGAGAGAGAGCACGAGCAGGGGGCGGACAGAGGGAGAAGCAGACTCCCTGCTGATCGTGGAGCCCATCACAGGGCTGGATCCCAGGACCCCAAGATCACAACCTGAGCCAAAGTTAGACACTTAACCAACTAAGCCACCCAGGTGCCCCTAGATGCATTTTAGATTAGAAGCCCATCCCTCAGGCCAGAGCTTTTAAGATAAGCAAATAGTCTTATTTTGTGGAAAGACTGGGTGTTTTAGTCTGCTGCCTGTATACTGGGTTCTGATGCTAAGAACTGTCTTTTAGTTTGGCCTTGTGGGTCTTGTGGACATAAGCCCTGTTGGCTTTCAAACCTAGATGTTTTGGGGGTGCCTCTCACATGGAAGTCTTAAAAGATAGGGTGCCAAGTATGGGTTTGTGGGGGGCCAAACCCTTCATTCCTCAGGAAGATGCTGAGAATTATGCTTTCCCTCCCAGTTGTAGATTGTCTCACTGGAGGTAGGTTTTATGGTGAGCTGTTTCCAAGCCTCTCCTATCCTTTTGATGTGTTTTTTTTTTTTTTTTTCCTGGCTTGCCTGATGTGTAGGAATAGCTCAGCTAATTTCTGGATTTCTTTCAGAGAGAGCTGTTCTTTATGTAACTATACATTCTGTGTGTATGTGGGAAGAGGTGAGTTCAGGAGCCTCCTATGTCACCATCTTGAATCAGAACTCTGTAATCTCTTAAAACTTCTAAATCTGGGGGCACCTGGGTGGCTCAGTTGGTTAAGCATCTGCCTTTGGCTCGGGTCATGATCTCAGGGTCCTGGAATCAAGCCCAGCATCAGGCTCCCTGCTCAGCGGAAAGTCTGCTTCTCCCTCTCCCTCTCCCTGTGACCCTCCTCCTCACTTGTGTGCTCTCTCTCTGTCTCAAATAAATAAAATAAAATAATAAATAAATAAAATATTTAATAAATAAAATGTTTAAACAAAAACAATTTCTAAATCTCCCAAGTTTTTTCAAAATAAGTTTGCTTTGCTTTGCTTTTATGAAATGTGTTTATGTGATGTATTCTGTTTGCACCATTGTAGAATTTTACGTTAATATCCAATTTAAATAGAAATTCTAGGGGCTTCGGGTGGCTCAGTCAGTTAAGCACCCGACTCTTGGTTTCAGCTTACTTAGGTCATGACCTCAACGGTCATGGGATTGAGCCCCATGTTGGGCTCCATGCTCAGTGTGGAGTCTGCTTTAGATTCTTTCTCCCTCCCCTCGTCTGCTCCTGCCCTCTCACGTACTCTCTCTCTCAAATAAATAAATAACATCTTAAAAAAAAAAGGACATTCCAGTGATCATCTCTGATGTAACAGTGTAAAAAGCCATAAATTTGATATTAAAACACTTCATTTTCAGTAGTTATTGCACAACTCTGCTCTGATCACTTTTTTTGGTAAGTGTATGTGCATTTTGTAATCCGGCATTTTATAGGTACTAAATTTAAAATTTATTAACTACTTACTACTGTTGCAATCACTTTATTTCATCAAGTTAATATCCCTACTTTTGGTAATTCTAGAGTTTATTTCCTTACAATCTTCACCTCATAAGCATGTTTGAGTCCATTATAATTCAAAAACAGAATAGAGGGGGGCTTGGGTGGCTCAAATAGTTAAGCGTCTGCCTTCGGCTCAGGTCATGATCCCGGGGTCCTGGGATCAAGTCCCGCATCGGGCTCCCTGCTAGGCGGGGAGCTTGCTTCTCCCTCTGCCTTTGCCTCTCTCTCTCTGACTCTCATGAATAAATAAATAAAACATTTAAAACAACAACAACAACAAAAACAGAATAGATGATATATGACTCTTGAAAATATACCTCCTTTAAAGGAGACTTACTTAAAAAAATAAAAATAAAGGAGACTTACTTAAATATGTAGTGTTAAAGCATAGCAGCTACATTATTGATATTGTTGAGGAAGTTAACAGTAAGATAAAATATTTTGCTCACTTGAATTCAGTGAATTCATCTACATTTTTATGTGAAAATAACCCATAAAGAACCCTGATCAAGGGTAGAAAATTACAATTAGGACATGTTTTAGTCTGAAAGATTTAAGGAATATGAGTTATATTTCATTGTAGTTTCTATGATGAGAATTAATTGTACCCTTTAATTGTGGTATTTATTATGTTTAATATGACTTCAGTGTAGAAAATTAATTTAGTTACATGGTTTTAAGATCTTAATAACAAGTTACTATTTCAGAATGATTGTCCACAATGCTGAAACAGCTTATATTAAGTCATCATTACTCTTTAGCTCCGAGTTTTACTTCCTTGACACAACATATTTGACTAGGGCCAAGGAACTAAAAAGTCATTTTTAGATGGTGAAAGAACTTCAAAAATACATTATATTTTAAATTCCCTTTATATATGAGGAATTATTATTGAAGCCATTGCTCTGTGGTTTTAATATTATCTGTGGAGCCACTTCAGTACCATCCCAAGCTAAGCAGAAGTTTTAACATATTATGGATTAAGAAGGCAGATAATTTACAAAATTATAATCTATAAAATCGTTCACCATTTATCATCACATTGATAATAATAGGTCTTCTCAAACTAACATAAGCTATTAACCAAATACATAAATATCTCCAGTAATACTGCATTTGTTTAACAGGTTTAGGTATTTTTTGTTGCTTTTAAAGAGATCTTGAAATTTCCTGTGATTACTTATGAAAATTGAAAGAAGTGTACTGTTACCATTTGAAGGATAAATATTATTTCATGTATTTAAATCCATCTGGTATCTTTAGATTCAAAGGTTAGTATTTTACAAGCTACTTATAATTATCCATACAGTTTCTCTTCTCCCCTTTTTTTTTTTTTTTTAAGATTTTATTTATTTATTTGACAGAGAGAGACACAGCGAGAGAGGGAACACAGGCAGGGGGAGTGGAAGAGGGAGCAGCAGGCCTCCTGCCAAGCAGGGAGCCCAACGCGGGGCTTGATCCCAGGACCCTGGGATCACGACCCGAGCCAAACGCAGACACTTAATGACTGAGCCACCCAGGCGCCCCTCTCTTCTCCCTTAATCATAAATATTTTTCTTAGGAAAAAGAAAGGTGAAGTAAAAGTAGTGCAGGAATATTCATACTTGAAGGCTTTATCTGTTTTTTCTTTATTAATCCTTAAAGTCTCAGTGATAAGAAGGATTTATTGTAACATTGCCTCATTTGTCTTGTAGTTATTGGGGAAATGCTCCTAGTGTCTCTCATTCTTAATTTCAGAAGCATGGTTAGTTAAATATATAATCACAATTGGTGGGAATGGGAATGATAATTTTACTTACTTGTATTTTGTTTATTTTTTAAACTTACTTGTATTTTGTTTATTTTTTAAAAAGTCGAATGAGATACATGGTTACAAATTGTAAATGCATGCTGCTTATTTAGGTAGAACTAGAGAATAAAACTTTCAGGCATTTAAATTGTGAAATAGGTAAACATTGTGAAATGTGAATCCAGAGAAATGAAACTATTAAAAGGAATTTGTTTTTAGTTGTACAGATTTTTTTTTTTATGGAAGAATGACAATTGAGGAAGTAATCAAATTGAACTTGCTACATTGTTCCCACAAATACACCAAAACCCTTAAAATGAGATACTAATTTCCTTTGATATTTAACTTGAATATTGAATGCCTAACATATTAATTTGTTAAACTTTGTCTTTAAAAAAGGTGTTGTTCATTATTGGTGCACTTCTTTTGGCTAATTTTTTTATTTGCTGGCCTAAAAAGAAGAGCAAATCATGCTTGAAATGATTCTTTTAAACTTTAGTAAAAGAGGCCTTTTTTGGCTGGTGTTGAGAGGGGGTTGTATGGTGGGGGGGCGCGTGTAAGTTGGGTTTATTGTCAAATAATATACCTACCATACAATTCTATTTTAAGAGCAAGCAGAAATATAAATAAACATATACATAGACAATGTTACTTTTTAAAATCAACAATTATCCGGGTGCCTGGGTGGCTCAGTCGTTAAGCGTCTGCCTTCAGCTCAGGTCATGATCCCAGGGTCCTGGGATCGAGTCCCACATCGGGCTCCCTGCTCAGCGGGAAGCCTGCTTCTCCCTCTCCCACTCCCCCTGCTTGTGTTCCCTCTCTCGCTGTCTCTCTCTCTGTTGAAAAATAAATAAAATCTTTAAAAAAAAAAACAAAAAAACAATTATCTGATAAAAAAGAACTTTCAAATATGTAAATAATTTAAAAGTACTGAAATTATTTTTAAAAAAACTTTTAAAACTACAGAGCAACAAAGTACAATTACATTTAACATGTAGAACATTTTAGACAATAAAAGAATGATGTTTTCAATAAAATTATGTCAATAAAGCCTTTAGAGCCATATCAGTAAGTTTTAAATAAGTGAAAGAAGTTTAAAATAAAAACAACAAAATATAGTTGTGTTTATGAAATCTAAACATGAGTTACTATCATAAAATATTTTAGATTTGATGCAGATACTAGAACAGTGCTTCCCTGAGGTTTTTTTCATTACATGGCAAGGAAAAACATGAAGAAAATATTCCCTCAAGCTGCATATTCTGCTACTATTGGTTTCTTGTAATGAAAACAAGTGTGCAGACTTCATATTAGTTGAATTTAAATAAACGTTTATGGATTGTTTAGTATATAAATGTAATTTTAATTCGGAGAATATTGTGAAAGTCCTGGAAAATAAATTACAGGAACTGAAAGTAGCATGATCACTGTATGTGTTAAACACATAATAAGATTTATGAAATCCATTTTCAATAGACAACTTTCAGACTTTTTAAAAAGTAAAACTTCCCATTAGAAAGCCACTTAATTTTTTTTCCTTGTAAGACATGCAAGCTAAAAACTAATTAAAAAAAAAGTTAAAGAGAGGTTTCTACTTCATTTATTTAGGTAAAGTAACTCTTTCCCCTCAAATGAAAATTCTTACGGTACCCTTAAGGATAATTAATAATGGGCACCCAGGCATCTGAAAGGACAAGGGGTCTATTTTCCTTTGTTCTTATTTAATTTCTGTTGAGTAAAGAGATTCTGCCCCAGAGGGTTAAAATGATTTTCAGGATGTTTTTACTTTCAGGATGTTTTTAAAAATGTGGTGATTCCATGAACTTCTGTAGGCTTAAATATTTTCATTGTTTTGTATATTAGGTGATCTGCATAATGTTTAATCTTTCTCTCTCTTTTTTTTTAAGGTTTTATTTATTTATTTTTTTAAGTGCTCTCTACACCCAACACGGGGCTCAAATTTACAACCCCAGGATCAAGAGTCACATGCCCTACTGACTAAGCCAGCCAGGCACCCCTAATCTTTTTTTCTTTATATAAGCCAATTGGTATAGTCATACCTCTTTTCTAATTTAAATCTGTTTGTATGGAGGTGCCTGGCTGGCTCAGTTGGTAGAATATGTGACTCTTGATCTCAGGGTCATGAATGCCAGTCCCACATTGGGCATAGAACTTACTTTAAAAGAAAAAGGAAAAAAAAAAAAAAGTGTGTGTGTATGTGTCATTATAATAGAAAAAAAAATCAGTTTTAAATGATGGCAGTATCATAGTTCTTGGTTTAAATAAATATAAAATTCTAAAGCCTTTAGGGATGCCTACCTGGGTGGCTCAGTCGAGGAAGCATCTGCCTTCAGCTCAGGTCCTGATCCCAGGGTCCTGCATTGTTCTCATTGCTCAGCAGGGAGCCTGCTTCTCCCTCTGCCTGCCACTCCCCCTGCTTGTGCTCTCTGTCTCTCTGACAAATAAAATCTTTTTTTAAAAAAGAAAAAGATTCTAAAGCTTTTAAATTAAGATAAAAGAAAACAGGACACAAAACTTTATTTTTTTTTAAAGATTTTTTATTTTTATTCGTTCATGAGAGACAGAGAGAGAGGCAAAGGGAGAAGCAGGCTCCCAAGGAGCAGGGAGCCCGATGCGGGACTCATCCCAGGACCCTGGGATCATGACCTGAGCTGAAGGCAGAGGCTTAACCATCTGAGCCACCCAGGCACCCAGGACACAAAACTTGAAATAAAACACTTTGTTGATCTTTTCTGTATTATTTTATGCAAGAAAAAATATTTTTTTTGCTGTAATTTTACATATTGGGGACTACATAAATGGTAAGATAGAAAAGTGTTCCCACATATGTCCCACTTCGGAAATACATTTATAAAAAGTGTGTTGTCTTTAAAATAAAATTTTTATAGACTTTCTTTGTTTTACTTTTTCTTAGCAATTGAGTACCATCTTACCACTCATTAAGATGGATTTGCTATGGGGCGCCTGGGTGGCTCAGTTGGTTAAGCGACTGCCTTCGGCTCAGGTCATGATCCTGGAGTCCCGGGATCGAGTCCCGCATCCGGCTCCCTGCTCTGCAGGGAGTCTGCTCCTCCCTCTGACCCTCCCCCCTCTCATGTGCTCTCTGTCTCTCTCATTCTCTCTGTCTCAAATAAATAAATAAAATCTTTAAAAAAAAAAAAAGATGGATTTGCTATGAAGATAGCAAGGGCTGTAAAGGAAGGCATTTTTCCGAATTTATATTTTTAAATCTTGGGCTGTAATAGTTAAAATTTCATAACTCGTTTATACTCTAATACTACTGTTTGATATTTTTAAAACTCAAAATATGTCTATTCATTATGGCTTACCAGTTTTTATTTAGTGCTTCTAATGAATTACAGTTTAATGACTTGGGGATTGATTGTGTAAATTATTAAAAATAAATGGAAGTGTAATTTGTTTTAACATATATAGGAAAACTGGTTTCATTATATATTAAACAGTTTTTAAATCAATAAGATGAGAAGAAACAACAGAAGTTGGCGAGGATGCAGAGAAAGGGGAACCCTCTTTTTTTTTTTTTTTTAAGATTTTATTTATTTGAGAAAGAGAGAGAGAGTACAGGCAGGTGGAGCAGCAGAGGGAGAGGGAGAAGCAGGCTTCCTGCTGAGCAGGGAGCCCGATGCGGGGCTTGATCCCAGGACTCCAGGATCATGACCTGAGCCGAAGGCAGACCCTTAACCGACTGAGCCACCCAGGTGCCCGAAAGGGGAACCCTCTTTCACTATTAGATTTTATTTATTTATTTGACAGACACAGCGAGAGAGGGAACACAAGCAAGGGGAGTGGGAGAGGGAGGAGCAGGCTTCCTGCGGAGCAGGTAGCCCGATGCGGGGCTCGATCCCAGGACCCTGGGATCATGACCTGAGCCGAAGGCAGATGCTTAACAACTGAGCCACCCAGGCACCCCTGGTGCAGCCACTTTAGAAAACAGTATGGAGAGGCCTCAGAAAGTTAAAAGTAGATCTACCCTGCACTCCTACAATTGCACTACTAGGTTTTTTTGTTTTTTTTTTTTTAAGATTTTATTTATTTGACAGAGAGATAGAGCACAAGTAGGCAGAGTGGCAGGCAGGCAGAGGCAGAGCGGGGAGCCTGACGCTGGACTCGATCCCAGGACCCTGGGATCATGACCTGAGCCAAAGGCAGATGCTTAACCGACTGGGCCACCCAGGCGCCCTGCACTACTAGCTGTTTACCCAAAGGATACAAAAATACAGATTTGAAGGGGTACATGTACCACAATGTTTATAGCAGCATTATCAACAATAGCCATGCTATGGAGGGATCCCAAATAGCCATCAACTGATAAATGGATAAAGAAGATGTAGTATGTATATATATATAATGGGAATATTACTCAGCCATCAAAAAAATGAAATCTTGTCATTTGCAATGTACTGTGCCAATACAATATACAGTGTATATTGTGCCAAGGGAAATAAGTCAGTCAGAGAAAGACAAATACTATATGATCTCATTCATATGTGAAATTGAAGAAAGGAAACAGATGAACATATGGAAGGGGGAAAAGAAAAAAAAAGAGAGGGAAAGAAATCATAAGAGACTTTTAACGATAGAGAAAAACTGAGGATTGATGGAGAGAGGTGGGTGGGGATGGGTTAGAAGGGGGATGGATATTAAGGAGGGCACTTGTGATGAGCCCTGGGTGTTGTATAAGTGACGAATCACTGAATTCTACTCCAGAAACCAATATTACACTGTATGTTCACTAACTAAAAAATAAATAAGAAAACACTTATATCTTCATGGAAGAAAAAAATCAATAAATCAATAAAATCAGTGTTTCACATTTAATGCAATAGATGCTGGCTTAAGAAGAAAATTAATCTTTAATTAGAAATCTGAATAAAAATAGGAAGTTCTCTCTGTTACAGTAGATCAATTTGTTTAAAAATATTAAATCTTGGGGGCTGGCTCGCTCAGTTGGTAGAGCATGTGATTCTTGATCTCAGAGTTGTGAGTTCAAGCCCCACATTCAGTGTAGAGCTTACTTTACATAAGTATATATATACTTATATTTATATTTATATATAAAATCTGATTATAGTTGACTTACTGAAGAAGGAAGACATCTCAAAAAGAAAAATTCTCTCTTTGGAAATAAATTGTAACGTTACAAAACTGCATTGTAGAATTTAGTTAATGATTGACTTTGAGAGCCGATATATTTGAACTTGAAAGTGTTTATCTTAACTATTAATATTTTTTAAGATATACCTTATTGGTTTAATTCCTTTGACTTTCTCACCATCCTCAGCAAGTAAGTTGGAGGGAGTTTGTGTTTTGTTTTGTTCTGTTTGGTTTTTAGTAAGCTCAGTGCCCAACTTGGGGCTTAAACTCACCACCCTGAGATCGAGAGTCCCATGCTTTACCAACTGAGCCAGCCAGGCATCCCCAGATTGGCACTTAAAAAAAATATATATATATATAAAATATATATATATAAAATATATATAAATATATATATATAATTGTAGTATCAACATGAAGGAAAAAGAAAGTCATGGAAATACGCTAGCCCGCCAAATGCATGTTTCAGCATGGGAGATAGCATAGTGAAATAAAAAGAGCACTGATTCAGAGTCTAAAGGATCTGCTCTATTACACTGCAGGATTATTGAAAGGCTCGAGTAAAATGTTTCTGAAAATATTTCATAAAACTAGCACAAGTTGTGAAATGTAAGATGCGTTTTGCTTTGGGGGGTAGTAAATGCTTATTCAGTTATTGCCACGTAACTATTTTTTTCATCTGACTGGTGATCAGCAGAGGTCTTCATTGGCTGTCTTGAAAAATCCTATGATTTTTGACCCTGATGTTAATCAGGGAGTGAGTCTGGCAAGTAGTAGAAGGAAAGAGAAAGAGACAAATGTGATAGGTCAGTATTTCCGAAAGAATGAGTTGGTTTGGGGTGCCTGTGTGCCTCAGTCAGTTAAGTGTCTGACTCTTGATCTCAGCTCAGATCTTGATCTCAGGGTTGTGAGTTCAAGCCCTACACTGGGCTCCATGCTGGGTGTGGAGCCTACTTAAAAAAAAAAAAAAAAAAAGAATGTGCTGGTTCATAGTTAGTTTATAACCTTTTGTTCATCCCTAGATAATCCAGAGATAATCTGAAAAATAAAGTAACAATGTTTTGGCTTATGCTTGAATTGTGGTAAAACGTTATCTTTAAGAGTATAATTGTTCTATTAAGTTTTTTATTTGCATATTTTCTAGTTCAACCTTCTGTGATTTTTTAAAAATCATTCATCAAAAGCAATGATTAAGTGAATCAGGTTATGAGATATTTAATATTATAAATCTTATAAAGAGCCATCTTTCATTCTTCATTTCATTAATGTTTTCATTAATGTTTTGATTATCCTCCTTTTATACAGGACTTTGCTTCCCGGGCTAAACTGGCAGTTCAGAACCTAGTACAGAAGGTTGGATTTTTTGGAATTTTGGCCTGTGCTTCAGTAAGTGAATTGTATTAAAAGTGAGAACTTCCAATAAATGGTAGATTTATATTTTGATCCAATTTGTTTTTAAAGATAGCACACTAGGAGAAAATAAAGATGACACACTTGAGTGAACAAAAATGCTATCACTTTTAATGAGTATGTAGTTTTATTAATCATTCATCTTACTCATCAAATGAGCTGTTTCTGTTGGATAGGTTCATACCTTGTTTATTGACTTTAAACATTTCATCTTGCCATTGATGACTTCGGACCTAAATGGCTTGTTTCAGTAAGAATAGAAGAGATAAAAAAAGAAAGAGAGAAAGTTCTTCCTTTCCATGAAGAATTTATCAAATGAAGTGCATTTAACCAAATAACAATGACTTCATTCTTTCCAGAGTTATAGATAAGTAGTCTTTTTCCAGAGTTTCAAGCGTTAGTTATAAGGAAGAATTCATATGAAACCTGTCTTAAGGGATACTTACAACTATCAAGGTAATTGAAACCTCTCGGGCAAAGTTAAGTGCATCTTTGGCTACAGGGAACTAAGAAGCCACGTATGTCAAAAATGTAGCTAATATCTCAAACTGTAGTTTGTGAAATGGACATTCCTTGATAAGTCGGTGTTTATCCTGGTCCTTTTCTAATATAATAGAAACATTTATATTTGAAATGGAACAGTTTGAACAGAGTTTTCTTTAGTAGCCTATACACAATTTTTGGCAGTTCGGTGGTGGATTTGGCCAGTATAACTAGGTGCACCTATAAAAACTGCAACTGTATGTATAATTCACAAAATTATTGTCTACTGACACACAGCTCCTTTATCCATTATGTACTAGAATGTGAATTCATCTTTGAATACTCCTCCCTTAGCAAAGCACCTGATCAAAAAAGAGGACATTTGGTGCCAAAATTTCTAATGTGATGTGAACATTCTAGATATACTGTAAAATACACATGTGCCTTTGACCCTGGCAATATTAGAAATTTTCATAATCTAATTTTTCTTTTTAATGTAGAAGCTCTTTTTCATAATATTGACCTCAATTATTTGAGCAGTTTATATTATAGTGTGATATAGTAGAAAGAGAATTGGCTTTGGCATTCCTAAACCAGTTTTGCCTCTTACTATGTAACCTAGTCAAGTTACTCTCTTTGAACCCTAGTTTTCTAATTTTTAAAAAGGGGCAATAAGACACTGCTCTTAAAGGCTGATGTGAGGATTTAATATATGTGAACTAACACAGTGCTTAGAACATAAATGTTCCTCCATTTTTTATTGTTATTTGTCAGCTATGATTCAGTCACTGAGTGTTTGGAATAAAGAGGTGAAAGATACTCCCTTTCCTCAAGGATCCTGAAGTCTAGTGAGGGAGACCATTGAAATACAAGGATAAATTGAAAGTGCCATGGAAGTCAGCAGAATGGGATTAAGCTGAGAGGCCTAATGGATAATAATGTCCTTACTTCAGAGGCTAAGCGAACAAGCATGGGAGCCACATTGCCTGAGTTGAAATCCTGCTCTGCTGCTGAAATCCTTCTATCCTGAATAAATTGTCGATCCTGTCTGTCTCACTTTTCTGTAAAGTGAGTGTAATGATATAGCATTGTTTTGGGATTAAGTAAGTTGACGATGTAGAAACATTAGAAAAGTACCTAACAAGGCAAAACATTCAAGAAAAATTAGCTTTCGGGGTTGGTTGGGCGTCTGCCTTCGGCTCAGGTCATGATCCCAGAGTCCTGGGATCAAGCCCTACGTCCGGCTCCTGGCTCGGCAAGGAGCCTGCTTCTCCCTCTCCCTCTGCCTCTCCCCCTGCTCATGCTCTCTGTATTTCTGTGTCTCGAATGAATAAATAAAATCTTTAAAAAAAAAAAAGAAAGGAAGAAAAGAAAAATTAGCTTTTATTATTCCTGGGGAAAACACAGAGTACCTTCAATTTATTAAAGCAAAAAATAGTATTCTTTGGCACTCATCTATCCCTGTGTCCTCACTGCTGAAATCCACTTTCTATACTAGTCAGTCTTCTTTATATTTGACTAGGAATATTGATAGATCAATTTGTTGATAGATCAACAGCTTCTAGGAACTTTTTTCTAGAAAATTTTTGATACTTAAAGTGTTGAAAGCATATATACTTCATTTAAGTTTATTATTTTGTTACTAACATTCAAACTAAGATAAATAAAACTCCTAGTTGAGGGAACATTTCAAAGCTACTTAGTAGTTCATTTAATCCCAGTCTTCCTTTCTGTGTATTTAGTCAGCAGTTGAAAAAAAAGAATAAATAACATGCACATGAAACAATAAATTCACTGATTATGCTCTTCTGAGGGTATACAGCATACACTGAGTTGTCCAACATGTTCAGAAATTCTAATTTTTAATCTCTGCTTTACATATCTTGTATACTTTAAAGTAATTTCTATTTCAACATGAGATAGAGCCTGATAATAAAGGAAAACAATTAAAATTGTAATCCATGGAATTACGAGGGTCACATGAGAAAATATAAAAAATGATTGATGTAAAGCTATACAAATGGTATTGTTATTAACATGATTATAAGACAGATGAAATTGCATAAAACATTTGAATTTGTATGAGAAAAACAAAACTGAGTTATTGAATCCAAGTGTTATGAACAAAAGAATATTTGAATTCTAATTTAGTCATGGAATTATTTTTAAAAGAACATATGTGACAAATATCTTTTAAACAAGTAGGCTTTTCTTTGAAAGTTCAAAAATGAAATTATATAAATTAATTGGCTTCTGAATGGTTCTGCCAACTGCCACAAGGACAGAGTGCTTCTATGGGAGAAAAATGGGTGAAGTGCTCAAAAACAGCTTGTGGTTTCTTTGCATTTTTACATGAAATTGTCTTTCAGCATTCTTGAAATGTGGGAATGTTTGGGAAAGGTATTTGTTGTGAATCACTTCTTTGTCTGGGACTGAGTATTCAAAACATCTGAATCTATGTGCTCATATTTCCACACTTGATTTTCTTTTTAAAATATATTTACACAGCCCCACAGCCTTGGGCTGTCATACAAATGATGAGATTTGTATGTGCAAAATACAAATTATGAATTTTTTTCTGTTGAAGAATAAAAGCACATCTACATATAAATGTATTTGTAATTTTTATAAGAATGCTTACTGTATAGATGTGAGTACTTTCTAGATAATATTCTTATTTCAAGCTGAAGATTTTGGAACCCTAGTAACTACTGAAATAATCTTATGGCTTTTTCTTCATTTATACCTCAACTTAAACACAGCTACCAAATGGCAAAGTATCTGCTGCATGGTATTAAATTCCTGCAGGTCCATTGGTTTTATCCAATTCTAATGTGATTTTTTTTAAAGTATTTTTATGGGGTGTTAGCTATAAGTAGTACAAGCAAAAGGACAGCTGGGTTTGCTTTGAACAGCAACCTGAAGTGAATATGAGACCCAACTTACAGAAACAATACTTGCCTAACCTTCTGAACAGTCTGTTATTGATCAGGGAACCTGTACCTGTCTTTGCAATGAAAGCAAGGCTTAAAGCATGATTCCACATACCTGTAGGTGATAAAATTAAACTGTTCCTTGGATTATATATTTTAACTTTTTTTTTTTTAATAGATTCCAAATCCTCTATTTGATCTGGCTGGAATAACATGTGGACACTTTCTTGTACCTTTTTGGACTTTCTTTGGTGCAACTCTGATTGGAAAAGCAATAATTAAAATGCATATCCAGGTAAGGATACCCTCTGATTCACTGCCTAGTGATGATGAGCCCATTAAAAGGCATTAAAACTTAATTCCTTTGCTCATTCCAATATGAATTGTTAATATTTTGGTTCTGCTTCTGTTAATTGGTATCTTACTTGGGTATTTAACCATGGAAAGTCATTTGGAGGTTAGTAAATTTGGTGCTGGTTTTCCCTGTCCCTATTGGAAAATTGTGCCCCTTTAAGACTTTTCTCCTTGTTTTTTTTTTTTTTTTTAAAGATTTTATTTATTTATTTGAGAGAGAGAGAGTGAGAGAGCACAAGAGGGGGGAGTGGGAGAGGGAGAAGCAGACTCCCCGCTGAGCAGGGAGCCCGATGCGGGACTCGATCCCGGGACTCCAGGATCATGACCTGAGCCGAAGGCAGTCGCTTAACCAACTGAGCCACCCAGGCGCCCTCCTTGTTTTCTTTCTTCATTTTCCTCCCTCCTTTCCTGTCTTTCTTTATTTCACTTTTTGCCTTGTGAAACTGTTCATCCAAGGCTGTTATCAAGCAAAAATAGGAAAATGCACATCATTTTCAGATACATAGTCCAAAAATGTCATATTTTTACTGACCATGAGCTGAGAGAAGATGGGCTTTCACTAATTCTGCTTTTCTTCCATACCCCCCAATAATACTTCCTCTCAAGGCACCAATGTCCTTTACAGAAAACCAGCCAGATGTTAGTGTGGGAGAGAATGGGGAAGAAAGGGGTCTCTGAAGAGGCGAAGAGCTGTGGGTTGTGGTTAGAGAAGTGAGAATCTGCTATTGTTCAAAGCCAGTCTTAACAAAAGCCCTAGGATAGAGGTATGTATGTGTGTCTATACACACACACACACACACACACGTATATGAACAGAGGAAGAAAATTGAAGGAAATGAATATGTGCTTCTAGAACTGTGATATGAATTTTTTCCTTTTAAAAGGGCAAATCTCACTAGGAGAAAACACAATTAACCTGAAAAGAATTTCTTAACCAGTGAGGTTTGCAGCACAGAGGCATTCACCAAAGGAAAGGCAAGAGCAGTGCCCTGGTATGATTACTTCAAAATTAAAAGCACCTTTGTCCCAAGTTTCTTAACACCTCTCTACCTTCAATTCTTAGAATGAAACAAGAAAACTTCAGCTGCTTTTAAACCTGCCCAGTTTCTAATGTTAGATTTTGGCATTTGGGATGAGTTTATTGAGCCTGTCTTCTACTCCCCTGCCGTGATAGTCACTCACTATTCCAAGGACATTCCTCCTTCAAGGAATAATATTAAGTATATTGTTCAATGAAATGAGTTTTTTAATATTGGAATGCTAGTTACTTTGGTAAATATTACAATACCATATTAGAATTTTTTAAATAGGGCCGCCTGAGTGGCTCAATCATTGGGCGTCTGCCTTCGGCTCAGGTCATGATCCCACGGTCCTGGGATCGAGCCCTGCATCAGACTCCCTGCTCAGTGGGGAACCTGCTTTTCCCTCTCCCACTCGCCCTGCCTGTGTTCCCTCTGTTGCTGTCTCTCTCTCTGTCAAATAAATAAATAAAATCTTAAAAAAAAATTTTTTTTAAATAAATCTTCTTTAAAAAAAAGAATTTTTCAACTAATAAAATACTATGGCGAGTAGTAAACTATTTTGCAGTGTATCAAGATAATTTTTTCTGGGACACCTGGGTGGCTCAGTCGTTAAGCTTCTGCCTTCGGCTCAGGTCATGATCCCAGGGTCCTGGGATCGAGCCCCGCACCGGACTCCCTGCTCAGCGGGAAGCCTGCTTCTCCCTCTCCCACTCCCCCTGCTTGTGTTCCCTCTCTCGCTGTGTCTCTCTCTGTCAAATAAATAAATAAAATCTTTAAAAAAAAAATAGGGGTGCCTGGGTGACTCAGTCATTGGGCGTCTGCCTTCGGCTCGGGTCATGATCCCGGGGTCCTGGGATCGAGCCCTGCATCGGGCTCCCTGCTCCATGAGAGGTCTGCTTCTCCCTCTGCCTCTGCCTGCTTGTGTTCCCTCTCTCACTGTGTCTCTGTCAAATAAATAAATAAAATCTTTAAAAAATAATAATTTTTTCTTTGATCTTTTCAATTCTTTCTGGGGAAGAAGGAAGCTATCATTTTGCTTTTTAAAAATTAATAATTATCCCTTGAAAGTATTAATACCTAAGAAACAATAATTATTTTAATTCCCTTTATAATAGCCACTTTTCTGGGAATCTATAAGCTTTATGCACCCAGCTTTGTGTAGTAACTTTCTTTATAAATTATAGTAAAATTTATTATGCTAAGAGTATTCTATAGTGATGGGCATTCAACTTACCAGATTTTTCATTACAGAATATTAAAAATAGTATATTTTTTAAACATTCTCCGTTTTTTTCAAGTTATGATAATGCTTAATTTTTTTATATGGTACTTCACTTCAAAGCACTTAGTGTTTGTGAGCTGATTTTATTATAATCCTTGGATAGAGAAATGACTACTCCCATTATATAATTGTCAAACTTAGAAGTTTAATAAGTAAAGTAGATAAAAGCTGGAATTTGAACCCATGTCTTTTGGCTTCAAGTGGAGTGTTCTTTCCATTCTTTTACATTGCCTTCTAAACTATAAATTATTTATGTGATTAAGGAAACTGAATTGTTTAAAGCCTGCTATTTATCAGGACCTATGCCAGGCAGTGTGCACTGGTCATCTCAGAACAATCCAGTGAGATAATTATTATCCATATTTCATAAATAGGAGAACTGAGTGTTAGAGAAGATAAAATACATGGCTAAAGCCCTGGAATTCAAACAAAACTCTATAAATTCAAAGCTATACTCTTTATGTGTGTGGAAGGAAAAAAAGAAAGCCAAAATCTTTCTGTTTTTGAAAGCAGAAAATCTGAGTTCCTTCACTAAACTGAGACCATGGGATATGTTTGCTGTGCTCCATTGTACCAGGGAGACATACTTTCTAAAGGCATGTCACTTGATGTACATCCAGATGTAGCTCAGGGTGACAAACATTTCTCATTCTTTGGGTAAGCAATAGTAGTGTGTAATATAAATGTTTTAACTATTTCTGAAGTAATCAGAGGGAAACCACACACAGATTTTTCTGTAATCTAATAGTAAACCTATCTTCTGGCTCTTTTCTCTTTTTCTTCAGCCTAAAGTAAACAGCCAAAAATATTATTTTTGATATCTTGCTATTTGTTAAACTTCCCCTAAAAATTTTGAAGTAGCCCACTAATAATATTAGATTGGGATTTCCAAAGTCAGTATATTTATACTCAGTACTGCACATACCCTGTAACTTACTTACCATGTATATTGTTTATTGCAGAATATCATATGACATGTAGTAGACGTTCAGTAAAATTTTTTTTAAGATACTATTTTTAAGTGATCTGTACACCCAGCATGGGGCTCGAACTCACAACCCTGAGATCAAGAGGCGCACGCTCTGCCAACTGAGCCAGCCAGGTGCCCCACTCAGTAAATTGGGTTTTTTTTAAAGATTTTATTTATTTGAAAGAAAGAGAGAGCAAGCATGAGCAGGGGAAGGGGGAGAGGGAGAGAGAATCTCAAGCAGACTTTGTACTGAGTGCGGGGCCCCACACAGGGCTCAATCCCACCACCCTGAGATCATGACCTGAGCCAAAACCAAGAGTCAGACACTCAACTGACTGAGCCATCCAAGTACCCCGCCCTACTCAGTAAATTTTTAATAAATGAATTTAAGATTTTTCGTTCCATTAAAGGACCTTCTTTTATAGATGGTTTCTTCTTTGTTCATTCGGGCACTGTTAGTTCCCTACACCCATATTTTTTTTTTTACCTACTCAACCCTTTCCTCTGCACACATGGTTGAGTGGGCTGTTTGGTGGCCAGTGCCTTTTGTTTATTTGGTAGAATCCCCACTCAGACCTCTAGCCTGAATGAGATGAGACATATGTTCTTAAATATCTGGCACATTTATGTCTTCCCCAGCACAGTGAATTTTCAAGCTGTTACATATAAAAAGAAAGTCTTGTTTTGTTTTCAAGCAATGAAATTATGCAATTATCTGGGCATTGGCTTATTTTCAGCGTTAGGAAATGATGGTAAGGAAAACTCATGGTGGTGAAATCACTGAGAGGCAAAACTATTAGCTCTAATTCTTAGTGAAAGATTTATAGCTCCAGTAACTGGCTTTTATGGAAACTAGAAGGACCCCTGTATATTAATGCTTTTCTCCCTAAATGATCTATAATAATTGTCTGTTTGGTTTCATAATCTTCATACACCATATGTATAACACTGTTTATGAAATCATCATCCATCTTGTACCTGTTTTTGACATGTGCTTGCTTTTTTCATGAGATAGGTAGTATCTTTTTAAAATTAATAGATACATAAACGGGGACACCTGGGTGGCTTAGTTGGTTGAGCGTTCGACTCTTGGCTCAGGTCATGATCTCAGGGACATGGGATCGAGCCCCATGTCGGGCTCCACACTCCGCACAGAGTTTGCCTGTCCCTCTCCTGCTCCTCCCGCAGCTCTCTCTAAAATAAATTGAAAAAAAAAACTTAAAAAAAAAAATAGATACACAAACACCAAAAAGGACTGTGAACTTTTTTTTTCAGTCTTACTTCCTTACACATACCCAGCTGTGCAGCTGCCAGTGTCTCTGTTAACACTAGGACATTTCTGAAGAAAATGTCATTGCCTTATTAGTCTTCTATCTGAAATAATATGCTTTAGTCTAACTTAGCTACTTTCCTGAGATTCATAATGGGTGGATAAAAAGAAGTCTATTGTTAACTCATTTTATTTCTCTTCGCTCCCTTTTTGTTGCATAGGCTAAAGTTATTATTTGACAAACAATAACAAAAATGCAAGCGGCCATCAGGAATTTGGAGAGAGAATCTAGAATTACTCATATTTAATAAAAGAATTATCAGTCCTTTAGACTTAAACTCTAGTATCACCTTCTTGAATCTCCTATTAATCCTACTTATATGACCTTTCCTTTCTCTGAACTTGTATAATACATTTTTACTACTAATGTCATGTATAGTTTATGTATATATATAAAACTTATCATCTCTCTACTATGTATAGAAAATTTTTTTAATTTCTTCAGGGCACGGGGCAGCTGGGTGGCTCAGTCAGTTAAGCGTCTGCCTTCGGCTCAGGTCATGATCTCAGGGTCCTGGGATTGAGCCCCGCATCAGGCTGCCTACTCAGCGGGGAGTCTGTTTCTCCCTCTGCCCCTCCTCCCCACTCCTGCTCTCTCTCTCTCTCAAATAAATGAATAAAATCTTTTTTTTTTTTTTTTAGGATTTTATTTATTTGACAGAGAGAGACACAGCAAGAAAGGGAACACAAGCAGGGGGAGTGGGAGAGGGAGAAGCAGGCTTCCTGCTGAGTAGGGAGCCCAATGCGGGGCTCGATCCCAGGATGAGCCTAAAGCAGACGCTTAACAAATGAGCCACCCAGCTGCCCCTAAATAAATAAAATCTTTAAAAAAATTTTTTTTCAGGACATTCAAGAAGTGTCCTTCCCATTTCATGTTCCTGAAAATTCATAAAAATGCCTCATGATATATATTATTTTGAACATTTATTTAATTGAGTTGGGGATATTTGCTACCTTTTAGCACTAAAGGTATCTTTACTTGTAAGGTATCAACATCTTTAATTAATGGAGAGTACGTCAGTAACACCAAATTGAAAATGACCCAAGTCTGATAAAGATTCTCAATAACCTGTTGATGTTTTTGCTTGCACAGTAAGTCTAAAAGTCTAAGATCACTCAGGGTCTAAGAATGAAACTTTAATGCTAATTTCTATAAACTTTCTATAAAGGATGTACAGGCTTTTCAGGATCCTCTGGATTAGATTTATCCCAGTCCTCAGGCTGATCAGCTTTAATTTCAGTAGTGGGGGCTATGTATGGGAACCCATGACTTCAGTTTGTATACTCCATTCTAAGATACATAGTACATGTGGAATGTCCACCCAGCCTTGGGTTTCATGACTCCCATTTTTCCCTCAGACATGGTTGTGTATCCTGTAAGACTAGAGCTGTGCTTAAGAAAAAACATCCTTAAAATACAAAGTAGGTAGCATTTGTTAGCAAGTAGTGTTTTTGTTTTTGTTTTTTTAAAGAATTTTAAAAATTGTAATCGGGGCAGGACCTCACCTCTTTAGACTCTTATCAGAATTATGAATTTATATTGAGGTTTTTTTCTGATAACAGAAATACTTATTTTAATTGTTATTTTCTTTACAGAAAATCTTCGTTATAATAACATTCAGCAAACACATAGTGGAGCAGATGGTGGCTTTCATTGGGTGAGTAATTCTTTGTGGATTAATATTAATGTCATCACTGTTCAAATAGAAGAAAATGTATAAAAAATTTTATTGAGACAGAATTTTTCTAATACCTTTTTATTTTTTGAGAAGGAAAAATCTTTTGCCTTATTATTAGTTAAATTGAAGACTTTCTTGCCCTACAGCAGGGAAAGATGAAGTTCAGATAATCCTTATTTAATTTTAGATTTTTAATTAAATTTTAATTTTAGGGGCGCCTGGGTGGCTCAGTTGGTTAAGCGACTGCCTTCGGCTCAGGTCATGATCCTGGAGTCCCTGGATCGAGTCCCACATCGGGTTCCCTGCTCGACAGGGAGTCTTCTTCTCCCTCTGACCCTCCCCCCTCTCATGTGCTTGCTCTCATTCTCTCTCAAATAAATAAAAAAAATCTTTAAAAAAAAAACACAAAT
>NC_138383.1:29009164-29021186 GCF_054177405.1 Leptonychotes weddellii
CCTAAGGCAGACGCTCAACCAACTGAGCCTACCCAGGGGCCCCTCATTCTTCCTTCTTAAAGATGGTTTTGCATAAAGTTATTCTAAGATAATCAAGACCTGCTAGAATCCAATTTTTATTGGATTAAATGGGTGATATCATATTTTTAAAATTGTTTTCAGGAGATAGATACTGGGATGTCCTGATATCCTCATCTTTTACCCAGTGTTGTCTACATGGATTACCTCATCAATTTCTTTTCTAGACAGTGTATTAAACAGTATAAATAATCAGACTTAGCAGATGATAGTGATTCTTTATTACCAGACGCCAGTGTGTATATTTTTCATATTTGTCAGGAATAACATTATCTTTAATCGGATTCTCCAGTTGAGCTTGATATGATTTGTTTTCCTACATTTTGAAGTAGGAAATGCCTTTAAATACAACTATTCAAATGATAATTAATAGTTTCACTAAGCCTAGACTGAAAATTAAGTTAAACAAAGAGAATGAATTTTTAGTAGATGTAAATTTATTATTACATATCATAATAAATAGTTTTGCAATTTATTTCAGAAAAGAGAATAATTAAATTGATTCCCTAGACCCGTTGTTGAGTTGAACTGAAAATAATGCCTATAGCTTGCTATAATAACGTTATCCTTTGATTGTTAATTGTCTCTTTACACTATTAAACTGTAAATGATTTAGCAGTTGATCAAACTAAACTAGTAAAGTTTGGAATACAGCCCTTTGAAGGATATTTAAAACTATGTACCCACAATTAAGGGAGTGGTGAATTGCCATTAGAGAGAAAAAAATCAAAAGACAAGACCAAAAAGTCAGCAACAATTGAAATTTAAAACGATGAGATACTAAGAAAAGGAAGAATGAAAAATGAACCCCAATAGTAAAGGAGAGCTAGGGAGTGGACTATGAAAAGAGTGTACAGCCTTTGAACAAAACAAATTAAGATTTGAATATGAACTCTGCCCCAGACCAGTTATTTAACTTCTCTCTCTCTCTGACAAACAAATAAATAAAATCTTTATTTAAAAAAGGGGTATCATATGTAATCATTTCAGACTTTTCATTTATTATATTGCTAATATTGTGTGTTGCTGCATATTATTCATGTTGGCTGCTATGTATTATTCCATTGGGTAATTATCCACTTCTCATTGTTGAACATTTGGAATGTTTCCATGTTTTTACTGTTTTGATCATTGCTTCATGGGCATTTTTTTTTTTTAAGATTTTATTTATTTGAGAGCGAGCACTCATGTGTGAGAGAGAGCACAAGCAGGGGAGAGGGGCAGAGGGATAGGGAGAAGCAGACTCCCCACTGAGCAGGGAGCCTGATGCAGAACTCGATCCCAGGACCCTGGGATCATGACCTGAGCCGAAGGCAGACACTTAACTGACTGAGCCACCCAGGCGCCCCATTCATGGGCATTTCTTAGTGCAGGATAGGTAAGCACATAGTAAAGAGCCTAAGACTATGTTGAAGGGGACAACACAAGACGGAAAAGAGAATAAAAGAGAGATTGGACATAAGCAAGATAACGCTCAGTTTTGATAACTTAATTTTGATAAGACAAGATAATTTTGTCTAGGACCAAATTTGGGCAAATTCTCACCACGGGTATGCCTGTGGCCTGCCAGGCCAAACTGCTCACCACCATCACCCCACCCCTGGCAGTGAGTTAGTGTTGACCATTACATCTCTGGTGGTGCGGTTTAATATTAATTTTACCGAGGTATGACTGCTATACTGATGACTGAAGGAAATACTCCTTTCCAAAGGGCTTCTTGTCTTAATGTAAGTAGAGAGTGGCCCAGCATAATATGACACCCTAAGTATACCCTTGGCCTTTGGTATTTTTAGTACAGTATGTCATTCTATGACAGTCTTAAGGTCCCAGAGAGAATATAAACCCTACCTTCAAAATTTACTGTAATTTTATGAGTAAATAGTTCCCTTCCCTCAACTAGAAATAGTAATTAGTAGATTTATTTCTTCGACAGTTCTGGAAAGTTCGCTATTGTCATTAGGTTTAGGGGAAGGTATCTCTGTTATCTTTTCCTAAATCAAAGTGTTTGGCTAGTTATGTATGGAAATCTGAACAGATGTAATGAATCAGTTTTACATTCTGAGAGATGTTAGAATACAGGTAATAGCCTTAGAAAAAGCCTTTTGGTTTATGGTATGTTTGGCAGGGGGATAGAGAAAAGGTTCTGAAAAAAAGATTCGGCATGTAAGAGAGTTTTTCACTATTTGGTATCTTAGGTTGAATAAGTCAGGGGACAGAACCAAAGAAAGAGAGAACTTCAGAGCTTCAAAGGCATTACATTTGTTTCAGTCTTTTTTTTTTTTTAAGTAAGATTTAAAATTAATTTTTATTTAATTTTAGACTTTCTCCAATGAGAGAGACCTGGACATATTTCTTAAAGACCATGACCAAGTCTAACATTAAAATCATGATTAAAATGACATGTTCCAGTATTCTCACAAAATAGAGGATGAGAATTCCCAGAAATTAACATTAAGCATATGACTCTTAACGAACCATATGCAGAACATTGGCTCATTGTCAGGTTGCCAGGGTCTTATTGGAAGACAAAGTCCCTAGTTTTACCACACAGGAAAGTTTCCATAACTGAATCATTGAACTTGGGAGAGGGGGTTGGCTGGAGCAGGGACTTTTTACCAGATACAGAATGTTCCGTGCCCTTTGCTGTCTCCTATTTCTGAGTTAACTTGATGTTTGACCTCAGAGTCGGACTTGCCTGTGGCAAGAGAGATCATTTTAACCAGTGAGTAATTAAGTTCTTGAATCTTAACAATGTTTCTTGTTCCTTACTCTATAACAAGTGGGCAGAATGAGCTATGTTGGCCTGGACTTTTTCTTCTACAGAAAGAAAATCTATTCTTTCATTTTAAAATATAAAATGGTTAATGTATTTGATTCTCTTTGTCTTTGATCACTATAAAATAATCAGAAGAAGTTATGGAAGTGTGAATACAAATATTTGTATTAACTGAAAAAAGGATACAATAAGTTTTAATACCCCAGCTGCTGAGACTCAGTTGTATACACTGACTTTAACATAATCTTCTGCAGTTTAGGTGGAAAACTCCTTCCTTTTCATGTCCTTTTCCTGTAATTTGTTATCTTCTCTTTTGACACTTAACTCTTCTATATTTTTGTTATAGATATTGGGAGGCAACATAGCTAAAGGATAAAGAAGTTTGACTGTATGAGAAATTGTCATTGTATTAGGAAGTTACTACTGACCATAATTAGAACATTTCTGTAGAATGATGAAAACTAAAACTGAATTATATTGTATTACATAGAATTGTTGGTTAAAGGAAAAGGCAGGTCAGGGTCATGCCTGACATATTTTAAGTGTTCGTAAATATTTGTTGATTAAATGAATTCATTCATTATTAAGAGAGACCTCTGTGTATTTTTAGGCTGAGGGAAAGACTCTAGTAAAGAACTAGAGATGGAAAATAGAAATGAAAAAAAGGAAGGATGTGGGTTGGAAATTAGCATTTGGTAAGAACCTGCTGTGCCAGATGCTTTACATACATTTTTATTGAATATGCATAACAAAACCTATAAGGTGCTATCTGTGTAGATGGGGAAACTGAAACACACAGAAGTTAAATTCATATAAATGCAAGAGATGGAGATAGGATCCAAGAGATAAGATCAAAAGCCTAAGTGGATTGATTATTTTCTTAACCACTTCTTCCTTCAAAACTGGAGTAAAGATTCCAAGATCTTTTGAAGTAGAAAAGAGGAATTGAGGGAGTGCTATTGAAAGCAGTGAGGTAGGGGCGGCTGGGTGGCTCAGTCGTTAAGCGTCTGCCTTCGGCTCAGGTCATGATCCTAGGGTCCTGGGATCGAGCCCCACATTGGGCTCCCTGCTCCGCAGGAAGCCTGCTTCTCCCTCTCCCACTCCCCCTGCTTGTGTTGCCTCTCTCACTGTGTCTCTGTCAAATAAATAAAATCTTAAAGAAAAGAAAAGAAAGCAGTGAGGTAATCTACTTGAAGTTGTAGATTTGGACAACAGCACTAGTGTCAAATGGCTACTGTGTGAATTTGATAAGGAGTCAGCAGAAATTCTGTCCACTCCTTGTTCACACGTGTATTCACCTTGTGCAGCTGTAACTAGCTACTGCAGGTGTTACTTTGAGGGAGAAACGTACTGGCCTTTGTACTGTAGATTTCAGTGCATTTTTTTCCCTCTCATCACCCTTCTAGATTAAGTTCATTAAGGACAAAGATCTTGACTTTTTTCTTTTCTTTTTTTTTTTTTTTTAAAGATTTTATTTATTTATTTGAGAGAGAGAAAGAGCACAAGACGGGGGAGCGGGAGGGGGAGAAGCAGACTCCCTGCTGAGCAGGTAGCCCGATGCAGGACTCGATTCAGGGACTCCAGGATCATGACCTGAGCTGAAGGCAGTCGCTTAACCAACTGAGCCACCCAGGCGCCCGATCTTGACTTTTTTCTTAGTTATCTACTGCGTTTAGTGATTTTCTGCCTAATATTGGAATAGTTACATTGTTCTGAGATTGAATTCCAATCAGTACTATCATTTTTTTATCCACTCACCATCATGCCACTTTGAATGACTGAAGCTCAGTAAGTTTTTATGCCATTTCACCTTCAATTTAAAATTCTACAAACTCTTCTTTATTCTTGACTTTGGGTCTGTGGTTCCCTGTTGCTGATTTCATCCTTAGAACTCAGTGGATCTTCAAGCCAGCCATAGATTTGTCACTGTACAAAGCTGCCACCAGTTTGCCATTTTCTAGAACTGAAATCAGTTGATTTTTTACAGGGTTTTGTTTTGGCAGCCAATCACTTTTACTTGGTGCTTATAGACCACTCCTTTAGCTCTGGCTTCATTCACATAAACGCCTGTTTGGCTCCTGCTGCTCAAGTCTACATTCTGATTTGAGGTTTTGTTTTCAAAAACGTCCCTTTAATGATCACATAATTCAGAGAGTAGCTATTAATTACTATAAGGAGATTTTACCTCCATTATGCTTCTGATAGAAAACAGTTCTAAATGTTCAAAAGCAAGGACAGTTGCAAATTCTTTTTTTGAAAGACGCCTGTGATGGAAATATGCTGTGAGCCAATAGCAGCAATACACCTGATGTTTCTCAGGATAAAGCAGCGGTCTTCCTTCTACCCGGCCGCTAAGAAACTGATGGTGTCATGTGTTTATAATACCATTGAGCACACAGTGGACGAACTTGAGTACAAAAGAGGTTTTAATCATTTGAAAGGGACACAGATGTGAACGAAATTCAATATGTTTTAATTCCAAATCCTGAGGTTGAATCACAACGGATTTTAGACAGTGCCAGAAATTATCAGCCCAAACTTTTATATCTGAAAAAGCCCTAGATTTTTTAGTGTAGTGCTTAACTTTGATTGATTTTATGTTGGGGTACTCTTCCAAGATCCTAAGATATAAAGGAATTTGGTTTGGGTGGGCTAACACATTTCAGAGCCAAAAGCAAGTAGAATACATCAGTTAACAGTTTTTTCTTGTAATATTAGCTTCAAAGATTCAGATTCTCCATTCAATTACGTGGGAAAATTAATAACCCTTTCATTCCAGTCATACAGAATTACGGGATCCCATTTTTACTAGGTTAAATATAACCTAGTAAATGCAGTTAGCACCAGTTCATTTCCTTGTCATATTCCTGGGTTAATCAGTTTGTTTCTCTCTTTTTTTCTTTCTCTAATCTCTGAGGACTGGAAAGCTATAAATATTAATGGGAGTCAGCATGATGGCCTTTGGCTTCTAAAGGAAGATTGCGTGATAAACTACATTCCCCCCTTCCTCCCTTCTCCAGAGCAGTCTACCTTATGAGGAAAGACAGTTTCATTTGGAGGGCAATCTATCATTGTTGAATCAGGCCTGGAGTCTGAGATCCATTCTGAGTCACTATGAATAGAGCTCTAGTATTGGTTGGGCCCCAGGGAAACTGGTGGTTAAATACTGTGAGAATCTTTATCAGACAGGAAATGACAACTCATTAAAATACTAACCGTTAAGCCTGTTTAGATCACTGCGTGGGTTGGGGGGCACGACTTAATGCTGTAGTGTTTTACTAAAATGTGCACATTTCTGGAAACAGAAAATTATTTATAAGACTGTTATCAAGAAAGGGAATTCGTGGGGAGCCTGGCTGGCTTAGTCAGTAGAGCATGCGACTCTTGATCTTGGAGTCATAAGTTCAAGCCCCGTGTTGGGCGTAGAGTTTATTAAAAAAAAAAAAAAAAAGTTAAAAACAACAAAAAATTAAGAAAGGGAATTGCTAGTCCCGTCCCGTCTTCTTACTGAACTTCCACCATGTTGTCATCACCTCCTATGTATAGAAGACAATGTCAGCATGCAAAGGGGGAGTGGGGTGGGAGGGTCTTTAATTTTATCCCTGAATATATATATCCTACTAGTACTACTTCGCTGTAAAATTCAGTCTCTTCAGCAGAAGAATCTGTTGGCTTGAGTCTATAAGAGACCATTTTCCATTTAATAATAGGGCTCTCTACTCCTATCCTCCTGGGCCAAATCTCAGTTGATAGAAGAATTCTCTGGAGTCAGAGGATAAATCTGATTTATTGATTTACACACAGTGATCCTACATCAAAAAAATTCTGAATACTCTGATATTCATTTGAAATATAATTATGTTCTAACTGAGGGCACAGGGTTTCATTTCAGTCTCTTGAGGTTTAGATTCTAAAAGTCCCTCTTTATAAATGACTATTAGAAATCTGAGCAAAAAAGAGACATCCAGTCTGCATCTTTTTATTTATTTATTTGTTTGTTTGTTTGTTTGTTTGTTTGACGGAGAGGGAACACAAGCAGGGGGAGTGGGAAAGGGAAAAGCAGGCTTCCTGCTGAGCAGGGAGCCTGATGTGGGGCTCCATCCCAGGACCCCGGGATTATGACCTGAGGCTAAGGCAGACGCCCAGCGACTGAGCCACCCAGGCGCCCCCGAGTCTGCATCTTTGTAGAAATAGCTTTTTTTCTGATATCTTACCTAACAGTCCTGCATTGAATTGGTCTGCTAACCATACCTTTTGGGAATAAGGTATATTTATACCCCTTGAAGTGTAGCCTCATGGTCTACACCAGTGGTCTCCACCATCAGAATGGGACTAAAATAATAGAACTTTATTTTTTTTTTTTAGATCTTCTATTTATATTTATTTTCATCTTTGTTATTTTCTTTTTTGTGTATTTTAGGCATATAACATTATGGTAGTGCATACATACACAATTTATATGACTGTACACATATGGAGGATGTAGTTTACTACCATCAGTCTGATTGGCACTCCCTCAGGCCACATGTCTGAAAATCACATCTCATGGAGTACAAAAATAGGCTAGGGGAACAGCGGGAATTCCACAATGCAAAAGGGGTTCACAGTGGGTCTTTTGCAATGTATTGTGTTTTTCCATGCCCCATTAATCAGATTTATAATTCCTAGTTTTAACTAAACTAACCCTCACAAAACACACAGATGGCTTTAAAAGTTTCCTATAAAGAAACAATAGAAGGAAGATAGAGGTAATAGTGCAGTCACAAGAGACAGTAAAAAAGTTGCACCATTGACATTTTACCTGTTCCCAGTACATGCCTATAGAAGTCAGCCAACAAATTTAGAAATTATTACTTTTAATCAAGGACAAGTGTGTTATGTGCCTTGAAATATTCACTAATAGCACAAAAGCCATCATACTTAGTAAGACATTTAAAATGAAGAATTTTTAAAATTTTTTAAATTTTAGCTTTATTTTATCCTTTTTAATTTGTATTTGTACATTTTACTGTTTGCATAAGTAATATATACATATATCAAAAATGTTTATAGACTATTGGTCTAAGCTCCTCTGGCCTTAAAAGCCACTTTTTATGCTATCAAAAAGTACTGGGCATGGGGCGCCTGGGTGGCTCAGTCTGTTAAGCGTCTACCTTCGGCTCAGGTCATGATCCCAGGGTCCTGGGCTCTCTGCTCAGCGGGGAGCCTGCTTCTCCCTCTGCCACCCACCCACCGACCCATCTACCCCCTCACTCATGCTTACGTTCTCTGTCTCTCTCTCTCTCTCTGAAATAAATACATAAAATCTTTTAAAAAACAAAAAAGTATTGGGGGGCACCTGGGTGGCTCAGTGGTTAAGCATCTGCCTTCGGCTCTGGTCATGATCCTAGGGTCCTGGGATTGAGCCTCGCGTGGGGCTCCCTGCTCAGCAGGAAGTCTGCTTCTCCCTCTCCCACTCTCCCTGCTTGTGTTCCCTCTCTCTCTGTCTCTCTCTCTGTCAAGTAAATAAATAAAATCTTAAAAAAAAAAACAAAAAAGTACTGGGTATCATTAGTTTACTTCAAAAAATCTCTATCGGGGCACCTGGGTGGCTCAGTTGGTTGGGCGACTGCCTTCGGCTCAGGTTATGATCCTGGAGTCCCTGGATCGAGTGCCGCATCGGGCTCCCTGCTCGGCGGGGAGTCTGCTTCTCCCTCTGACCCTCCCCCCTCTCATGCTGTCTCTCATTCTCTCTCTCTCAAATAAATAAATAAATAAAAATCTTAAAAAAAAAAAATCTCTATCATACTTCTGAATTATAACAACACTAGAATTGATTAAACCCTATATTTTCCTTTCTTTAATACTACCCTTGACCTGAATTTTATTCTAAAAACATTTTTGTCCCATTTATAAGCTTTCAGAGGTTTGACTGATTCACCCCCTGAGAATGTTATTTAGATATTATAATTAATCATCAGAGGGATGTTAAATAAATCAGCCTGAACGTACAGCACAACCAGTGAAACAAAGGTTAAAAAAAAAACAAAAAACCTTGTGTCTATAGTTTTTTCTAAGAAAGATAAAGGCTTATTACCCTGTAGCCTTACTAGGAACTGATGTCAGACAGTATGTTTTCAGGAAAGCCATTGTAACTTACATGATCACATTAATGCTAAGATCCTCAAAAAAGTGGTTAAGAAAGGAGCAGAGCCTATATTAAATAAAACATTTACTTTATTCATGCCCACTTAGTTCTTTAACTGTTTAACCTTTATATAAGGCAGCCCTGTGTAAGTAGGGCTAAACAACAAGACATAGCAATTTTTTTTAAGTTCATGTTATTTCTGTTATTGAACACTGTGCCCAAGTTTTATGGTGGCACATAGTAACAACAGCAAAAAATACACCTGGCTGGAAAAATCCAAACAGAATCATGAACAGGAAAATTTCAGGTCTTCTAGTAACAAGTCTTAGTTTGATGACTATCTCTGTGATGGAGAGGAGATTGAAAGTAAATCAAAAGGTGTGTTTTTTATATTTGTTGAACCAATTTGTTTGAGAGTCACACAATTTGAAAAGAGTCCCTTGAAAACAGTTAATAATGACCGATAAATTTTTGGAACGGGTGTGAGCCCAGGAATAACCAACAAAATGAAAATTTAAGCATTGTGAAAAATAATCACACCACTCACTCTTTATGCAACCTCTGCCAATTGTGATGCTTCCTCTGGCAGATTTTCTGGCTTTTGTGGGTACAAAGAATAATGGAGACCTTTATTAATAATGAGTCAATATGGGGAGAGTTTAAAATATAGATTTCTTATCAGATAAATGGGTTTCAGAAGTAAAGTCACATATGTATTAAAAACTATAGAAAAATAATAGGTTTTGTTTACATATTGGTCAGGGCCCTTGACAGAATTTTACAGAGAAGTTTGTCTTGTTTCTGTTTTAACACCTACTAAAATATATAAGCCTGACAAAATACTGTTCCCATGAAACCACTTTGAAGCTCTGGGTGGGTTTGGACTTACGTGGGTTTTTTATTTATTTATTTATTTTTATTTTCCCTCATTTGTTTGCATTTTCTGAGGGGTTTTTTTTTCCTTTCTTAAAATCAATAACAAAAATTTAAAAATTGCCATTAGAATAATTTGTTGGAAATTTGTTTTTTAATGAGTTCCGTTATCTGAAACATATTTGTGTATGCCAAGAAAATAAATATCAAGATAATTAGTATCCACAGCTTTTTCTACCCACCATGTTGAAAGTCTACAGCAAGGAAAAGCAGATGAGATCAATTTTTGTTTTTGTTTTTTTCTGTTTTTTGGTTTTTTTAAGGCTTTCTTTAGAGAAGGTGGCTGTTGACAAGGTTGTTTTAAACATATTTAAGGCCAACAGTTGACTGAAAAGTAGTTTTCTCTGTGTTTGTTTTCCTCCAACTTTATTTTCGTATCACAAAACTGTAATACTTTTAACTTAATCAGCACCTAATGGCAGAAGGAGGACCCATTCAGCTAGAGATTGAGATGAGTCCTTGGCCAGGTGCACAGGGTACTCTGAATTTAATGGCTTTCAGAGAATGGCACTGGAGCTATTTCCTAAGCCAACTGTAAAAAACCACTGGAGTGGAATGCAAGTTATTCTTCCCACCCCCCCTTTTATGTACCTTAAATTAATCTTAAATGTCAGAATGGACTCTTCTGTTGGCTGCTTGAAAATAACTTGAGGGATGAGGTCATAGGCTGGTTATTATTGTTTGCCTTAAATGCATGTGAAGAGTGACAGATGTAATTGAACTTTTATGTAGTCCATTACTAAAATAGCTTTAATGTTAATTAAGGAAACTCTAATGTGTAAGTGTGCTTTGTAAAAGCTGAGGCAACTTTGGCCTAAACCATTGTTTGTAGAGATAGAGCAATGAAAATAAAACTAAAATTTTGACAAATATATAAAGATTGAGGATCTGACAAATAATTAGTTATATAATACTTAATACCTATATCATTTTTTCAGATTTATTCAGATCATGTGGCATTTATTCATGATAGTTTTGGTTAATATATTGCAATAAAAACTTTTAACTTCTCTGTTTTCAACTGTTTTCCTAGTCTCTTATGAGAAACTGCATAGAGACATCTCCCACCCACCAAAAACATGTAAAAAGCATGTAACACTCTAGGGCCTTGAAAAATTAATCTCAGTATTAGCCCAAGATAATTGAAAATTGCACATCACTAAATGTAAATGTGTAATGACATATTCTCTGTCAGCTAGAGTGCAGGTCTTAATGGACTCGACAATGGGAGTCGTTTAACTTTTCAGATTATTTTGAAGGGAGTCTAGAATGATTGTTGCCAGTCCCTTCCTCATTCCCCTCAACCACAGCAACAAAAAAGTAGAACCTTTCTAACATGTGGGTCTTAGTTCTTCATTTTCTCTTTCAATTATGGCCCAAGAATGGAGCCCAAGAATGATTTGAGGGAAACTGTAAGCCATATTTCTCCTCAACTCCAGTCTGAAGTTAGAAGTCTGTAGAAAGAACAAGGCACATATATTGGAATCCAACTCTTAGAGGACATCAAAAAGAGAATTTTCAAGTCATTTCTTGTACAACCAGCTGTTCAAATTAGCATACAGTCATTTCAGCCTTTATAAATAAAAGGGTTTTCTTAACCTTATAAAAACACAGTGGCTTGACTATGGCTATCCTTGGGAGTTTAAAACAATGACATAGGATATTGTTATTTTTTTTTTTTAAAGATTTTATTTATTTATTTGACAGAGAGAGAGACACAGCAAGAGAGGGAACACAAGCAGGGGGAGTGGGAGAGGGAGAAGCAGGCTTCCCGCAGAGCAGGGAGCCCGATGCGGGGCTCGATCCCAGGACCTGGAATCATGACCTGAGCCGAAGGCAGACGCTCAACGACTGAGCCACCCAGGCGCCCCTAGGATATTGTTATTAAGAGTGAGTATGGGGCGGGCGCCTGGGTGGCTCAGATGGTTAAGCGTCTGCCTTCGGCTCAGGTCATGATCCCAGGGTCCTGGGATCGAGTCCCGCATTGGGCTCTCTGCTCCTTGGGAGCCTGCTTCTCCCTCTGCCTCTCTCTCTCTGTCTCTCATGAATAAATAAATAAAATCTTTAAAAAAAAAAAAAAGTGAGTATGGGGCGCCTGGGTGGCTCAG
>NC_138383.1:29021286-29035636 GCF_054177405.1 Leptonychotes weddellii
TGAGCCCCATGTTGGGTATAGAGATAAATAAATAAAACTTTAGGGGCACCTGGGTGGCTCAGTCAGTTAAGCATCTGCCTTTGGCTCAGGTCATGGTCCTGGAGTCCTGGGATCGAGTCCAGCATCGGGCTCCCTGCTCAGCGGAGAGCCTGCTTCCCCCTCTCCCACTCTCCCTGCTTGTGTTCCCTCTCTCGCTGTGTCTCTCTCTGTCAAATAAATAAATAAAATCTTTAAAAAAAAAAAAACTTTAAAAAAAATGAAGAGAAAGGTTGTCCTGTTCTTGCCCCATTGTAGTCAGAATCATTATTGATAAACAGGAACATAGCTCAGACGCAGCTCTTCTGGTGTACCCCAGAATGGGTAGGTAATGGAAAGCCACTTAAAAGTCAGTGAGAGAGAGAGACTGAGGCTGTAGGTTAAGAGACTTGCCCTCCTCCATCTTTCATGCCTGTCATGTGGGTCTCTGGTCTGATCAGTGCAGCCATCGCCCCTACTACCTGTGTCTGTTCAGCCTCTTTTCCGTATCCTGGGTGTTTATTAAAGGAGCTTTTTGTACAGCTTCACCGCACACTGATCACTCCTTTCTTTGTCCGGTTCCTTTGGAATATATCTTCTGTACCCAAAAAAAAAATTTAGTACTGATTTGTAAATTCTTTTGTTCACAAATCCATTTGTATGTATCTGCATGTGTGTTTTGAATCTCCATCAAGATTTTAAGTTCCTTGCGGGCATGAACTATTTCTTGCAGTTGTCTTGTTTTGTTTTCCCTTAGTGCCGATTACAATGTCAGACACAAAATAAGGACTCCATTAAGTATTTGGTGGTTGATAGTTAAGAGGATCAAAGAAAAGGGTCAGCCAGGAGTTACCTATGTGTTAGCTTCTGGTAAATATAGTAGCAAAAAAGTTCTCTTCCTCTGCTCCTCTGCTTTTTATTACAGAAAGCAGTAACTGATTGTTCTAGAAAAGGGGAGGTGAAGTTAATACTTACAAGGGAGACCATTAGGTGCTGTTTCAAATACATATTGACATACCTTTTGCCGACCGCAGGAGATTGGGCTCATCTACCTTTTAGCCCTGTTATGGCAGATGAGAAAATAAAAGGTACAGAAAATAGAGATGTTTGATTTTCTGAGTTGCCTCAAGTTACCATTTTTAAAAAAACGCCTGCAAGCATTTCTAAAACGGGATCCTGGTCGCTGGTTGCCAGACCGGTTCAACAGCCCTGCCTTTACGTACTCTGGGTGAGAGGGAGCTCCGAGTACATAAACTTATCAGAGATCACTACCCCAGTCATTTCAGAGCAGGTTGTTTAGTAATGTACTGTAGTTTCTGTGCAAACCATCTACCATAAACCACGAAGTGATTCAAGGTTCATAGTTCCTTCTTTGTTCCTTTGTTAATCACTGACTTCTGACTAGTGGGAGGTGCCTCCCAAATTTGCTAATGCATTCTTTTTGGATAAGGATGACGCACAGATTGTCCTAATAAGGACTTAGATTGAGAAAGGACCGCCCCCTCTGAGAAGATGGGACAAGTCAGAGAGAGGGCGGGCAGTTTCTTTTTCAACTGGGGATGACACAAGCATAAGTCATTTCCTTATTAATCGGTTCAAACCAGTTCTTACAGGAACTGGTGGTGATAAATGTGGGACTTCTCAGAAGTCATTCATTTTATTCTTTGTGCCACACCAGTGTGCAGCATCAGCTTAGCTGGCCTCACTCTGAGAATGAACTCTTCTGCTAGAAGGGGCTCAGCTCTTACTTTCTCCCAGACGTGTTGGTGGAAGAGATTTTTCTCCTCTAAGGGGTTGTTAAAGGATGAATTTTACCCACTGAGAAAAGTTCAGAGGATTTGCCAGCTCTGCTGATTGTTGTATTTTTGTTCTCTTTCTGTCCAGTCCCTGCTTTTTGAATCTAGGTGGTAAGTGGATTTTTCTTTAACATTTTTCCTGCTTTTCTCCCCAAATGTATCTTTTTCCTTGGGTTATTGTGCCCTGCTTCCAGTGCTGTCCCCGGCGTAGGTCCATCTCTGCAGAAGCCATTCCAGGAATACCTGGAGGCCCAGCGGCAGAAGCTTCACCACAAAAGTGAAATGGGCACACCACAGGTGAGACTTGACTCCGTTTTCTTCTCTTCCCCACCCCCACGGTTTCAGGCTGAAATTACATTCACAGTACTCACTGGCATTTTTAGGCAAATGGAGTGAGGTTTGTCAGTCTCCCTTAACTGAGGTTGAGGCTCTACTTACTCTCTACTGGGAATTGTCTTTGTCTAAATCAGAAATGTAATTTCTATTTTGTATCTATCTTCTCCCAAAAACCAAAGGTAGGGTTAATGGAGAATAATGGATCTGTTATGTAGAAGGAGTTGTTGACTGATCTTAATTGATTTATTAGCAAATATACTTCCCAACTGGATTAAAAAATTTAAATTTGTAGCATTTTGTAGCATAAAAAGTATTAGACTAACTGAGCCCATTTGAGTATCTCCCTTCATTTTTGCCCTATTTTTCTTTTCAGAGATGGGAAAATAATTTTTTTTTAATCAACTAAGGCTCTTCACATAGCTGAACTTAAAAACTTTAACTTATTAAACTAAGCCTGCCTTTTCTGTAAACAGTTCTGTGGCAAAGGGAAATGACTAGAAGAGGATGAGTAAGCAGGAACCTGAAATGGGAAACTTGAAGGACGCGTACTTGTTGGATTTTTTTTTTTTTTTTTTTTTTTAATATAGGTTCCACGCCTAGCGTGGAGCCCATTGCGGGGCTTGAACTCACGACCCTGAGATCAAGACCTGAGCTGAAATCAAGAGTAAGACACTTAACCTAACCAACTAGCCACACAGGTGCCCCAATTGTTGGTTTGGTTTTTTGTTGTTGTTGTTGTTGTTTTGATGGCCTTAGACTCTGTGTGGCCCTTTGCTGCCCTCAGTTGACCAAACATGACTTCAGGAAGAGATAACCTATTTTAAAAGCTGCTCCCAATGCTGGAACAAGAATATGTAACTATCTTGATACTACTCTGTACAAGTATCTACATGGCAACTTCAGACAGTAGAATTTAATCAATTTTATTCTTATGTAGTAAAAGAGGCGACCTCACACTTGGCCCATTCTAAACTATGTGAATCAACCTTGACTTTACATCTAACAAAGTGAAATCTTAACAATTGGCTGTTAAAAGGCTTGAATGTAGACTTCAGGGTACCTGGAGATGTAAGACTTCTCATTTTAATTGTTTCTCGACTTTATAGGTTATAAGCTCCAAGTTCTCATCATTTTCCTTAAATATTGTAGATGATTCCCTTTTTACTACTGAACTAATGAAACGTTTCTCCTGGATTGTTCTGCATTTATTCTTGCAGGGAGAAAACTGGTTGTCCTGGATGTTTGAGAAGTTGGTCGTTGTAATGGTGTGTTACTTCATCCTGTCCATCATTAACTCCATGGCACAAAGTTATGCCAAACGAATGCAGCAGCGGTTGAACTCAGAGGAAAAAACTAAATAAGCAGGAAAAGGTTTTAATGGCAGAAGTTAGAATGGATGGGTTCTACCTTAAATTGGGAGGACTCCAAACCAGGAAGGAAAATTCTTTTCCAACCTGTATCAATTTAATTTTTTTTCCCCCTGAAAGCAGTTTAGTCCATATTTTGCACTGACATACTTTTCCTTTGTGTGTTAAGGTAAGGTATCCACCCTCAATTCAATCCAACTTGTGTTTTATTAGGGTGGAATGTGATGTTCAGCAGCAAACTTAACAGAAACTGGCCTTTTCTTTGTTACTTTCAAAAGGCCCACGTGGTACAGTTAAAGAATTCCAGATACCAAAAAATAGTTCCTAAGTATGTTGAATATGTCAAGTCATTTAGGCTTGTCAGAAATGACTCCTTTGTTTTTCTAAGTCATTAAAATGTATATAAATTATACTAGATTGGATAACAGTCTTGCATGTGTATCATGGTAAAATTTAATATGCCATTCTGCCCAGCCCTTCCTCTCCTACCTTAAAAAAAAGGCCATTTTATGATGCGTTGCCCACCCTCTGGGGAAACTGATCTTTAAATTTTGAGACAGTATAAGAAAATTCTGGTTGGTATCTCACGAATGAGCTGACACCATTTTTTATTCTGTATATTTAGAATGAAGTCATGAACAAACTTTATAAAGACATCTTTGATCATTCCAAAATTGTGTCCGTTTTCTTGAGCGTTTTGATTTTTGCTTCATTTTAGCCACTACCAACTTATGGTCAGCCTTGCCAAATCCACCTACAACCATCATTTCTTAAGCCTTCATTTATTTACATGTAAGAGCCACCACCAAGGCACTTTTTTGTTAGGTTGGAATCGGGCAGCTTGCTACACGTTGCTGAATTGGCAGCTTACGGATTTGCACGGTGAGGGGTTTGTGAAAACAGGAGAAATGAAAGTATGTAAATTAAAGGGCACTGAAGAGAGAAATAACTAATTTTGTTTGTTTTTTAAAAAACTACACTTATATCTGTGTTAATTTTAACTCAGCATGTACTCTGGTTTTGACAAATTTACTTTTTAATGTAACCTAATTTTCTTGCCTTCTTCAGTAAGTGTTATGTCCTTTTGTGATTTTCTTTCGAGATATTTCTGGTTGAACTTGGTCATTTTGTTTTGCTTGGGAGGAAAATAAACAGTTTCACTTTTTTTCTTTAGGAAGATTGTTTCTGACGTTATGTTAAGAGTAGAATTGGGTTTAAATCTCAATAGGCCAGAAGTGCCTGATTGTTTTATAAAATCCTGCCTGAATGTCTGCTTACTTTTGCCTACCGTCGCAACATCTCCATGGCTGTACCACCTTGTCGGGTAGCTTATCAGACTGATGTTGACTGTTGAATCTCATGGCAACAGCAGTCGATGGGCTGTCTGACATTTTGGTATCTTTCATCTGACCATCCATATCAAATATTCCCATTTAAACATTACCTAGCCTCATGGTTTATGATCAGAAACTCTGGTCCTTACGTCTAGTGGCACTTTGGATCTTTTATGCCATGGTGTTTCAGGAGTATCGAGAAGATTTTATGGAAAATTGGGATGGTCTCCATGACTACAGCTAAATAAAGGACAAACAGCCTGCCTTGTGGGTTTTGAAAAGGTTATTATTCGTAACAATCTTTTTTTCTGCCCAGGGACCTTCTGGCAATGTGATTGATCCTTTATTTGAAAAGCCGTACCCAGGTGCTCTTTGTAAAGAGATTCACATTAACCAACATAATTTTTTAGATTCGTTAGGGTTAGCATGAATTGCTAAGTCAGCTTCCAGTTGGGTTTCATCTCTTTCACCTGCATTTTATTTGGTGTTCGAAGAAAGGAAAGAGGAAATCAAATATGAATTGTACTATTTGTACTGAATCTTTAGGGTTTATTGGTAAATTTATTTCAGGGTAAGGTATTAGAAAAAGAAAAATATTTCTTAGACTGACGGTCTAAGTAATTAATACATTTGACTTAGGATGATGGTTTGTTCACTTTCAAATGAATTTGCTTGGAAAACAAAGGAAGAGCAGCTGTCTTCCTTCCCTCCGCTAAGTGTTCAGGTGTGGCACGCTCAGATGGTCCTGCCGGCTTCCCGCTGGGGCACAGCGGCACCCTCTGTTCCAGTGGTTGGTTGGTTCCTTTCTTGTATCCACCAAAGTAGACACAAACAACAAACACATGATCCCAAAGACAAACCTAGTTGATTCCAGGTGATGGAAGACCAGAACATGTGTAAGTGGATGGCTTGATATTACTGCAAATAAAAAAAGGGGCCTGGGAATTCTAATTCCGCCTACTTTGTTTAAGTGTCATTTTGTGCCTTGAATTTCTGTGGTACTTGATTATGTCTCAGCTCCGTGACGGGCAAGCAGTGCGATACGAGGTAACGCAGTAGAACAGCGGTTTATGCGCTTGCGCTTGCGCACTAGGGAGCACCTCCCTTCAAACGGCTTGTGTAACGCGGGGAACTTGCGGTGGTAGCTCTACTCTGTATAATCTGGAGTGTGGGGCTCGAAAGAAAGGGAGAATTTTACTTTCATTTGGATGATGGCCACCCTTCTCCTCCTCTAAAAATCAGGAAAAGATAAGGCCAAAGTGCAGTTTCTGAAGTACGCTAGTTTGGTAGATACAGTAGCAAGTGCTCCCACATAAACAAGCTCCGCCTGTTTCCAGTGCACTCTGTGCTAGCTATAGGTTTAGTAGGACCGCAGAGGCTTGTCTTCCTTTCACAACTCAACTGTGGTTCCTTTGAGTACAATCAATGCATTAAGCTAATTAGAATAACTGGTTGCCCTCTCCTACCCTGGGGTGAACGGTGTTTTGAATGACCCATGTGTAAAGAGCTCATAGGAGTTCCCAACCTTTTAGTGTCAAAAAGCCTTCCATTTTTTTTTTAAAGATTTTATTTATTCATTTATTTGAGAGTGAGAGAGAGAGAGAGAGAGAGCACATGAGAGGCGGGAAGGTCAGAGGGAGAAGCAGACTTCCTGCTGACCAAGGAGCCCGATGTGGGACTCGATTCCGGGACTCCAGGATCATGACCTGAGCCGAAGGCAGTCGCTTAACTAACCGAGCCACCCAGGCGCCCAAGCCTTCCATATTTTTGAAACCCACTTCCCTTCGTGTCTAACAGTCTGTGTTAATGGTGGTTTATAATTATACCTTTCATGTAGGTGACCTTGAGAAAGTCTTAAACGCTGAGCCTAGATTTCATCTATAAAAACAGAAATAGGGGCGCCTGGGTGGCTCAGTCGGTAAAGCATCAGCCTTCAGCTCAGGTCATGATCCCAGGGTCCTGGGATCAAGTCCCACATCTGGCTCCTCTCAGTGGGGAGCCTGCTTCTCCCCTGCTCCCCCTGCCTGTGCTCTCTCTCCCTCTCTCAGATTAAAAAAAAAAAAAAAAACAATAGAAATAGCCCAGATTGTTCTAAGGATTAAATCGGATAAAATGTAAAGTACTGCCATAAATGTTAGTGTATTCTCGTTTTTAATTCATCAAAGACAGCATTTGATACACATGCAAGAATTTTACAACACATTTACTCCAAAAACACGTTTTTTATTTATTTTATTAAGTAGGCTCAACTCCCAGCCTGGGGCTTGAACTCAGGACCCTGAGATCAAGAGTTGCAAGCTCTATACAGACTGAGCCAGCGAGGCGCCCCAACGTACGCTTTCTTTTTTTTAAAGATTTTATGTATTTATTTGACAGACACAGTGGGAGAGGGAGAAGCAG
Organism: Leptonychotes weddellii; assembly: GCF_054177405.1. Taxonomy (NCBI): domain Eukaryota; kingdom Metazoa; phylum Chordata; class Mammalia; order Carnivora; family Phocidae; genus Leptonychotes; species Leptonychotes weddellii. Next base: position 29,028,535 of record NC_138383.1, read on the forward strand.
GCTTCCCGCCGAGCAGGGAGCCCGATGTGGGGCTCGATCCCAGGACCCTAGGATCATGACCTGAGCCGAAGGCAGACGCTTAACGACTGAGCCACCCAGGCACCCCTGTACATGTTTTTTTGTTTTTAAAGATTTTATTTATTTGACACAGAGCACAGGAAGGGGGATCGGTAGGCAGAGAGAGAGAAGGAAGCAGGAGCCCAACGCGGGGCTTAATCCCAGGATCATGCCCTGAGCCAAAGGCAGACACTTAAGCAAATGCGTCACCCAGGCACCCCAGCGTACACGTTTTTTGTTTTGTTTTTTTTTAAGATTTTATTTATTTGAGAGACGGCGAGAGGGAACACAAGCAGGGGGAGTGGGAGAGGGAGAAGCAGGCTTGCCGCTGAGCAGGGAGCCCGATGTGATGCGGGGGCTCCATCCCAGAACCCTGGGATCATGACCTGAGCCAAAGGCAGACACTTAACGACTGAGCCACCCAGGCGCCCCAGCATACACGTTTTTAAATACTCTTAGCCTGTGTGCCCTTGTTAGGGTGTAGATATGCTCTGTTTAAAGAAGTTAAAACAAACCCAAGATACAGAAGATTAATAAAGAGAAAAGCAGATATTAAGGAACCAGTTGACTTGATAAAACCAAAACCTGAATTCTAAAAATAAACCCCCAGCTAGGCAATTTAAGGTACAAAGCACAGATACACAAAATTTACTATAAAATAATTGAAAATGCTCTTCTAACATTATCAACTTGAAATGACGTTTCCTAATTTTTTTTTTTTTAAAGATTTTATTTATTTGACAGAGAGAGACAGCAAGAGAGGGAACACAAGCAGGGGGAGTGGGAGAGGGAGAAGCAGGCCTCCCGCTGAGCAGGGAGCCTGATGTGGGGCTCAATCCCAGGACCCCGGGATCATGACCTGAGCCGAAGGCAGACACTTTAACAACTGAGCCACCCAGGTGCCCCTCCTAATTTGTTTTTATTATAAAGACAATACTAAAAAAAAATCTACATGGTAGAGGGAAAAAGGAATATCCGCTTTTAATACCTGGTTAGAAATGCTCCATCTAGAATATCCAGTGAGGTTTGCTGGGTGTAAATAGTTAAAGCAGTTTAAAAAAAAAAAGTTGGCATGGAAGACCTTTCCTCAATAGACCTAAAAGTCTCATTTTTGTTAGAAAAACAAAGTTGGATTATTTTATTCATAAAATATTAGTGATTTAATGTGCTCACAAAAAGTTAAAACAACCTAAGCAGGAATTTTTTTTTTAAGTAGGCTCCACGCCCAGTATGGGGCTCGAACTCACTACCCCGAGATCAAGAGTCTCAATGCTCCACTGACTGAGCCAGCCAGGCGCCCCTAAGCAGGCGTTTAATAGCCATTTTGAAAGCCAAGTAACATTCCATTTGTAACTGACATTGATCAAAGCTTCTCTGGTATTCATAAAACATGGTAAATGAAATGCTAAGCAAAACTGTTGCATCTGAAATGTTTGTTCCTTTATTCTCTAAGACAAGAAAAGCACATAATGTACTTGAAAATTCTAAAAGCCATTGAGTCATTTGTGTCTGGTAGGGTGTTAGGTTCCTGCCCTTCTCAACAAGGCCAGGAGTTCACCTGAGGTAATGCGTTTGCCTTGGGGGTGAGGCCTTGAATTGCAGCAAATAACCTACATGTATTTGCATATTTAACCAGTACCCATAAAAGAGATTATAATAAAAACCTGTTCTGGACAGCTGCTTACTCGTTGCCTTTAGAATTGTGTGGTGCTGGGATGGACAGGTGCCAACTGTTTGCTCATTCTCTTTGACCTACTAGCCTTGCACAGTTTGCTGTGTGGGTGTTGATACTACTAAATTAAAAGAAAAATTTTATTTTAGATGGCCCCCGCTCTCCACCCAAACACCCTGGATTCATTTGAGATCTGGGATTCTAATTCTGTAGTTGGGAGACAGGCCCAAACTGTGGTCCAGCGTGAGTCAGTTGTAAGTGGCTGGCTGACTCGATGGGAACAGAAACGAAATGCAGCTTAGATGGTTTGTCAGCCAAATCCACAAATGTGTGGCTTTTTGAAACATTGGACATCTGTTCCTTTTAATTTAAAATAAACTTTTTTAAAAAGCACAAAGTTGCTTGGCTCCTTGTTTCTTTTGTGTCAGTGGCAGTTGCTGCTCTAACTTAGGAAGCCTTGGATCAGAATATTGGGAATCTTTAGGGCACAGCTCAGAGAGGGAGGAACAGAGTTGCTTTGGGAGGGGAGGAGATGACTTTACAGGATAGAGTCTGGAAATCCCCGTCAGGGGTAATCAGCCCAGGTGTTCAACCCGTTTGTTAACTATTTCCAAATGACTCAAAGGACAGAGGGAGGGCTTGGATGCACTCCAGCAGGATTTCTACAATGTAGTCTTTATTTGCATTGGAAACCACATTCCTGAATTCTTGAGGGGAAGGCTCTGACTTATTCTGGGCATCTTTGACTAAGAGGGACCCCAGGCCATCTATCTAAGCTAACAGGCACTGCCTTCTTTTAAGAGTTTCCAAGGGGGTGAGTATGTGCAACTTGATTTGATGGCCTTCCACCTAAAGCCTTGTGGAGAGGCCTTGTTCTGGGAAGGAGGCGTCTGTAGGCCACATTTCTCTCCCCCCACCTCATCCTAAATGTGCCGTTTCCCTTTGTTGCTGTGTATCCCTTTTAGGGGGTTAGAGCATGAGCAGCTTTTTCCTTCAGGCGCTTTTGACTGACCCAACCCGACAGTATTGCTTAATTGTGTCCCAGCCTGTTTCCAATGGGGGAAAAAAATTTCCGTGGAGTAAGGCAGTTTGAGATTTGAAGAGAGATGCTTCTGCCTTTCCTTGAAGGTGGGAAATGACTGTTCAGATGACTTTTGTCTCTCTCTTTGACCACAAAGAGCTCAGGTTCATTCCTCTTAGCAGTGGAAGCCTGGTGCACCAGTCACCCCAAGAACTGTGTTGTTCTCAACCTCTTTTCATTAGTTAAAAAAAAAAAAAATGAAAGCTAAAAATGAGAGGATGCCTTTCTCTGCCTTTTGTTTTTTTAATGCACCTCCCAGCCTCTTGAGAGGTCCTTTCTCTTGAGTGACTGGCCTAAACCTCTTAGAGCAGCCAGACTTCTCTGCCTAACCTCACAGTGGCCACGCTCTTGAGGCTCTTCAGATACCTCTGCTCCATTCTGACCATTGTATCAGCCCCTTTCCACTCCCATGTCCCTTCTATGATATATTCTCTGCCCACAACCATGTTACACCAGCAGTCAAGATTAGCTCCCAGGAACCTCCTCTGCTGTGCCCTTTACCAGGAAGTACAGTGGATTACTGTAACCGTGATAATGACTGTTTGCTCACTTTGTACCAGGCACTGTTTTCAGTGCTGTTTTGTATGTTGAATATTGAAATCCTTACAACAACCCCATGAGAAAATTAAGGTAGAGAATTTAGTAGTTGGGTGTAGGAAGCAAGGATGCAGGAAAGGGATTCAAACCTAGGCATTCTGGCTTTTAAACATTCAGTTCTCCAGAAACATCCAGTACAAAAGTCCAAGCATGTTTGTTGTCTACATACTTATTTGATCTTGTGATCACAAGTAGGTGATGGAGAAAGAGACAATGAAAATCAAGCCCACAGCCTTAAAAGTTTTGCCATTTAAATAGATGAGCAGTCTTTGTGCTTCCCTATATAACAAGGTTGGAAAAGCCAGCTCCATTCTTAGCCATCCTGTGTGGGCAGGTTCCCAGAGTGGTGTTTGCTATAATTATGATTACAAAGCAATTTCTACTTGTACAGACCTTTTTTTCTCTTTCAAAGCACTTTCACATGTTAAATTTTATTTGATCTTCACAACAGCCTCTATGAAATAGAGCCAAAAGTGGCATTAGCCACATTGGGGGGGTGGAGGGGAGGAGGCATTTTTAAATTTGCTTTTTAAATTTCTATAGGTTTAAGGTACTGTGGGGAAGAGACAATGCTAGGTCACTAGAGGGGGTCATCTTCTCCCTCTAGGAGCATAGAGTCTTCTTAGGGGTATTATGCATCTATGCAGATAACTACAATGCAAGGTGAAGCCTATGGCTAAGAAAAGAACTGAGGAGAGGATGAGAATGGCTGACTAGGAAGGATCAGGAAAGGTTTCATGAGGATGTGGCATTTGACTTGCCAGCTAGGGTGAGGAGAGGGAAGTCCAGCCAGAGAAAGCCCTGTGAGACAGCAGGAAGCACAAAGAGGAGAGCTCTGTCGGGTGGAGAGAAGAAGAGACAAGACCCAAGAAGCCACCTAAAGTCAGTCCCCCACCTCTTATTCTTTGCCTTAGCCCCATTTTGTATCCTTTAAAGCACCTGCATAACTCACAAGTAGTTTCTCTGTTTTCTTGTTATTGCTGTCGCCTCCACAAGAATAAGCCCTGTCAGGGCAGGCCCTTGTGCTCTCCGTTGTTTGCCCTGGGCCTGGCACTTGGTAAGCTCACTGTCTGCTGGGTGACCTTCGCAGTCCAGGTGAAGGAGCGGTGGACATGCAAAGGCGGACAGGAGAGGCCACTGGAATCAAGGTAACGGGGCTAGGCAAGGCTGCAGTAGAGGAAGTGGAGCGGAGGTCAAGAAGGAACCCGAGAACCTGAGAAGACAGAGTGCTGATCCATCACCAGGCCAGGAGTACAGGAGGAGGAGCAAATTCGAGAGTGAGAGAAATGGTGGTCTGTTCTGAACATACAGAAGGAAGGTACCGCCCAGTAGGATGGAGGGTCCCACCATGGGTCTGTATCTCAGGGTTTCTAACTCCTGGACTTGTGAATGTGCTATCCGTTAGACCACTCTGTGACTTCAGTCACAGAACAAACTGGACTTTTTCAGAGAATTCTCTAGAGAAATATGTCCTTTGTACTTTCCCATAAGTGATCGTCTAAGCCTTGTTATGTAGCACTGTTCTTAAAAAGATGGCACTGTAACCAGACCTTGTGGCCACAGGAAGCTGCTTTAAAATTCCTCACCCCAGTTGTATCCTGCTTGCTTAATGAATGGCTCCTCCCTATGAGAACTGGGAGGATGGTAATTCCTGGACAGATTGTCTTTATAAGGAGAAAAGTTTGGCAATGTGATTTCCTGTATATTTCTACTGGAGTCCAAGATTCCAGCAGTGGCAGCCACCTAGAACCCAGATGTCCTAAGTATTCTCAAGTAAGTATGAGGGCATCCTCCCAGCTGCCTTTGCCAAGCCAAAAGGCAGAATCATGGCTTTATTACACCTTCTAGAGCACGTGGTCAAGGCGGCTTTCCATTTGGCTGCTTTGGTGCTGGGGTTGTTTACATGTTTCAATAAATGAGGTATGCTTATTGAAGTTGGCTGCCTAGGAGTCTAGAACCAATGACATATGACCACAATTATACCACTCACCAGGAGCAGCAGAGTTCAGAAGGAGAGATTAACTTGTGTATGATCCTCTACTGGAGAAGAGAGGTACAAAACTCTAGTATTCTGCTCTCAGGTGGGTATGCAATTTTTGAAGCCTGGGAGAATTGGGGTGTCACTGTTCCTGGCTTTCTGATGGAATCAGATGTAATGAGATGCCTATCTAGTAAAAGCATGTATGTGGGAGTGCTTTGCACAATTTCAGAAGAGAAAAGGAAGCTGAAAATAGTGCTTTTAAAAAAACAGAGATCAAAGAAATTTTCAGATGCTCTACATTTCCTTCTTCAAACATAAAGAATCCATTGGAGCATAAAAGACATTCCTGGTCTCTGCAAGGAGGAAATAAAAAGTTCTTTCACACAGGGGCGTCTGGCTGGCTAAGTCGGTAGAGCATCTTACTCTTGATCTTGCAGTTGTGATTTCGAGCCCCATGTTGGGTGTAGAGATTACTTTTAAAGACAAAAAATGTCTCGGGGCCCCTGGGTGGCTCAGTCGGTTAAGTATCTGCCTTCGGCTCAGGTCATGTTCCCAGGGTCCTGGGATTGAGCCCCGCATCGGGCTCCCTGCTCAGCGGGAAGCCTGCTTCTCCCTCTCCCTCTGCCTCCCCCCTTGCTTGTGCTCATGCACTCTCTCTCTCTGATAAATGAAATCTTAAAAATGAAATAAAGACAAAAAAATGTCTCAAACTACATAAGGGATGCCTAGCTGACTCAGTAGGTGGAACATGTGGCTCTTGATCTTGGGGTTGTGGGTTCAAGCCCACTTGGGTGGAGAGATTACTTAAAAATAAAAAAATCCTAAAAAGTTCTTTCAGGGGGTGCCTGGGTGGCTCAGTTGTTAAGCGTCTGCCTTCGGCTCAGGTCATGATTCCGGGGTCCTGGGATCGAGCCCAGCATCGAGCTCCCTGCGCAGTGGGAGGCCTGCTTCTCCCTCTCTCACTCCCCCTGCTTGTGTTGCCTCTCTCACTGTGTCTCTCTCTGTCAAATAAATAAATTAAAAATTAAAAAAAAAAAATTTTCAGATACAAAAGCTTTCCTACTTTTCAGTATACTTTTTAGGCTGCTCCCAGACTGTGTTTGTGTGTGTGAGAAATATTTACTAGTGTTCCCTGAAATAGTGTGTTCACTAGAAGGACATGTTGAGATAGTAGAACCCCAAAGTTAGTCTTTAATTTCCCCCTTCCTCCTGTTCCTTGAATGTATGTGGAGCATCCTGTAATTTCTACACCTATTTATGTGATAGTTTACAGAACAATGATGCTCCTTACTACTTCCACCCCTTGTTACTGCCTTCTGACTCATTTGACTTATTCCTTCATTCTTCAAGCTGTCTGTAGGTGTTAACACCCTTTTAAAAATAATTTGAGTTATATTATCTTTACATTGGGTTTTTCAAGCTTTGTTTAAAATAAAAATATGCCAGGACGCCTGGGTGGCTCAGTCGTTAAGCGTCTGCCTTCGGCTCAGGTCATGATCCCAGGGTCCTGGGATCGAGCCCCGCATCGGGCTCCCTGCTCCGCGGGAAGCCTGCTTCTCCCTCTCCCACTCCCCCTTCTTGTGTTCCCTCTCTTGCTGTCTCTCTGTCAAATAAATAAATAAAATCTTTTTTTTTTAAAGCGAGAGCAGGAACACAAGCAGGGGGAGTAGGAGAGGGAGAAGCAGGCCTCCCGCTGAGCAGGGAGCCCGATGCG
>NC_138383.1:29036136-29059148 GCF_054177405.1 Leptonychotes weddellii
ACTGAGCCACCAGGCACCCCAAATAAAATCTTTTTTGTTGTTTTTAAAGATTTTATTTATTTAATTGACAGAGAGAGAGACAGCGAGAGAGAGAACACAAGCAGGGGGAGTGGGAGAGGGAGAAGCAGGCTTCCGGCTGAGCAGGGAGCCCAATGCGGGGCTTGATCCCAGGACCCTGGGATCATGACCTGAGCCGAAGGCAGATGCTTAACCAACTGAGCCACCCAGGCGCCCCCCAAATAAAATCTTTTAAAAAATAAAATAAAAATATGCCGGGTGCCTGGCTGGCTCAGTCGGAAGAGCATCCGACTCTTGATCTTTGGGTCATGAGTTTGAGCCCCACATTGGACAAAGAGTTTGCTTTAGAAAGATGCAAGCAAAAGAAATGCATAGCATAAAAAGGAAATCTGAGAAAGATACTCCCCCAAAGAAATTACTATGAAATTTAGTGTGTATCCTTTCAGGACTGTTCAAAAAATGCTCTGAGCTTCCCACTCTCCTTGGTCTTGGGGGCTGGCAGTGGGGGTAAAGCAGGGGCAGCCAGAATCACTGGGTCATGTCTCTTATCTTCAGGTCAGTGATAGACTGCTCCGTCCCTGTCCTTACTGAACAAAATTAAACAAATCCGTGTTTTTCGTTAACATTTAACAGCCATTTCCGTTTGTCTTGGCTACTGCCGCATATGTAAAGGGGAACAGTGGGAGTGCTGAACTTTAGAAGGCTTGGAATTCTGGGACTAGGGCTTTAGATTTTAGGCAAGGACTTACAAACAAAGGCATTTCTTCATTCTCAATATATTGAGTTTATATTGTTTTATTTTTTTTTTAAGATTTTATTTATTTATTTGACAGAGAGAGCGAGAGCAGGAACACAAGCAGGGGGAGTGGGAGAGGGAGAAGCAGGCCTCCCACAGAGCAGGGAGCCCGATGCGGAGCTCGATCCCAGGACCCTGGGATCATGACCCGAGCCGAAGGCAGACGCCCAACGACTGAGCCACCCAGGCGCCCCGAGTTTATACTGTTTTAAATGGCTCTTAGTTGTATAAGATGGAACAGAGACAAAAAAACAAAAGAAATTTTGAAGATTTTGTTTATTTGAGAGCAAGAAAGAGAAGAGAGAGAGAGTGAGCATGGCGGTGGGGGCACAAGCAGAGGGACAAGCAGGCTCCGCACTGAGCAGGGAGCCCGATGTGGGGCTCAATCCCAGGATCCTGGGATCATGACCTGAACTAAAGGCAAATGCTTAACCGACTGAGCCACCCAGGCACCCCAAGACCAAATATTTTTAATTATATTTGTATTTCCAGGTCCTCAGTTTTATCTGCTATGAGATCTGTTGATAATAAGTGAGCTTTAATGGACTTTGTGCTTCTAGTTTTGCAGCTTTTCGTGTCTTCCATAGTTTTTTAGACATTTGTATTAATCTATAATCTCTACCATGAGCCAGGCATATGTTTGCAGCAAAGAATATATCAAATGGTAAACCCCTTAAGGACAGAGGCCAGGTTTAACTCATTTTTAAAATCTGCCTCTCCTAGCGCTGTCTTTCCTTGCAGGTGGTTAATGGATGTTTGTTGAGTTAAGCTCACATCCTGCCTTTTTCATACCGTTCACATGAGCTTAACTTGTCTTTTTTTTTTTTTTCCAAAAAGGAAACTCCCATCTTTTGCCTTATGTCATGTTTCTTACTATCATGTTCCCATGACCTCTCACCTAATAAGGACAAGCTTTGTTCAGCTCCCTTTTCTATAGTTCCCAGGCCTTTGGTCCTGAAATGTCTAGAATATCCCTGTCCAATAGAAATATAATTCGGGCGCCTGGGTGGCTCAGTCGTTGAGCGTCTGCCTTCGGCTTAGGTCATGATCCCAGGGTCCTGGAATTGAGCCGTGAATCGGGCTCCCTGCTCAGCGGGAAGCCTGCTTCTCCCTCCCCTACTCCGCCTGCTTGTGTTCCCTCTCTAGCTGCCTGTCTCTGTCAAATAAATAAAATCTTAAAAAAATATATATATAATTCAAGCCATATATCTAATTTTAAAACTTTAGTAGCTCCATTTTAAAATGTAATAAGAGGGGCACCTGGGTGGCTCAGTCCTTAGGCAACTGGTCCTGGGCTCCCTGCTCAGCGGGGAGCCTGCTTCTCCCTCTCCCTCTGCCTGATGCTCCCCTGCTTGTGCTCGCTCCCTGTCAAATGGATAAATAACAAAAAAATTTTTTTAAAGATTTTACTTATTTTTTCAACAGACACAGCGAGAGAGGGAACACAAGCAGGGGGAGTGGAAGAGAGAGAAGCAGGCTTCCCGCTGAGCAGGGAGCCCAATGAGGGACTCGATCCCAGGACCCTGGGATCATGACCTGAGCCAAAGGCAGACGCTTAACGACTGAGCCACCCAGGCGCCCCTGGATAAATAAAATCTTTAAAAAAAAAATGTAAAAAGAAACAAAAAATACCAATTCAAAGAATCTAACTAAATATGTCCACAATATCATTTCAACAATTAAAAATATTTATATTGTACATTCTTTTATTCATACTGTCTTCAAGATCCAATGTGTATTTTATACTTACAGCGCGAGCCGCGTGTGGCTAATGGCTACCTTACTGGACAGCACAGGTACAGAATCTTTGAATTTTTGTGTACTCCCCATGTAAATAATTAGACAAGCCACGAAAGTATTCATCTTATCGGCTCCATCATTAGCAAAGGAGATAAATTCAGGTAAGAGAATTATTTGCTAAATGACACGTTATTTAGCTTCCTGTTCCTTTTTAAGCTATTCTTGTAAGCTATTCTTAGATTTTTCATCTTTAGGTAAAATCCATAATTCAGAACCATCAAGTCTTTTTCTTAATATGCTTGTAAGCTATTCTCTGCTTGTAAGCGGCTCTTGGGGGCTGGAGGTGGGGGCATCATTAACCTTCCTTTTCATTTCTTCCTGTGTCACTGGCTGCCTGGGATCTCAGTGATTGGGATTTTCCCTCCTCTCCCTTAAATGCCATAACTTCTACAACACTGACCCCACACTGTGTTGCCCAGAAACTGGAAATACTTACACTGTTTATCTTAAATTCTTTTTTTTAAAAGATTTTATTTATTTGACAGATAGAGACACAGTGAGAGAGGGAACACAAGCAGAGGGAGTGGGAGAGGGAGAAGCAGGCTTCCCGCTGAGCAGGGAGCTTGATGTGGGGCTCGATCCCAGGACCCCGGGATCATGACCCGAGCTGAAGGCAGACACTTAACGACTGAGCCACCCCGGCGCCCCTGTTGATCTTAAATTCTTGTGCAAGCATTCTGGCTAGTGGAAGTGGGATTCCATTTATTAATAAGGCTGACATTGCATCATCCGAAACATTTCAGAGTACAGGAGTAGGAAGGTATTTAGTTAAATACGTAAAGCCAGATTTTTTAGCTCACATCCCTAAAACCCATAGGAAACAGTGTGATTGATAAAGATGAGCAGACATCTCTCTTTTTTTTAAATATTTTATTTATTTATTTGAGAGAGAGAATGAGATAGAGAGAGCATGAGAGGGGGGAGGGTCAGAGGGAGAAGCAGACTTCCTGCTGAGCAGGGAGCCCGATGCGGGACTCGATCCAGGGACTCCAGGATCATGACCTGAGCCGAAGGCAGTTGCTTAACCAACTGAGCCACCCAGGCGCCCCAAGCAGACATCTGCCAAAAATGACAAGTTAGTGAGTAAAGCCGTATTTGGTAGGTAGGCTGAAGAACAAGAGAGGGTTGACTGCCAAACCTTGGGCTCATGGGGAGAGAATACTGTGATAGGAACATATGGAGCATGTTTTAAAACAAAATTTTGGACAGGAATTCAAGTGTGATAAACATGGCGGTCAGAAGAATCATTGGTATGTACCCCGCAGAATAGTCTCCAGAGCCAGGGAGGAGGCCTTTCAGACCAATGTAAAGCCCAGACTAGAACTCCGAGCTCATTGTTCCCTGTATTACATCTTCCCTGTAAAAAAGTGGAACATGGACATGGGGAAAATAACCAATAATGAGGAAGCTAGGACTGGAGCATCAAGACATTCAAAGAAAGGGGCGCCTGGGTGGCTCAGTCGTTAAGTGTCTGCCTTCGGCTCACGTCATGGTCCCAGCATCCTGGGATTGAGCCCTGCATCGGGCTCCCTGCTCCATGGGAAGCCTGCTTCTCCCTCTCCCACTCCCCCTGCTTGTGTTCCCTCTCTCGCTGTGTCTCTCTCTGTCAAATAAATAAAATCTTAAAAAAAAGAAAAAGACATTCAAAGAAACTTAGCTACACTGTAAGCTTCTTCATTTAGACTATGTGGTCTTAACCCCTTTAATCTAAATCAGTGCCTGGCACTGACTAGATATTGATGGAATCAATGAATTACCTGAGAACAGTGAATCGTGGATATGTTGGCTAAGGTCTAAGTGACAGGTTAAATAAAGGAGAAAGATGTTGCAGATTGACTGGATCCTGTTGGCAGGGGCAAAGCTAGAAGCAAGAGGGAATGAATGGGAAGAAACAGGTTCTACTGCCTTTTTTTTTTTTTTTTTTTAAGATTTTATTTATTTATTTTGAGAGAGAGAATGAGAGAGAACACATGAGAGGGGATAGGGTCAGAGGGCAAAGCAGACTCCCTGCCGAGCAGGGAGCCCGATGCGGTACTCAATCCAGGGACTCCAGGATCATGACCTGAGCCGAAGGCAGTCGCTTAACCGGCTGAGCCACCCAGGCGCCCCAGGTTCCACTGCTTAAAGAACTCTTGACAAAAGCACAAATGAAGGAGTGAAGAGGCTTAAAAATAAGCAGTTTGAATTTACACTTCGTTATTGCCTACAGGGAGTGTGTGTGGGCTCTGGGAGAAATGTGAGTGACAACATAGTACTCCAGTTACCCAGTAATCTAAGATATTTCAAGTTCAAAGCTTCTGGATCTGTATGCCCAGGAAGTTATGATCCTAATGTTGCCCTGGCTGATCGGCCGTTTTCTCTACACAAAGTACATTTCCAGTTACACCCCCTATCTTGAAGCTTTGGCATCCCCTTTGTGTTAAAGTTAAATCACAACTCTAACAGCAAAAATTTTATGTTACTCCAAACAGAAAAAAAAAATTTTCATCTAAATGTTTTAAAACAAGTCTGCAAATATTTAGGTATTCACACACATCAAATAATGCAGTTGTGGATCATAAAAAAGGCTCTACTCATATAAGTGAATGGACCCAGAGCTGTGTCTAACTGGGGCTTTCTTCTAATATTCACCTGCCATTGATTTCATGAGTTGCCAAATTAGAAATAAACTTGTCCCCACTGGTACCTCATGAATTCCTTTCTTAAATATAAAGTGATTTACAACTTTCTTTAAGCTTCACTTCTAGCAGGTTCCTCAGAATCAGCTTAACCCCTGGTAAGCTCCGGATCTTCATTAATGCTAGTTCAGTTTGGGAAGTTGTTTCAGTCTTTGGATGTCTTCAGTGTAAAACCATTACTTTTAACTTTATTTTGTAAAAATCATTATCTGATTATTTTTCAAGTATACTTGGGTTAACAAAATGCAGCAGAGGGGTGTGACTTTTAGTGGCTGAACAGACCACTTTTCACATTCCTTAGAAATAAGATATGGCTATTTTAAATCATAGCAACAGTTGATAAGAAAAACAGCAAAAAAGTAATCATTTCCATATGGAAAGAAAAGGAAGAAACCAGTGAAGCTGTGAACTGTCATTTTTCCATATAAAAATAAATCACCACTGGTAGATTTGGCAGAAGGGGCAAATGTTCCTATTTGTTTCCCATTTGACATATGTTAATACACTGCATGTGACATGTTTTACTGAAATACACAATTACCCTCAAACTCAGTTGCCAATTTCCACGTGTGTTTTGTTCTGAGTGAAACCCACATCTGTATGTTCAATTTCATCAAGGACAGTATTACCTTGGTGGTAATTTTCTCAACCTAGTGAAATTTTAGTGAAAACTTACCCCTTTTACTGACAAGCATAACATCTTTCACGCTAGCTAAATACCCATAAGTAATCTGAAAGCACTAGTTGAATAAAGTCACTTTCTGCTCTTACATTTCAAGGGCTAAAAGAAAAACTGACCCAATTTTCTGATGCCTAGAAAATTTTAAGAAAAGCATTTACTTCCTTACTTTTGTACTTAAGCATGATATACATTTATTAACAAAATCTGATATTTATTTTTAAATAGCTGCTTAAAGTGGAAAATCTTACTGTTACAGAAGAAAATATTTTTAAAAAGTTCATAATCTAGCATATGACAATAGCTCCCTCTTGTGGTTCAAGGCATCCACTTCAATTAAATGCATAACTGCAATTTCTCAGTTTCAAATTGTGCTGTAAAAGTTTAGCTGGTATTTAGTGAATCCTTTTTGGAATAAAGAAGGGAAGACTTCCAGAGTCCCGAGATCAAGCCCCATATCAGGATCCCTGCTCAGTGGGATGCCTGCTTCTCCCTCTGCCCCTCCCCCCACGCTCGCTCGCTCTCAGATAAAGTCTTTAAAAAAAAAAAAAGAAGGGAAGACTTAGAAACATGGGGACAGAACATAATATTCCCTTTTTTGGATACTTCCAGAGTTCCAACATTTCAGCAAAGTGTTTCCAAATTTTTTTATAGAAGCACCAGTTTCTTTCTTACAAATGAAAATACCAAGTAGACATTTTCATTGAAAATATGATGTTCTCGGGGCGCCTGGGTGGCTCAGTCGTTAAGCGTCTGCCTTCGGCTCAGGTCATGATCCCAGGGTCCTGGGATCGAGCCCCGCATCGGGCTCCCTGCTCAGCGGGAAGCCTGCTTCTCCCTCTCCTGCTCCCCCTGCTTGTGTTCCCTCTCCTGCTGTGTCTCTCTCTGTCAAATAAATAAATAAAATCTTTAAAAAAAAAAAAAAGAAAACATGATGTTCTCGGTTTAAAAGGTTTTCCTCCTTTTCCGTGGTCATAATATGCCAAAGGAAACAGCATTTGACTTTGTTACTTTAACAGGTAGACATTTGAAAACCGTACAGAGAAAGTACTATTGAAAATATTTTAGCCCAAAAATGACTTAAGGTACTTTTTTCCTTTGTTCGAGATTAGAGGTTGCAGTAACTGGCAACAACCTGTTCTAACAATGTGAAACTGTCCAAAAAGTCCTCTTCTTCCATTCCAAATTTTGTGTACTGATGAATGTAGGCTCTGGTGAAAGAAACAGCAAATGTAAAATAAAAAATCTCAGGCAAATGAATAACTCTTAAAATCAAACAATAACTAGAACTTTCCTAGCTCATGAATATTTGAGGATGGCAGCATCTCTTAAATGTCTTATATTTGCTTCAATGTTAATTCCAAAGATTAGCAAACTCTGAAAGTTTATGTCAAGCTCCCTGTCTTTTTAGCGTTCAAGAGAGTGACAATAAGAAGCACACAGGAAAAAGAAGCATGTTCAGATTTGGTTATCGAACCCAGCACATATTCAACACCCTACACCCTAGTTTTGCCTTTTAAAACTAGCTTTATGGGTGCTAGTAGGGTTCAATATCAACTCTAAAAAGTGCCTGAGAATTTTTACCTAAGCCTTGAAACTGCAGAAACACATTAATCCAGTTCTAGGAATGAAGTGAAGTGTCCCAGGTATTTTTCAGACATGTAATTTGCACTTATGCCAGGTGGTTCTTTGAATATCTCATACCCCCAAATGTTCTGAGGCAGGAGAAATCATGTTAAAAAGAATGCCAAGGACAGACATGGATCAAACTGAGGTAATAAGGGCTGCTGCCATTTAATGGGAATGGGAAGAGAACAATACCAGGAAACGGACAGAGTTCACAGTCCTGGGAGTGGGGGCTTATGGAATGGCCACGTGCAGGATGGGGGGCCCTTGGGAATCCTGACTAATCACAGTAAAGGTCTTGCCCATTGATATGGGAATTTTGCTTTGACATTAAGTAATTGTGGCCGAGGTCAGGAAATCTGATAACACATTTCTTAGTATCAAGCAGACGTTTCTTAGCAGATGGAGTTGAACTTGGAATATTTCTTGCTGAACAAGATCAGAATCTCTTCCATTCTTTCAAGGGTCTTATTTTGGAAAACTATTTTATTGTCCCATCCTTATAATGAAATTTCTACTTTCATTTCATTTCATTTAGAAATGACTAGTCAAAAACAGCACTGTAGTAGGTAATTTTACATGATTATCACATTTAATCCTCACCACATATCCTCAGTGTAGACCCACTGTGCAGATAAGAAAATGACACCTGAAGTAACATGACCCAGTTTCATACCTACAGTGGTAGCCATGCTTACTCCAGGCTATAGGTTGAATGTTTGTGTTCCCCTGAAATTGGTACATTGAAATCCTAACCCCCAAGATGATGGTATTAGGAGGCGAGGGCTTTGGAAGGTGATTCAGTCACAAGGGTGGAGCCCTCATGAATGGGATCAGTGCCCTTTTAAAAGGGGCCCATGAAAGGTTCTTTGCCCCTTCGGCCATTTGAGGACACAAGGAAAAGAAACCACTTTTGAACCAGAAAGTAGGTCTTCATCAGACATCGAATCTGCCAACACCTTCACCTTGGACTTCCTAGTCTCCAGAACTCCTGAGAAATAAATTTTGTTGTTTATAAGATACCCAGTCTGGGCTATTTTTGTTACAGCAAACCAAACAGACTAAAACATTCCAGGTCCTGCCTTGTGTTTTAAGATATTATCTGCCTAAGGTTAGAAAGGTTTGTAGATTTATTTTTTACTTACTTTGAAGCAAACATATTCCACGCTTTGCCCACAATCGTATCAAGTGGTTTTAGTAAGAACTGGCTATTGCTGACCAATGCTGCAGACTTCTCATATTTGCTAAAGGCTCGGTGGGTTTTCCACGCATTGAAAGCATTAATAGGCTCTAACCAAGAAGTATAGAGAGCTGAATCTTTAAATCCTCCTAGAGTAAAACAACACAAGCCATTGTTTACATCATAAATCATTAATTTTGGAAACAAATTAATAAACATATTTTCTTATTCATTTCACCAGAAGTCTCCTTTTGTTTTGCCTTTTAAAACTAGCTTTATGGGTGCCTGGGTGGCTCAGTTGGTTAAACGTCTGCTTTCATCTCAAGTCATGATCCCAGGGTCCTGGGATGAGTCCTGCACGAGGCTCCCTGCTCAGTGGGGAGTCTGCATCTCCCTCTGCCCCTCCCCCTGCTCGTGCGCGCACTCTTCTCTCTCTCACAAAAATAAATAAAAATCTTTAAAACTAGCTTTATATTGCTTTTGCATAGATGATCCATATTCATTGTAAAAAAAATAATTCACACCATTCAGAAAAGTATTACGAAGAAAATTTAATGGATGAAAGACCTAAATGGGGGACAGGAAACCATCAAAATCCTAGAGGAGAACACAGGCAACAACCTCTTTGACCTTGGCCATAGCAACTTCTTTTTTTTTTTTTTTTTTTAAAGATTTTATTTATTTATTTGCGAGAGAACACATGAGAGGGGATAGGGTCAGAGGACGAAGCAGACTCCCTGCCGAGCAGGGAGCCCGATGCGGGACTCGATGCGGGACTCGATCCAGGGACTCCAGGATCATGACCTGAGCCGAAGGCAGTCGCTTAACCAACTGAGCCACCCAGGCGCCCCGGCCATAGCAACTTCTTACTAGATACGTCTCTGGAGGCAAGGGACACAAAAGCAAAAATGGAACTATTGGGATTTTATCAAGACAAAAAGTCTGCACAGCAAAGGAAACAATCAACCAAACTAAAAGGCAACCTTCAGAATGGGAGAAGATATTTGCAAATAACATATCTGATAAAGGGTTAACATCCAAAATCTATAAAGAACTAATCAAACTCAACACCCAAAAAACAATTAATCCAGTTAAGAAATGGGCAGAAGACATGAATAGACATTTTTCCAAAGAAGACATCCAGATGGCCAACAGACACATGAAAAGATGCTCAACATCACTCATCATCAGGGAAATACAAATCAAAACTATGATGAGATACCACCTCACACCAGTCAGAATGGCTAAAATTAACAAGCCAGGAAATAACAGGTGTTGGTGAGGATGCAGAGAAAGAGGAACCCTCTTAACACTGCTGGTGGGAATGCAAACTGGTGCAGCCACTCTGGAAAACAGTATGGAAGTTCCTCAAAAAGTTAAAAATAGAGCTACCCTCAGACCTAGTAATTGCACTAGTAGGCATTTACCCAAAGGATACAAAAATATTGATTCAAAGGGACACATGCACCCTGATGTTTATAGCAGCATTACCAACAATAGCCAAATTATGGAAGGAACCCAAATGTCCATTGACTGTGAATGGATAAAGAAGTTGTGGTATACAGGGGCGCCTGGGTGGTTCAGTTGGTTGAGTGTCTGACTCTTGATTTCCACTTGGGTCATAATCTTGGGGTCCTGGGATCGAGCCTTGCATCAGGCTCCCCGCTTAGTGGGGAGTATGCTTGAGGATTTCTTTCCCTCTCCCTGTCCCCCTCCTCCAGCTCGTGTTCTCATCTCTCTGAAATAAAGAAATAAAATCTTAAAAAAAAAAAGTTGTGGTATACATATACAATGGAATATTACTTCGCCATAAAAAAGAATGAAATCTTGTCATTTCCAACAACATGAATGGAGCTAGAGTGTATTATGCTACATGAAATAAGTCAGTGAGAGAAAGACAAATACCATATGATTTTACTCATATGTGGAATTTAAGAAACAAAAGGGACAAACATAGGGGAAAAAAGAGAGAGAGGCAAACCATAAAACAGACTCTTAACTACAGAGAACAAACTGGCAGTTGCTGGAGGGGAGGTAGGCGGGGGATGGGCTAAATGGGTGATGGGCATCAAGGAGGGCACCCGTGATGTGCACTGGGTGTTGTGTGTCACTGATGAGTCACTAAATCCGACACCGAAACTAGTATTACACTATATGTTAACTAACTGGAATTTATTTATTTATTTAATTTTTTAAAGATTTTATTTATTTGGCAGAGAGACACAGCGAGAGAGGGAACACAAGCAGGGGGAGTGGGAGAGGGAGAAGCAGGCTTCCCGCGGAGCAGAGAGCCCGATGTGGGGCTCGATCCCAGGGCTCCAAGATCATCACCCAAGCCGAAGGCAGATACTTAAGGACTGAGCCACCCAGGCGCCCTCCTTTTTCTTTTTTCTTTTTAAATTTTTTTTAAGATTTTATTTATTTATTTGACAGGGAGAGACACAGCGAGAGAGGGAACACAAGCAGGGGGAGAGGGAGAGGGAGAAGCAGGCTTCCCGCCAAGCAGGGAGCCCGATGCGGGGCTCGATCCCAGGACCCCGGGATCATGACTTGAGCCGAAGGCAGACGGTTAATGATTGAGCCACCCAGGCGCCCCAACTAACTGGAATTTAAATAAAAACTTGAAACAAACAAACAAAAAGAAAATTTAAAAGTCAACTAACATCTGAAATGTTACCACCCAGAGAAGACCATGAACATTTTGTTGACCTTGTGTCTGTAATTTTACAAAAACGCTGTTCCGTAATCTGTTTTTATTCAGTAATATGTTGTGAACCTCTTTTCCATGTCAATAAATATCACTCATAAAGTTTTATTATATGAGTATACCATAATTTATTTAACACATTTCCTACTGTTGAGCATTTAGGTTGTTTCTGCATTTTTTTTTTTAAAGATTTGATTTATTTATTTGACAGAGACCAAGATAGTGAGAGCAGGAACACAAGCCGTGGGAATGGGAGAGTGAGAAGCAGGCTTCCCCC
This sequence comes from Leptonychotes weddellii, assembly GCF_054177405.1. Lineage (NCBI taxonomy): Eukaryota > Metazoa > Chordata > Mammalia > Carnivora > Phocidae > Leptonychotes > Leptonychotes weddellii. The sequence continues at coordinate 29,047,898 of NC_138383.1, forward strand.
CGAGGAGGGAGCCCGATGTGGGACTCGATCCCAGGACCCTGGGATCATGACCTGAGCTGAAGGCAGACGCTTAACGAGTGAGCCACCCAGGCGCCCTGTTTCTGCATTTCTGTGTGAAAGATATTTCAGTGAATATCTTTGCAAGAACACCTCTCTGTATGTATGTCATTTGCTGTGGATACATTTTTAGAAGTTTGATTACTTTATATATCCTCTTATTAATTCTCTTAATTTAAAATCTACAATGAAGAATATGAAGAAAATGTTCTGAGGTGGGAGAAAGTATACCATTTGACAGACTTGAAATGATCCCTTTTAATTACCACTTTCTTATCAAAGGTGTATTACAGGAACTAGATTATTTGGTTTTCTTTCTTTCTTTTCTTTCTTTCTTTTTTTTTTAAGATTTATTTGTCAGAGAGAGAAAGCACAAGCAGGGGGGTCAGAAGGCAGAGGGAGAAGCAGGCTCCCTGCTGAGCAAGGAGCCCGATGTGGGACTAGTTTTCTTTATATCACAGCTAGAAGCAGCCAATTTGATACTGCTAAAATCATCAAATAAGGAGTACCTGGGTGGCTCAGCTGGTTGGGCATCCAACTCTTGGTTTTGGCTCAGGTCGTGATCTCATGGGTCGTGGGATCAAGGCCCTTTCAGGCTCTGCATTCAGCAGAGTCTGCTTGAGATTCTCTCCCTCTGTCCCTCCCCTCGTTCGCGCATGCACTCTCTCTCTCCAAAATAAATAAATAAATCTCTAAAAAATAAAACAAAACCATCAAATAAAGATAAGACAAACCTGGAGATTTTCCATAAAAATACAAAGCTGACAGGTTACTGCTCTTCAAACTTCCTGAAAGTTTTGTAACAAAATGCTTGTCACAGAGACCACTAGTTATGCTACATGACCTATTCTCCCCTTCTTCTTTAGTAAGAGAACCCCCAAATTTTAACTGTGCTCATGGCCACTCTTGCAGCTAGCTGTAGCACATGAGTCAGCCCCAATCAAAGGTAATATAAACACTAGTATGGTGTGCAACCCTAGGAGGAGGCGGGCGGCATGCTCATACCTATGTGATTTGATGGTGAAGCTCAGACAGATGCCTTGGACTACAAGGAGGAAGCTATAAGGTGAGGACAATAAGAACAGCAAGGTTCAGAAGAAAATTAAACCTGTATCTTGTTTCAATCACTTCTATTTTTGGTGTCCGGTCACATACTAACTGATACGATGGTTACATTTTGCTACTAAAACATAAAATTATGATTTTCCTTTCTTTAAAAATAAATTCAGGGGCTTCCTTTTTAAAAAAAAAAATGTGTTACCATGTAGATGTACAAAATGTACATATTAATTGCACCTTAACTTCCGCTTACCCAGATCCGCACTGTGCACATCTTTCCCACGAAGGATGACCAAGTTGGCGATGGACATGTTAAAATGAAGCCCCCTGTTGAGAGACGCTTTACCCAGAGTAGGAAGTCCTGGTAAAGGAGGCCGTACCTGCCAATCAATACCTACCAAAGGAAAAGAAGCAAGAGATTTTAAAAAAAGCTCTGAGCAAGAAGAGAAAAACATATTACGGTATGTATATTTTACATAAATTTTTATTTGATAAGTAAAAGTTGCTTTTTCTACTAAATGTTTAAAAATTCTTATCTGGTTGACCTAAAGTGATTCAAACTACTCAATCCTGAGAAAGGCATGAAATATTCTTCATAGAGTATTAAAGGATGGTGGTATATGCACACAATGGGTTTCTCCTCACCAGTAAAAAGAAACTACTAATGCACATAACAAACAACAGGGATAAATCTCAAAAGCATTAGGCTGAGTGAAACAAGCCTGACTCAAAAAATTACATACTGTAGGATTCCATTTATAGAACATTCTGGAAAAGGCAAAACCATAGGAATGAAATTCAGATCAGTAGTTGCTAGGGGCTGGAGTGGGGGGCAGAGAGTGCCTACAAAGTATGAAGGAACTTTTTAGGATGGTGGAAACATTCTATCTCAATTGTGGTGGAGGTTACACATTATAGAGGTTTGTCCAAATTCATATAACCATACACCTAAAAAGGGTGAACCTTACTTTATACACCTGTGGGAACAAACAGAATACATACAAAAATGTTAAGGGATGTAGAAACAAAACAAAAATAGGATTGAAAACTGACCAGTCATGTAGAAATATTAAGAAAATACTTTTTTTTAAAAAGATTTTATTTATTTATTTGACAGAGAGAGACACAGAGAGAGAGGGAACACAAGCAGGGAGAGTGGGAGAGGGAGAAGCAGGCTTCCCGCTAAGCAGGGAGCCCGATGCGGGGCTCGATCCCAGGACCCCGGGATCATGACCTGAGCTGAAGGCAGACGCTTAACGACGGAGCCACCCAGGTGCCCCAAGAAAATACTCTTAATATATACAATGGAATATTACTCAGCTATCAGAAAGGATGAGTACTTACCATTTACATTGTCATGCATGGAACTGGAGGGTATTATGCTGAGTGAAATAAGTCAAGCAGAGAAAGACAATTATCTTATGGTTTCACTCCTATGTGGAATATAAGGAATAGTGCAGAGGATCATAAGGGAAGGGAGGGAAAACTGAAGGGGAAGAAATCAGAGAGGGAGACAAACCATGAGAGACTCTTAACTATGGGAAACTGAGGGTTGCTGGAGGGAGGCAGGTGAGGGGATGGGGCAACTGGGTGAACGATGGACATTAAGGAGGGCACGTGATATGATGAACACTGGGTGTTATACGCAACTGATGAGTTGTTGAACACTACATCTGTAACTAATGATGTACTATGTGTTAGCTAATTGAATTTAAATTAAAAAAAAGAAAATACTCTTAAAGTATACGTGGGATAGGGATAAAATTCAGCACACAGCAACAGATTGATTTTCAACAAAAATAGAAACACAAGAAACCAAAAATTTTGGCATGCTGAACTCAATAATAAGACAAACAAGCCAATTTAAAAGTCAGAAAGATGTTTGAACAGAATTTCACCGAAGAAGATAAACAAATCTAGCAAGCATATGAAAAGATGCTCAACATCACAATCATTAGGAAAACACAAATTGAAACCACAAGGAGACATTACTTAACACCTATTAGAATGGCTATAATCAAAACGACTAACAATGTCAGATGTTGGCAAGGATGTGGAAAAACTGAAACCCTCTTAAACTGTTTGTGGGAATGTAAAATGGTGTAGCCACTTTGGAAAAAGTATAGCAATTTTACAAAACATTAAACACAGACTTATCCTTTGACCCAGCAATGCCACTTATAGGTATATAATCAAGAGACTGGGGGCGCCTGGGTGACTCAGTTGTTAAGCGTCTGCCTTCGGCTCAGGTCATGATCCTAGGGTCCTGGGATCGAGCCCTACATCAGGCTCCCTGCTCTGCAGGAAGCCTGCTTCTCCCTCTCCCCCTTCTTGTGTTCCCTCTCTGGCTGGGTCTCTCTCTGTCAAATAAATAAATAAAATCTTAAAAAAAAAAAAGTCATTGTAAATCGCACGTTTGTGAGATATTCTAAAAAAAAAGACTGAAAACATATGTCCAAAGACTTTATACAAATGTACGCAGCAGCATTATTCATTTAGACAAAAAGTGAAAACAAGCTAACCATCCATCAACTGTTGGACATCTAAACAAAATGTGGTATATCCATCTAATGGAATGCCATTCAGCAATACAAAAAATTGAACTACTGATATATACTACAACGTGGATGAACCTCAAAGACACAAAGTGAAAAAGGTCAGACACAAAAGACTATATATTGTCTACTTCCATTTATATTATATGTCCAAAAGAGGCAAATCTATAGAGACAGAAAGCACACCAGTGGTTGTTTGGGAGTAGGAATAAAAATGGGAATTGACTGCAAATGAACACAAGGATTTTTTTGAAGTGATGGACATGTTCTACAACTGGCTTGTGATATGGGTGCCTGGGTGGCTCAGTTGGTTAAGCATTTGCCTTAGGCTCAGGTCATGACACCAGGGTCCTGGGATTGAGCCCCACATCGGGCTCCCTGCTCAGCAGGGAGCCTGCTTCTCCCTCTCCCTCTGCCTGCCGTTCCCCGCTTGTGCTCTCTCTCTGCCAAATAGATGGAATCTTAAAAAACAAACAAATACAGCTTTTACAGTAGGTCATAAATTTTTAAATATCTTTACTGAGGTGTGATTTATATACCTATGCTTCACCTATGATAAGAGTATAACTCGGTGATGTTTTTAGTAAATTTGCAGAGTTATGCAACCATTATCACAAGCCAGTTTTTTTTTAAGATTTTGTTTATTTATTTATTTATTGATTTGAGAGAGAGAGAGAGCACAAGCAGGGGGAATGGCAGAGGGAGAGGAAGAAGCAGGGTCCCGCTCAGCAGGAACACTTAACGGACTGAGCCCCCAGGCCCCCCTAAAAGCTGTATTTGTTAGATAATTCATCACTCTATATTACCTAGAAATAAAAGGTAATCAACATTATGTAAAAGTTTCAAAAATAAATAAATAAAAGTTTCAAAAAGAAAAAAGAAATGAAGCCTTCCAAAGTTAGGCCCTTGAAAAACTAACGTTTTATAAAAAATGAAGAGGGAAAAGTTAAGCAAATAAAATTTAAAATGGGAAGAGAAGTAACAAAAAAGGCATTATCAGAAATAAAAATAAGCCCCAGATGGGTTAAAACTTAAATATTAAACATAAAACTATAAAAATACTGGGGAATACTAAATATTTTATATCTGAGGCAAGGCTCAGAATCTATAAAATAGGAAGATATACAGCTCACATAAAAATGGAAAACCTCCATATGGTGAAAAATACAATACAAAAGACAAAAATGATGGAGAAAAATATTTGCAACCCATGTAACAAAAAAGGATATAAATCCACAATGTTGTATTTCCTTCCATCTAAGACACCATTGATTATAAGAGAAAAAAATGTCAAATTATGTCAATTAAATGATTCATTTAGATCATTAAATTTTATACTTATTGAAAGAGTTCTTTTAGAGTAAATTAGGTTTAGATTTTTAAAAATCGTATCATTCTTGAGCAACCATAAAAAATGTAACAAAATAAATTGGTTAAGGTTTTTCTAAAATGTTTTCACAGTGACTCTCACTTTTTGACTCAGCGTTAATGATGCCAATGTTTTTTCACACATTACTGTCCTCTGTCTCTGCACAGCATTGGTGATACACCATTCTTTAAGGGGATCCATGAAAACACGAAGTCACTGGCTCTTAAACTAGCTTTGCTATCATGTAGAGAACCATCTATGTTTGACTCCTGATTAAGGAATGTTGCTAAACTTGTCTGTTTAGCATGACGACTGCCTCTTCCCTACCCCAGCATAAAACTAAAGGTTTACATTCTGGAGAGGATATGATTGAGGGTCTCTGGTCTGGAGAGCACAAGGCAGAGTTATGGGTAAGGTACATAATGAAACCAGAGAGATCTAGTAAAACCCAAAAAAACCATGACCCCTCCCCTCCTCTTTCCCCAGATCACTTGGGCTTTGCCTAAACCTTCACAGCAGAATATCCAACCCAGGAGACAGGCAAAGAGAATATCCAGGGTGACAAGTGTCCCCTGGTTGTTGAGGGCAAAAAGTCTCGATTGAAGCAGGGCAGATGGCTTTAGGAGAGGTTTCTTTTTCTTTTTCTCTTTCTTTCTTTCTTCTTTCTTTCTCTTCCTTTCTTTCCCTCCCTCCCTCCCTTCCTTTTAAAAAGATGTATTTATTTTTAGAGAGAGTGTGAGTGAGGGCGGGAGGGGCAAAGGTAAAGAATCTCAAGCAGACTCCCCGCTGCATATATCACTCTGATAAAAATAAAATGAAATAGCGACAGCTGGTGTGTGACTCTTGATCTCGGGTTAGTGAATTTGAGTCCCATGCTGGGTGTAGAGATTACTAAAAATAAATAAATAAATAACCTTAAAAAAAATAAATGTCACGCTCCTCTGAAATTCTTTTTCATTTTTGGGAAATGAAACTGTGAAGTGATTAAGGAACCCTCCTGGGATGTCCTGGTGAGTTTCTGAGGGGGCCTCCCTCACCAGAAGAAGGCACCATTATATGGCAGTTTCTTGGGGGTGTATATATATATATACATATATATATATGAAGATTTTTAAAACTATTTGTCTCAACCTGTTGACATAAATACATTTATTCATATATACTTATATGAAAATATTTATATGTTCAAAGCTGTATCTATTACTGTGAAAAAATGTTGACACTCAAGATTCTGCATGGGAAAATGACTAAGCAAACTGTGGTTTATTGACCTAAGAGAGCTCAGAGCAGCAAGTCTTATACTATACCCTGAGGAACACTGTGTGCCTTGAGATGTTAATAGGTATTACTAGAAAAACAGGTACTGAGGCCAAAAAATTTGGTAAGCATTCCTTTAAGATGTAACATTTCTATTTATCTCCAGATCTCAGGCACTATGATCTACAATCCATAAGGTATCACTGGTACGTAAATGTAGAGGAAATCCATCCGCTTTCATAGTATTGAAACCTGTCACTGTTATTTGTGATAAAATATATGCTGCTCAAATAATCACTAATACTAGTGATTTCCAGTTAAACATGACAGACTGAACATACCAGTCTACTGTCCCTCTCTCCCAAAATCTCACTAACAAGACAATCACGGACATTTTTAAAAGGCATAAACAAGAAAACAGGGAAGGGAAGAGAAGATCATGGGAACAACACTGGAAGCTGGCAAGCCAATGAACCAGCGGTGGCTGACTTAGCAACCAGAGAAAGCTGATATTTCTGCCCCCAGGAGAGGTCCTGGAAACAGGCCAGGACTTCTGAAAGAGGGGAAAACAAGAGCATTAGTGCGCGGAGTGGGGAGAGCCTGAGACGTCCTCACTCCCGGCAGCAGAGGGTGTGCCCCGCTTCGCCCTAGAAGCCGTCTGCTCAGGAAAGGCTAACCCAGGGAGGCTCTGGCCGCCGCGCTGGGCCCTGCGTTCCAGGCTCCGAAGATACAACAGTAAACAAAACAGAAGTCTCTGCCCTTCTAAAGCTTACATTCTACTGAGATAATGGAGGATCCACACTAAGGAATTCCAGAATGTTAGAGACAAAGAGGAAATCCTAAAAGATTCAAGAGAGAACAAAACAGGATTAGGAATCGGATTGACGTTGGACTTCACGGCACCACTGGAAGCTGGAAGGTAACAGAACAATGCCTTCAAAATTCTGAGCAAAAATGACTCCCCACCCTCAGATCCTATACCTGAGCAAACTATCAATCAAATGTAAGGGCAGAATAATGACATTTATATAGCTTTAAAATTTTTTTTTTACCTTCCCTGTACTTTTTCTTCGGAAGCTCCTGGAGAGTGTGGTCTATCAATATGAGGGAATAAACCAAAAAAAAAAAAAAAAAAAAAGGCAGATGTGAAATCTCGGAAATCAGATAGAACACAGAATGAGGCAGAGATATGTCGGTGCTGGCTGCTCATCAAGCCCGGAGAGCAACCAGGGCAGCAACAAGAGGATGAGGTCTCCAAAAGGGACATTTCCAAGCAGACAGTGAAAGTAAGAGAGTACCTGATGGGTTTGAATATGTGGAGAAGGGATCCATTTTTATGGAAAAATTTAGGGATAGATGAGTGATAGGCACACAGAATACTGACCAAGTAAGTATAATTTTTGTAAAGTAGTCTCTACACCCAGTGTGGGGTTCGAACATGAGTTGCATGCTCTACCGACTGAGCCAGACAAGTAAGTGTCTTATACCCCAAATAAGTGTAATTATCAACCAGAGGAAGAAAAAATTAACTGTACATGAAATAGGATTTAATCTATGTATACAGTACGTGGCTCAACCGTAAATAATATCTACCTATCAAGAGTAATATAAACACTGAAAACTAATCTAATTCAAAAGTATGTTGTAACCATAAAATATAAAATAAGTAACAGTATAAGCAAGATACTTAGAAATATGGAGGGGAATTCCAGAAAAAAACAGGTAAAAACATTGAAAGTAGTTTCATTGGGGCAGGGGGGACGTGTAGGACAGGGAACTGCTCTTTTCCTTGTTATAAATTCCTATTGGACAATTACTTGGCTTTAAAAAAAAACCTGAGATATAACTTACATACAGTGCAATGTATGGATATAAGTATACACTTAGATGAGTTTTGACTCTCTGATTTTTTTTTTTTTTTTAGGATTCATTAACATTTAATGGACAGGCAGAACATGCCCTACAGAACCTGGATGAATTGAAGAAGGCTTAATATCAGGAGGTTTGACTATTTGATTTTTTAAAAATACGTGCATATATCACTCTGATAAAAATAAAATGAAATAGCGACAGCTGGTGTGCGACTCTTGATCTCGGGTTAGTGAATTTGAGTCCCATGCTGGGTGTAGAGATTACTAAAAATAAATAAATAAATAACCTTAAAAAAAATAAATGTCACGCTCCTCTGAAATTTTTTTTCATTTTTGGGAAATGAAACTGTGAAGTGATTAAGGAACCCTCCTGGGATGTCCTGGTGAGTTTCTGAGGTGGCCTCCCTCACCAGGAGAAGGCACCATTTTTTCAACTGGCCAAGCAAGTTTAAATTGAGAATTCCAGTACAGGCACTTTTCCCAGCTTGTGGCCTGCATATTTTTAAAATACCCTTTACCTTCTTCCATTTTTGAATTAGAAATGAGCATCTGTCTCAGATGTTTGAGGAGGCCAGCCCAAGTAAATGTGCTGTATGCCAGTGAGTTCTCAGACATTTGAGGAATGTTACGAATACCCAGCATCTTGAATTCAGGATGGGGAACTAAATTCTCCATTAAGTCTCCTGTAAAGAAAAAAAAAAAATCTGAACTAAACTTTTAAATTCCATTACATTTCCATTGGCCCATACACAACTGTGGTTTGATGGTTTTAGGGGCCAAACATGTTTTCTCCTCCAAGACCAGAATTGCTTAAATTTAAAAACGTAAATAGAAAAATAGAATTTCAGGGCGCCTGGGTGGCTCAGATGGTTAAGCATCTGCCTTCGGCTCAGGTCATGATCCCAGGGTCCTGGGATCGAGTCCCACATCGGGCTCCCTGCTCGGCGGGGAGCCTGCTTCTCCCTCTGCCTCTCTCTCTCTTTCTCTCTCTGTCTCTTATGAATAAATCAATGAAATCTTTAAAAAAAAAAAAAAAGAAAAATAGAATTTCAGAGACAATGTCTATTTCAGATTACATATTTTGGCACCATTTTAGCACAAGTGAGAAAAGACACTTTACCAAAAAGGAAACAAGAATTTAGAAGCTAAGAAACTGGAAACATGAATGAAATATTTAGCTACACCCCAGGAAAATAAAGTAAGCAAGAGAACGACTATGCTTTTATCATCATTTTATATTCACTAAACATTCCTTTAGAAAATTTTCATAGATCTCTTATTTATTTTACCTAGTTAAATGGTAATCAGAACCTCTTAAATCAAACTCTTCTAGGAAAAAAGACACGATCAGTGATTCCTAAAGACAGAAATATGCCTATCTTTAGAAACTTATATTTGTAATGAAACAGGATTATGGAGAAAGGCTAATTTGTTTTGCATTCAGAGCTGTTTTGTATATTTATAGAAAAAAACTAGAGGAGGGAGAAAAATATATTACTATAACAACATGAAATGTAAATTTTGTAACAGTACAAACTCATATCGTATATCCTAAGGAAAAGAACAGATTTTGACAAAAACGTCTACAAAGTGCTGCACAAATTGATCTTATGGCCAATGGAGTTTCCTCTAAACATAAAAATCCTTTTCTGCAAAATACCTAGAGCTGAATTCTATTGCACAGCACAAATAAACAAGTAACAGTCAACGGACATAGCCTGAGCACTAATACATGAATTATTAATTGTCACAGTCTACTTTTCCCTCCAGCCTTCTTGTTCACCCACTCTCATTTTAACCATTCTGGGACCCATTGAGACCCTATTTTGGACTGAAGGTTTGTTCCCCCCTCAAATTCATATACTGAAATCCTAACCCCCGAGGTGATGGTATAGTAAGGGTGGAGCCCTCCTGAATGGGATTAGTGTCCTTAAAAAGGGGCCCTACCAAGCTCTCATAGCCCTTCCTGCCGTGTGAGGACATGGTGAGAAGGCAATCTGAGAACCAGGAAGCAGGCCCTGACCAGACTCTACCACTGCTGCCTCGATTTTGGGACTTCCCAGACTTCAGAACCACGAGAAATCAATTTCTGTTGTTTATAAGTCACCTAGTATATAGCACTTTTGTTATAGCAGCCTATGGAATAAGACTAACTAACCCACGGACTTTGACTTCTCAGTCCATTAGTCTTCCCCTTGCTTCACTTCTCTCCAAACCCAGCTACTTGCCCTTTTCTCTTCATCAGATCTTTCTAGTGAAAACCCAGTCTTGGACCAGCCTCTATCCTCACGTTCTCTGTGCCTGTCAGAGCACAGCTTTAGCAAGTCGCCCCATCTCACAGATGGGACCCCTCAGAATTTAGATGCCAAACACTGCTGCCCACTAACGCTGATGCTTTGTTGTAAAGGTGCCATCTCCTCAAACACCTGAGTGGAGCCATGTGGATATCCGAGGTCATCTAGTGCAGAGACTCTGGAGCACGGCAGACATACCTGAGAAACGGCATGGAGGCCAATGTGGCTGGAAGAGAGTGAGTAGCAGGATATAAGATCAACAAAGCAGTGGGAAACCAGACAGAGCAAAGCCTTACATATGACTCCAAGGACTTTGGGTTTAACTCTGGGTGAGACGGGAAACCACTTGAAGGTTCTGAGTAGGAGAGTAACAGGATCTAACAGGATTTAACCTTTTAGACAAAGTCAGAGTTCTGGCTGCTATACTTAAGGAAAGACTGTGGGTTGGCAAAGGTTTTTTGTTTTTTTTTTTAATTTTTTTTTAAGATTTTTTTTATTTATTTGAAGGAGAGAGACAGAGATAGTGAGATAGAGAGCACAAGTGGGGAGGAGAGGGAGAAGCAGGCTCCCCACAGAGCAGGGAGCCTGATGTGGGACTCGATCCCAGGACCCTGGGATCATGACCTGAGCCGAAGGCAGACGCTTAACCGACTGAGCCACCCAGGTGCCCGTTTTTTTTTTTTTTAAATATTTTATTTATTTATTTGATAGAGAGAGACACAGCGAGAGCAGGAACACAAGCAGGGAGAGTGGGAGAGGGAGAAGCAGGCTTCCCGCTGAGCAGGGAGC
>NC_138383.1:29059648-29147671 GCF_054177405.1 Leptonychotes weddellii
TCGATCCCAGGACCCTGGGATCATGACCTGAGCCGAAGGCAGACGCTTAACCGACTGAGCCACCCAGGTGCCCGTTTTTTTTTTTTTTAAATATTTTATTTATTTATTTGATAGAGAGAGACACAGCGAGAGCAGGAACACAAGCAGGGAGAGTGGGAGAGGGAGAAGCAGGCTTCCCGCTGAGCAGGGAGCCCGATGCAGGGCTCGATCCCAGGACCCTGGGATCATGACCTGAGCCGAAGGCAGACGCTCAACGACTGGGCCACCTAGGTGCCCCTGGGTTGGCAAAGGTTGAAGTGGGAAGACCAGGTTAGCTGCCCTCCAGCCAACTCCTCACATGACATTTCCATTAGGTATGGCGAAGGCACCTCACACTCAACACGTCTAAGACCCACCTCTTTCCTTGCCCTGTACTGTGCCCCACAAACCACATCCTTTTTCAGCGTCCCCAGCGCTAGTGAACAGCACTACGATTTATACTGATATGCAAATCAGGGCCTCACGAATTCTGCTCTACACCTCCCTTTATGTCATTTTCCAGATCCAATCCATCATCTAGTCCTGTGCACTTTACCCCACCCCCAACTGCTTTCAAATCCATCCTTGTTAGCTCCATTTATTTAGTCCCCTTTAGCAAGGACCTATTATATGAGAGGCACTGTTCTGAGGACAGGGGACATGGTGGTGAGCAAGGCCTTGCCTTCACAGAGCCTCTATTCTAGTGGTTAGAAACAAAGAATAAAAATGGTAATAAGTGAACAAAAACAACGTCAGAGAGTGATAAGTGCTGGGAAGGGAACAAATGGGATGATATTATAGACACTCACTCCTCAAATAGGATCATCATGGAAGGCCATTTTAAGGAGGTAACAGCGACCTGAGACTGGGAAGATGAATGGGAAATGGCCAGGAGAATATTCCTGATAGAGGGAGTAGGAAGTTGATGAGGACAGCAAGAACAGACCTCCTGGTGAGAATGAGCTGGGCTGTATGATGAGTAAAGAGGCCCCCGAGGCTGTGCCCCTGAACGGAGAGAATGGCAGGAAAGAAGGGAACCTAGAAGACAGAAGCTGGATCCCATACAATTGAGGCAATGGTAGACTTCACTGTAAGAAAGCTGGACCTAAGATTTTAGAATCTTTTTTTTTTTTTTACCCTGTAGGCTCCATGCAGCCCTAGACCTAAGATTTTAAAACTGAGCAACTGAGGGAGTGAGAAAGAAACAAGCTTCTGGGAGAAAGCTCTCTGTTTCTGACACATTATGTTTGGGATGTCCATGAAATGTGTACATACAGATGTCATACAGGAAGGCTGCTGGATATAGAAATCTGGAGCTAAGGGAATTAGTCGGAGTTGGAGATAAACCAGCAGGCTGGAGAATACAGATGGTGTTTAGAGCCATGAAAGTGGGCCAGTTATCAGGGAGAGGGTCCAAGACCAGCATTTAGAGCTTGGGAAAAGGAAGAGGAGCCAAAAGAAGAGAAAAGAAGGAAATAAAAGAAGTAGTCACTGAGATAGAAGGAAAATCAGGAGAGGGCTGTCACAAAAGACAAAGAGAAGATTTGGAAGACCAAAGGTCAGCCATGCCAAATTCTACTGACAGGTTGATAGAAACGAGGACAGCAAAGGGTCCACTGAATTTGGCAATGTGGACATACTTGTGACTTGTAAAAAGCAATTTCAGAAAAGTGGGGGTTGGAGAAACTAGAGCAGAGTGGGCTGAAGAGTAAAGAGATGAAGAGAGGACAACAAGGGCAGACACCCTTGCGTTGTTCTAAAGAATAACAGAGAAATGGGTTCAGTCACTAGAGGTGAGGTCAAAGGAGGGTATTTTCAGTGTGAGAGATGCCAGAGAGTTGTTAATGGCAGTAATCCAGGAAAGACGCATGGAGGACAAGAGATGAGTGACGAATTAAGTCCCCGAGAAAGGAGAGGGATTGAGACCCAGAAGCAAAGTGAGAGATCAGCCTTTGAGAGGAGCAGGACACTTCTCCCACTGTAACACCAGGTGAAGTGCAAAGGTGAGTCTAGACAGTACAGTAAGGTTTGCAAACGTGGTGGGGGAGTCGAGAGAGCTCCTGTGTGACTAAGTGCCTTTATTTTCTCAGTGAGGTCCAGTGAGGAATCACTAGACAAGCCTGCAGACTCAACCTCCAATCAGCTATCCACAGGCAGTCCAGTGGATTTTTCAAAAGTAAAAGTGATTATGTCACTAACCTGCTTAAAATTGTTCAGCAGTTTTCCCCTTTTCTTTGGGTGATGAGGAAGGCCTCTAAATGGCTTACAAGGACCTGCAAGGCCTGCCCCTGCTCACCACGTTAGCCTCAGGTTTCAGGCACCCCCTACCCCATTCTCTGCACTCCAGTGCCACTGGATTTCTCTCTTTTGATGTGCCACGCTTCCTTCTGCTGCAAGGCCTTTGCTCGTGCTATTCCCTCTGCACATGCTACTATCTCCTCCCTCCCTTGGCTAAGTCATGTCCGAGTCCTTATCCAGCTCTCGGCTCAAGTGTTATTTCCTTGAGCAGCCCTCTCTGCCCCTGTAGCCTAAGTCTGATCTCTTTGTGACACATTCTCCTGAAACTGTACTTCGTTCCTTCAGAGCACTTCACTCAGGGTGCCTGGGTGGCTCAGTCGGTTAAGCGGCTGCCGTCAGCTCAGAGCACTTCACTCAGTTTTTAATTATATGTTCTTGGTGTAATTTATTTGTTTAATGTCTCTCCTTCCCATTTCACAGTGAACACAATGTCTGCATTGGCTCCCACTGGATCCCCAACATTTAGCATCGTGACTGGCACATAGTAGGAAGTCAATAAATATTGGTTGAGTGAACAGATGTGCAACATGGTAAGTACTATGACATACAGAGAAATTAACAAGATACAGGTCTCCAAGGAAGCTGCAAATGAGTGGGACTACATAATATGCACATGACAGAATCCCTTTCTAAGGAAATGCATGGTGTTAGTGACAGTGGTAACATCTGGGAAAGGGTGAGAAGGACACTAACTTTTGATTGCATACTCTTTTGCACTCTTTGTTTTTTGTTTTGTTTTTTTTTACAGATTTTATTTATTTGACAGAGAGAGAGAGAGCACAAGTAGGCAGAGCGGCAGGCAGAGGGGGAGGGAGAAGCAGACTCCCCGCTGAGCAAGGAGCCTGATGCAGGGCTTGATCCCAGGACCCTGGGATCATGACCTGAACTGAAGGCAGATGCTCAACGACTGAGCCACCCAGGCAGCCCCCCTTTTGCACTCTTTGAATAGGGGTGTGTGTGTGTGCTACTTTTATTTTTTTAATTTTAATTTTTAAATTTTTTTAGAAGATTTTATACATTCATTTGAGAGAGAGAGCATGAACAAGAGAGCACAAGCAGGGAGAGCAGCAGAGGGAGAGGGAGAAGCAGACTCCCTGCTGATCAGGGAGTCCGATGCAGGGCTCGATCCCAGGACCCTGAGATCATGACCCGAGCTGAAGGCAGATGCTCAACCGACTGAGCCACCCAAGCCCCCGTGTTACTTTTAAAGTTTTTTTTTTTTTTTTAAGATTTTATTTATTTATTTGTCAGAGGAGAGAGAGCGCACAAGCAGGGGGAGCATCAGGCAAAAGGAGAAGCAGGCTCCCTGCTGAGCAAGGAGCCTGATGTGGGACTCGATCCTAGCACCCTGGGATCATGACCTGAGCCGAAGGCATACACCTAACCAGCTGAGCCACCCAGACTTCCCTACCTGTTACTTTTAAAGGTAAGCAAACACACTTAAAGAAATAATAAAGCTAAAAAATATTAGGTGACATAAAAGAGATATAGAGAATGCCTTAAAGTTTAGAGAAAAGAGGGCTATTTTACATAAAGGCCTCAGTAGGAAAGCTTTATAGAAAAATTATCACTTGAATTGGACACTGAAGGATGAGTTAAGGTTTCAATAGAGGTGAAGAAGGGAGGGAGGAAGCAATTACTAAGGAGAAGGAACAATGAGCAAAGGGATCAGGGCTGGAAAGTACCAGACTGAAGGAAGACAGTGGAGATAGGATAAAAAGTAGGTAGGGATCCATGCAGAGGAGGCAGGAGGTAATGAAGCTAGAAAGTTAGGGTTCAGGGCATAATGTGGAGGCCAGGATAAGGAACTCTGACAAATGTGGCCACAGGATGAACAGGAGAGTACAAGAATTAGACCTGTGCATTGGGGAGGCTCTTTTGCAGTCACTGTACAAGATGGACTGCAGGCGGAAGAGGCAGGAAACAGGAAGGAATCCAGGGTTAGGACCACCTTAAGACAGGAATGTCAACTTGATGTAAGCTCTGTTTTTATGAGAAAGAGAGAGAGAGAGAGAGGGAGGGAGGGAGGGGAGGGGGAGAGAAAGAATAGAAAGAGGCTAGTTTACTTTGTATTTAGAGAGAGTATGCAGTATTAGTTGAGAGATATTGACACCCTGAACCAATGTCAGACAGACAGGGAAGGAGGGGGAAGAATGCAGGCAGGCGGCAGAGATGGCACCAACAGGTCTGAACATACTGATTAGATATGAGGACCGTGGGAGAAATCCAGGTGTTAGAAATTAAGGAAGAGGGAGCTGGAGAGAGAGGGAAGGAGAAAAAGATGGATCCATTCAGAATAATCTAAATTTAAAGAAGCAGAAGGCAATTAAGAAAATTGGGATGGGCGACTATTTGGGAAGGAGATTAGGACTGAGGAGGGTATAGATTATGGAGTTATTTGCATCTAGATGGTTTGAATTGATAAGGCACCACTTGACAAGCTGAAAAAAGAATGATGGATTTCTTTATGGGGTGATGAGAATGATGGTTGTACAACTTTGTGAATACGCTAAAAATGGAATCGTATACTTTAAATGAGTGAATTGTATGGTATGTGAATTACATGTCAAAGTTGCTGTTAAAAAAAAAAAAAGAAGAAGAAGAGAAAGGATCCTGAAGAATGGAGTCAATGGGTATCACAACTCTTCAGAAATTTAGTAACTTCTCAAAACTTCAGTAAGACAGCTGGAGAGTGAGGTAGCTCTTTAGGAGGTTTTTGAGAGGAGGGAAACCTGAGTGTATCCTCAGACAGAGAGGAAGAGCCAGTGGGGAGTAACTTTGAGGCTTTCAGAACATAAGACTTCCCTACAAATTACATACGAGAGGACAAATACCTAATGGATTTCTTCTGTAGTGACATGAGCCTTCCACAGAATATGTAGGCTGGAACACGCTTCCCAACTGATGTGCAAGGACTTGGTTTATATCGCTAAAGGAGATCTGCTTGATGTTCATCAGTTTCGCACAGATCTTATGAAGAGCATCATTTTCATGAACAAGGAGGGCATCTGAAGATCGGTACAAGTGAGAAAGAGTCAAAATGGAGTTGTAGTTCTGGACAATAACCTGGAGAGGAAAAGTGAGAAAAAAAAAAAGGCAAGGGAAAAGAGTGGTTAAGAGGATAGATTTGAAGGGCATCCTGCCTGGATTCAAATCCCAGCTCTGTCACTTTCTAGATCTATGATCTTGGACAAGTTATGTAATCTCTCCAAGCCTCAGTTTTCTCACTTGTACAGCCGGGACAGTAATTATACCAGCTCCTAGAGTTGTAAGGATTAATGACAGAATGCAAGTAAAGCACTTAGAACAGTGTCCTGCTGTTTGTAAGGGCTCAAAAAACAGTGATTACTACTATCACACTTTCTTCCTACAGCATTTCCTACAGTGACTTAACTCATCTCCATTTTATTATTTCTCTTACAAGGCTGATCAACAGGAAATTGATCTATATAGACATTTCCTCTCAATGGAAAGAAAGGAAAATTCTTTGAAGGTTGGCAATGGCATGATGAACCCCAACATGAGGTCAAGGTCCCTCCTTTATATACTATAGCCACAGGGACTAATCCAGGAATGGGTTCCTGAGAGAAGATGCACAATTGTCTCCTTTGGAATTTTTTAAAACAAGGACACCTCATTCGTTTAGAAAAGTTTAAGCAAAGTTAAATGAATTGTTCACAGAAGTACTATATTATATAATGAATGACTCCTGATGTAGCGACTTGACATTTCCAAAGAAAGGGTGAGATCAATCTTTTACCTATATTTATTTCACTTCAAAGAATACAAAATACAAAATTTTCCTTTTCTTTTTTTTAAGCTTTATTTAAGTAATCTCTACACCCCATGTGGGGCTTGAACTTACAACCCTGAGATCAAGAGTCACATCTTTTCCAACCGAGCCAGCCAGGCGCCCCCAAAATATAAAAATTTTCAATTAATATGTTCATACCTCACCAGTTCCATAAGGCCATATAATCTGATTCATTTTCAAAGAGTTTGAGTACTGATCTTGTAAATTCTGTGTAACAAAGGCTCCTAGCCCTGATCCTGTGCCCCCAGCCATACTCATTATAATGAAAAAACCACTCAAAGAGTCACATTTCTCCACTTCCTTCTGGATTAGGTTCATTATAGATTCTTCATGCCTGGGTCCATGAACAGAGTAACTATGCAACACAAAAGAAACAAATACAAACACCTTTCAATTTATTCAGAAAGAGGCAAGACAGGAAGATATAGGATAGGGAAGGTTTTTTAAAACCCATGGATGTGAACTAGCTCTCATGAAAGGTACAAGTGCCCTGACTGATAAAATTTAAAATACACACGTTAAATATATTGAACAGGTGAATAGGACTGTGGGGAGAGTGAATTTACTGGGTACAGAAAATTCTCTTTTATAGGCCATTCCTGTAGCTGAAGACTTCAGTTACCAGGTAGTTCTGCAAGCTTATGGTACAAAATAATATTCAATATTCATAATAATACTCCTAAAGCAGTAGTTCTCAAACTTTGCTGCACATTAGAATTACCGAGGGAAGCTTTATAAAAATCCCAATACCCGGGCTTCATCCTAAACCAATTAAATCAGAATTTCTGAAGTAAGACCCAGGCATCAGAATTTTCCAAAGAACCCTAGGACATACTACTGCCTTGTTGTGTTCCCTATTAGCTGGAATACCTGCCAGATAAAGATATTGTTTTGATAATAAGTTAGTTGGTGGAACAACAGTGATGAAGTGGAAAACCCTGCAGCAAGAGATCCTTGGTTTTATCATTACCTGGACCTGAAGCACAGACATACATGAGATAGAACGAAGAGTTTCTTCTGAGTGAAGTCACTCTCTAAATTTTAAAATAGCAATTTCTAGATTATGTGCTTGGTATATCAACTATGCAGCTGTAACTATGCCGTCCAGGTAGCTGTATCTAAACCGAAATCATGAGGAATTACTCTTACCCATATGCCCAGTTGTTTCCAGAACCTTGTTTTTGACAGAAGCATGAATGCTGGCCATATTTCCATCGGCCAGACTGGGTAGCCTTTGATAGTGTTTGACTGGTAACTTTAGGTTCCATATCAACAAGTACAGCCCGGGCAACTGGAACTAGAGGTAGCAAAAAGACCAAAAGAAAAATATTTCATATGTCTTATTTGGGTTATTTCAGAGCACAAATTTCTAGGTCCAAAAAAAAAAAAAAGTCCAAAGGTTAAGGATAGAAAGATCTGTCATACTGCTTAGAAATTAAGGTGGGCAGCAGCAGGTATATACAAATGGTTCATAATGCCTAGCATTCTACTAAGTAGAATGAATCAGTATGGGCTAAAATGATCCCTGGGTCAGGTCTACAAACATCTGTTGAGAGCTCACAATGTGCCAAGCAGTGTGCTGGGAACACAGAGATGAAGACAACATCAATCTAGCCCTAGAAGCAGTAGTGCAAGAGATAAAACTTAATCGCAGTATGATGTGGTACGACCCAAAGCAGGCCGGGCTCAGACCTTGGAAGTCCTGGTATGGAGTGCTAAAAAGCTTAAAAATTTATCTATAAGATAATGTGAAACTACTGAAAATGTTTAAGCAAGTGAGGAATTGTCAGATGGCTTTTATTTTTAACTAATTAATTTTTAAAGATTTTATTTATCTATTTGTCAGAGAGAGAGAGCAAGCAAGCGAGAGTACAAGCAGGGGGAGCGGCAGGCAGAGGGAGAAGCAGGCTCCCCGCTGAGCACGGAGCCCGATGCGGTATTTGATCCGAGGACCCTGGGATCATGACCTGAGCCGAAGGCAGACGCTTAATGACTGGGTCACCCAGGCATCCCTTCAATTTATTTTTTAAGTAATCTCTACACCCAATGTGCGGCTTGAACTCACAACCCTGAGATCAAGAGTCACACGCTCTACCGACTGAGCTAGCCAGGGGCCCCATCAGATGACTTTTTAAATACAGCAGTGTGGAAGGTAGATATGATAGACACAAGAGTCAAGGCAGGGAAACTAGAAGGAATGTCTTGAAACAATTCAGGTGAGAGAGGACAAGAGCCAGAACTAAGCCAATGGCAGTGAAGATGGAAAGGGGAGAAGAGATATGTAGGAGGTAAATTAAGCAGCAGATGATTGTTTGATGGTATGTGGGCAGTAAGAGCCCAAGTTCTAAAGGAAAAATAATGAATGCCCTAGGGTATGGAGATGTTGAGTTTGAGGTACACATGGAGATGCAGGTGGAGATGTCCACTAATCAGTCTGCAGCTCTGAAGAGAGGCTAGGCTGCAGATTTGAGAATCACTAGTGTCAAAGAAGCTGCAAATTACAAGAGTAGCTGAAATTGCCCAGAGAGAACTATACCAGTGAGGACAGAGGAGAGAGAGTCTGAGATGCAACCACTGGAAAAGAAAAATTCAGAGACTAAGGAGGAGTTTTAAAGAGGGAGTTTGAGGGCGCCTAGGTGGCTCAGTTGGTTGAGTGACTGCCTTCGGCTCAGGTCATGGTCCTGGGGTCCTGGGATCGAGTCCCACATCAGGCTCACCCTGCTCTGTGGGGAGCCTGCTTCTCCCTCTCCCTCTGCTGCTCCCCCTGCTTGTGTGCTCTCTCTCTGTGTCAAATAAATAAATAAAATCTTTAAAAATAAATAAATAGATAAATAAGGAGTTTTATAGTTAATGTTATAAAATCCAGGACAGAAGTTAAGTGAACTGAGAAAAGAGAAACAGTCACTGGATCTAGGAGATTACTAGGAACTTTTTTTTTTTTAAGAGAGGGAGGAGGGGAAAGGCAGAGGGAGAGGGAGAGAGAATCTTAAGCAGGCTCCACACCCAGCATCCAGCCCGATGCGGGTCTCGATCTCACAACCCTGAGCTGAAATCAAGAGTTGGATGCTTGGGGTGCCTTGGTGGGAAGCCTGCTTCTCCCTCTTCCACTCCTCCTGCTTGTGTTCCCTTTCTCGCTGTGTCTCGCTCTGTCAAATAAATAAATAAAATCTTAAAAAAAAAAAAAGTTGGACACTTACCGACTGAGCCACCCAGGTTCCCCACTAGGAACTTTTATTTTTTATTTTCTATTTTTATTTTTTTTAAAGATTTTATTTATTTATTTGAGACAGAGAGAATGAGAGACAGAGAGCATGAGAGGGAGGAGGGTCAGAGGGAGAAGCAGACTCCCTGCCGAGCAGGGAGCCCGATGCGGGACTCGATCCCGGGACTCCAGGATCATGACCTGAGCCAAAGGCAGTCGCTTAACCAACTAAGCCACCCAGGCGCCCGGAACTTTTTTTTTTTTAATTAACATATAATGTACTATTGGTTTCAGAGGTACAGGTCTGTGATTCATCAGTCTTATATAATACCCCATGCTCATTACATCACATGCCCTCCTTAATGTCCATCACCCAGTTACCCCATCCCTCCACTCCCCTAGGAACTTTTCTTTGAGCACTTCAGTAGTGGTGTAGGGCTTAAAGCAGGACTGTAGTTGGTTTGAGAATCTTAGATGAGAAGGTAGAGAGATAAGAAGGAAAAGAAAAGCTTGGGGTGCCTGGCTGGCTCAGTCGGTAGAGTATGTGACTCTTGATCTTGGGGTTGTGAGTTCAAGCCCCATATTGGGGGTAGAGTTTACTTAAAAAAAATTGCAACGCTTATTCCAAATTCCAAATCTCTGTACTCTATACCACCCCACAGTGCCTATACACAAAATGGAATAAAATTTTTTTCTTAAAGATTTTATTTATTTGACAGAGAGAGAGAGCACAAGCAGGGGGAGCAGCAGGCAGAGGGAGAGGGAGAAGCAGGCTCCCTGCTGACCTGGGAGCCCGATGCAGGGCTCCATCCCAGGACCCTGGGATCATGACCTGACCTGAAGGCAGATGCTTAACCGACTGAGCCACCCAGGCGCCCCAGGGAATAAGCCTTTAAAAAACAAAAGAAAAGAAAAGAAAAAAAAGCTGTAGTTGTATGTTGTTTGGTTGGTTTTAGGTTGGTGAGATCTGAGCATGCTCATATGCTGACAGGAAGTGGAGAGGCAAAGGTTGTTAACACAGAAACAAAGGGCTGAGAGCAAAGTCATTCCCTAGAAAGATGGGAAGAGATGGGGTTCAGACACCATGTGGATTGAGGACCTGGCCTTGAAGAGGTGTCAGATAAAGGAGAGGAATACAGATGGATCACACATACCTCCATTTTCCTCCTCACTGAAGAATCTTTCTTTGCAAGATGCTTGATATGCCTCATTCTCTCTTTTAGAGCAGAGTCCCTGGGGACAGTGTGAGTCAGTATATAGAGCATCAAATACTTCAAAACCAATCTGATTACCACACTGACCAAGTTGCACTGTTACTATTGACATGCTGAGATGCAAACTAGGCCTATTCCCTCAAAAAAGTGAGCAACCTGTAATAGAAAAATATAGGCTTTGAGAACCACTACAGTACCAATAAACAAGGAACAAATAAAATGTCAGATGTACATCAATAAAAAACATAATTTAAAAATGCCATATATATGGTGTTGTAGATGAAATAGCTATGTTGTCTAAGGAGCTAATCATTCAAGGAAGTTGTTTTCTTTCTCTACATATTTTTGGGATTTGGAATTTACTGTACCCAAATGCATTCATAGACAGCTCAATAGTGTCTGAAATCTGATTTGTATTCACTGTGTCCCTAAGCATGCATTTAAAACAAAACAAAATGAATGCTAGTTGAAGGAATTCCTAGTACATACTTTATACTACAGGGACACACAGAACACAGAAGTTAGCTCAACAACTGTACCTTTAATTAACATTAATTTTCTCTCTTCTAACTAATGACTTTCTCTCTACCAATCACTTTCTGGCCTGGTAACTACAATAACACAAGAAAGACTTCTGTTTAGACAGCAAGGAAGACAAAGCTTGGAAAGAGAGGACTAGATGAAACAGGAGAGCAAGTCTTCACTATTTTTAACAATGAAAAGACAATTTTTGGTAAAGACCTCACACCAGGTCTTCGCAGCACTGGAAAGCGCAGGGGCTTTCGAGCCAGACTGTACCCTGCAAACTAGGTATTCTCATTTAATAGATAAGGAAACTGAGACTCTGAAAGGTTATGTGACTTTCGCAAAGCCACCGAAATAGAATAGCAAAACCAAGTTTCTCCCTTTCCCTACCAGTCCCAGGAGCTCCCCATAAACCCCACTCACTCGCAGACCCAGAACCAGCCGTTCCCGTCCCGTTCAAACTTCAGAGGGCCAACCCCCTCATTATGCGCATGCTCACTTTCGATTTTAAAAAAAGGCTACGGAGAACGAGTTGCGCATGTTCACAAACGAAGAGTTTTGTTGTGTGTGTGTTTTTTTCCCCCTCTATTCAGAAAGGTTAATTACGCATGTTCAATTTCAATTTATCAACTTCAGACAAGGTACGCATGCTCATTGTCCATCAAAAGCTTTAGCCGAGAATGCGCACGATCTAGCTACCGTAAGAGGCTTCGGCTGGGGTTCTGCGCATGTTTCTGCTAGTACCTGGCTCCAGGAGATAACTCTACGCATGTTCATTGCCCACAGTTTGGCTTCACAGAACCTTGTACGCATGCTCTAGCGCTGAACTTGAGGAGCCAGTCTAGGGCCTAGGCGCAGACTCACTGAGCCCAAGCAGCCGGTGATGGCGGCAGCAGCGGCGGTGGCTGCGGCGGGTCCGGGCCCATGAGGCGACGACGGAGGCGGGACGGCTTTTACCCAGCGCCGGACTTCCGAGACAGGGAAGCTGAGGACATGGCAGGAGTGTTTGACATAGACCTGGACCAGCCAGAGGACGCGGGCTCTGAGGATGAGCTGGAGGAGGGGGTGAGGCCCGGGGTCCCGGGGGGCCCGAGGTGACAGGGCCGGGGCGGCGGCGCGGGCCCTGGAAGCCCGGCGCGTTGGAGAGCGCGGAGACCCGGGGGGGCGCGAGTAGTCTCCAGGAGGAGCTAGGCGCCGCGCGGTCCGAGGCAGGGGAGCGGGCGGGGCGGACCTGGCCCTAGGTGTGAGGCCGCTTCGGGGCTCGCAGGTGCAGGTCGCGCCAGTAGCCCCAGATCAGCGCAGCCCGGAGCAGTCTATTTGCTGAGGGGACGAGAAAGGG
Source organism: Leptonychotes weddellii (assembly GCF_054177405.1). Classification (NCBI taxonomy): domain Eukaryota; kingdom Metazoa; phylum Chordata; class Mammalia; order Carnivora; family Phocidae; genus Leptonychotes; species Leptonychotes weddellii. The sequence goes on from NC_138383.1 coordinate 29,072,059, forward strand.
CGCGTGGTCGATTCCTCGAGCTGTTGAATTTGAGTGTGGCGGGGCGCGAGTGGTGTAAGCGCATGTTGCGGGGAGGGGGACTGCGCTTTCTGGGTGTCCCTTAAGTGCAGGTGAAGTGCTGAAGGGTTTCCCTTCGAGTGTAAGATTTCAAGTATTAAATCTTCAGACCTCCCACAACCACCTCTCTTCTCGGCCTGTCGCTTCTCTCCTAGGAAGCGCTCAGCTGTTAGAAGTGACAGCTGAAAACTTCTGTCGGGAGTAGCGCTGCCGCTGCTGTTACAGCCACCAGGAGTTTTATTTCGGGAGCAAGGGGGCTCTGCTGCATCTTCCAGGGTTTGTTTGTTTGCTTTTTTTTTTTTTTAACCCCCCCTTCCGTGTGACTTTTTTTTTTTTTAAACATTTACAACGACACACGGCATTTGTAACTTTTCCCCTAGTTGAAGATGTCTACATTTTTTCAAAATACTTTGTGTAATTTGGGGGTGGAAAAAACCAGCGTTGACAGCTGTGATTTGGCTTGCCAAAAATAAATTGCTTGAACTGAGACTTGTGAATGGTGGTGCGAGGGCTTTCCTTGTTGTAATTTAGGGTACTGAATTTAGAATTGTTTTTTCCTAATGCATAGTTTGGTTTTACCTTTGCTGTCTTAATAGTTTGTTATTCTTTATAGAATATCATTCTTTTTTCAAGATAAATTTATTGAAAAATCACAAATTGCACTTGAAGTTCAAAAATACTGTTGTCATACTATATCACTGATTCTGGGCAAATGATCATCCATGATAACCTCATGATAATTTAGATTTTAAATCCCACTGTCTAGGTGAGTACATGAGTTAAGGACTGGTGTCAGATGTTTGCTCTATGTAAGGGGCTCCCCTTTTCCTCACCTGATTTTCCTCTTCTGGAAAGTAAGTTGTGCCCCGCTTGTTGCCAAAAGATCTAGATGCTATAAATAAAGAGCTTTGAACGTTTTAAGAAACTAAGTGGGCTGAAATAATACTGTTCTTTTCATAATCAAATAAGTCTAATAAAAATCACACAGTTTGTAAGGTGGGTATTGAGATGTGTACTTTTTAGTATGTTTGCCTACGGAATTCCAGTTAGCTTCTTAATCGAATACCTGATACACTACATACAATTTTAAACAAATATGGAATTACTTTCACTATGTATTGCATACTTTCATTAATTATATTGGCTCCATATGGCAGTGGCTTTGAAGCAGGGCAGGGGAGAAAACTGGATAATTCAGGAGACGTTAAAGCAATTGGAAGTAAAACACTGTATTAAGATTTCTGTTATGAATTGGGACTCCTTGAGATGTATTTTGGCCTACTCCTGTACGTTCATTTTGCTGGGTACAAGCAAACAGGTTTTTGAGAGAGTGTGGAAGAGGAGGCCAGAGAAATTGGTAGAAATATGAAAGAGAAAGAAATATGACCACTATCCTGGGGAGGGGAACTTTGGAGAAAAAGCAGAGGTAAAGAGGATTTTGAGGAAGAGCCTTCAGCAAAATTTATCTTACTTAGCAATGCTTTTGGAGTTGAAAATATTTCTTTTGAGTGTGTTATTCTAAGAGGTTCCTCAAGGTGGACAAGCGAAAAGAGTTGAGGATGGGATTGGGTTGGCCACCTGAGGAAATTCAGTGACACCCAGGTTTCTCTAAAACAAAATTTAAAAATTTTGAAAAACAAAGGAAGTTTAGATTCTTGAAAATCTGGCTATTTGTGAATATGCAACATTTAGTACACAAACTTTTAAAAACATTGGTGCAGGGCGCCTGGGTGGCTCAGTCGTTGGGCGTCTGCCTTCGGCTCAGGTCATGATCCCAGGGTCCTGGGATCGAGCCCCACATCGGGCTCCCTGCTCAGCGGGAAGCCTGCTTCTCCCTCTCTCACTCCCCCCTGCTTGTGTTCCTGCTCTCGCTATCTCTCTCTCTGTCAAATAAATAAAATAAAATCTTTAAAAAAAAAAAATTGGTGCATATCCGAGTAGCCCCACTTCTTCATCGTATAGTAAGGAATCGGAGGCATAAACCAGAGAGGTGATTGCCCAAGACCACATAGATAACTAGTTAACTAGTAGTGTCTTCTGACTCCAGCCTGCAGGCTTCATTGCATAGCTTCTTCATTGCATTTACTAGTCTTGTTCATACTGTACCTCTGTGGTGGGTCAGAAGTTAATTCAGATCCCTCCAGGCATTGTCACTGACTGTGTGATTTAGAATAAATTGCTTATTCTGACACTTTTTTCTTCTCTGTCAAATGAGGATTATGTGAGATAAAGTTTATAAAATACTTAAGATATTCTTGCATATTAAGCAGTTAGCTAGTTCATGGAAATACAACTTGTCAGTGTTACTCATTGCCAAGGAACCAAACATTCAAGTTTACCCTCATCTATGCCTAGAGACTTAATAAATGCAGTTATACCAGAGGTGCTGCATATTTGAAACTGTAGGATTTTTAAAATTATTGGTCCTATTCAGAGATACATGCCTTTTTAGATATGTTACACTGACTAAATTTATATTAGGAAATATATGTATTTATACATCATAATTAATTCTTCAGTGAGTGAAGGATGAGGACAGTAAATGAATGCATTTATGGATAAAGCTGAATGTTACCTAAGAAAAGACCCTGATTGAATACCTCAGAGGACTATATTAAAAAGCAGCGGGTAAGAGCATTTTTTGGGAGGGGGCTGGATGGTTAGGTTTGGGTCTTTTTTGTTCGTTTTTCATTGGTAATGGTATAATTTGGGGAGAGTGAGTTGAAACTAAGGGAACGTTTTCCTCTAGAGATTTTCACTAGTTTATGAAGATGTTGGAAACCTCTGTTTTCTGTGGAGACACAAAGTTAAAAGAGTAACAGAAAAGTCTAATCCTTAATTTTTACTTTACTAATTCAAAATTTGAAGTAGTCACAGAAGCTTACTGCATGAGTTTCAGATTGGGATATCAGATTTTTATTGAGCAAAAAGTTTAAAATTTTTTAGTGCTTTGAAAAACGAAGTGCTATAGCTAATAATGTTCACTGTTATGAAAATTATAGAAAAACATCAGTGCTTATCCTGCATTATAATAGGCACTATAAAGCACTTTTAAATAGCTCAAGATTTTGAACAAGGTTTACTCCTTTTCTCCCAATTCATTGAATTACTGAATCTTATTTTATAAGGAAATGTCTGTGAGCAAACAGCCAGGCAAGTGGATAAACAGTATAATGAATATCTGGATTAAGGATATTTCACCTGTTCTGTAACAATTTATTTACATGTTTATGAAATGTTCCCTCTTTGATGGGGATTTTAGGCATATTAACTTGAACTTATATACGATTTTAATTTAAAACTTTGGAAATAGTTTGGTGGGCTGGTTTGAAACATATCTTGAATAGTACCTTAGATGAGCAGGATTCACTTTGTCAATCATAGTAGCACGTGAAAAAGAGTATTGGATGGGTCATAAAGCTTAAAGCAGAAGAAAAAAAATCTAAAAAGTTCCTCTGAAAGAGAGTTGTCTATGTATTATATAATGTTAGCCTGATGCTTCTGGTGTGAGACTTTTCTAAAGGTAACATGGGGTAGCAGAAAAGCATTGTGCCTCAAATACTTCTGCTCCAGAAGGTAACGGTAGGAAGTTATGAACACAGATGCAGGTGGTAATACAGGCCTGGCTGGCTCCGGAAGTGAAACATAGCCACAGGGCATATCTTTCTAGGTGGCTTCAAAGTCATGGTTTAGTGTTAACTACCCTGTGGTCTTTAATTTAAAATTAAGTAAAACTAACATTAAAGTAAAAACAATTATATATTTCCAGTTTTATCACATTTGAGAGAAGTTAGTCTTTTGTCTTTAAAGTGAAGCCATCATAGGTGGTTATGTGAAGCACCAGAGACCAAAAAACCGTTAACCATAACTACCCCTACCCCCCAAAAGAAACTGTATCAAGTTGAAACTGCAAGAATTTTTTTTCCCCTTGATACTGCTTCATCCATTTGGCTCAGTCTAACATTGAAACATACATCCCTAGTATTAGACTTCATCCTGACTTGTTCACACCATGAGCAAATTTTGGCTGAAAATTTGTAGTTTGGGGGGCATTTAAGTGTTCCTTGTTTAAGAATACTATCAGTTTTCTGGGTGCCTAGTGGCTCTGTTGGTTAAGCTTCTGCCTTCGGCTCTGGTCATGATCCCAGAGTCCTGGGGACTCGAGCCCCACGTCGGGCTCCCTGCTCAGCAGGGAGCCTGCTTCTCCCTCTCCCTCTCCCTGCTGCTCCCCCTGCTTGTGCTCTCTCTCTCACTGTCAAATAAATAAATAAAATCTTAAAATAAAAAATACTGTCAGTTTTCTTTGTGTAGCTTGAATGTGCAGTGGTACCTTTGAAGGAAGATGTGTTCACCTAAATATTTTTTTAATTATTCTAAAATGTTCAATAAAAACTTAGCATTTTTAAAAAGTATTTAAATTCCAGTTAGTCAACCTACAGTGTAATATTAGTTTTAGGTGTACAATTTAGTGATTCAACACTTAAAAAAAATCATTTTTGAAAGCCCAATTAAGTGATATCCTTTTGTATAAATTGAAAGACTCATAACCAGACTATATTCAAGAATACTCATTTTAAAACTATATAATATTAATAACTGAATTTCTACTGCCAAGTTATTTTTTTTTTAACAATTACGTGACTTTTATTATATTTATAGAGTTGTACAACCATCACTGCAATTTAGTTTTAGAACATTCCTATCACCCTTAAAAGAAACTGGGCCCATTTATAATCACTCCTTATTGCCACCTCAATCCATAGGTAACCAGTGGTCTACTTTCCATCTGTATAAATTTGCCTTTTCTGGACATTCCATATAAACCAAATCATTCAGTATGTGGACTTTTGTGTCTGGCTTCTTTCACTTAACGGGACGTTTTTAAAGATCATCTGTGTCATAGTATGTACATAAAGCCAAATTGTATTCCATTGTATGTATCAACCACAATTTATCAGTTCACCAGTTGATGTTCATTGGAGTTCCCATTTTTTGACTGTTGTGAATAATGCTGCTAAGAACATTTGTGCCCAAGTCTTTATGGGACATATATTTTTATTTTTCTTGGGTAGATACCTAGGAGTAGATTTGCTGGGTCATATGTTAAGTCTATGTTTAATTTTTGAAGATACTGCCAAACTGTTAAAGAGGTTGCACCATTTTACATTCCTGACAGTAGTGTACCAGTGTTCTAATTTTCTCTACTTCTATTTTTTTTTTTAAAGATTTTATTTGTTTATTTGACAGAGAGAGACACAGCGAGAGAGGGAACACAAGCAGGGGGAGTGGGAGAGGGAGAAGCAGGCTTCTGCTGAGCAGGGAGCCCGACGCGGGACGCGGGGCTCAGGCTCGATCTCAGGACCCTGAGATCATGACCTGAACCGAAGGCAGACACCCAATGACTGAGCCACCCAGGCACCCCTAATTTCTCTACTTTTTGCCCAACTTACTTTTCTTTTTAATTATAGCCACCCTAGTGGATATGAAGGGATATCTCAGTGTGATTTTGATTTGCATTTCATTTCTGTAATGGCTGATAATGTTGAACATCTTTTCAGGTGCTTATTAACCATTTGTGTATCTTGTTTGGAGAAATACCTATTCAGATTCTAACACACTTTTAAAAAAATTGGGTTATTTTAAAACTTTGAGTTGTAGAAGTTCTTTATAAATTCTTCTGTGGGGTTTCTTTTCACTTTCTTTCTTTCTTTTTTTTTTTTTTTTTAAAGATTTTATTTATTTATTTGACAGAGACACAGTGAGAGAGGGAACACAAGCAGGGGAGTGGGAGAGGGAGAAGCAGGCTTCCCGCTGAGCGGGGAGCCCGATGTGGGGCTCTATCCCAGGACCCTGGGATCATGACCTGAGCCTAAGGCAGATGCTTAATGACTGAGCCACCCAGGCGCCCTCTTTTCACTTTCTTAATAATGTCTTTTGAAGGGCAAAAGTTTTAAATTTGAATAAGTCCAGTTTATTGGTTTTTTTTTTTTTTTCCTTGAATCGTTTGTTCTTTTGGTGATGTGTCTTTTTCAAAGATTTTATTTATTTGAGAGAGAGAGTGATCGAGAGAGAGGGAGAGCGTGCACGAGTGGGGGCAGGGACAGAGGGAGAAGCAGACTCCCTGCTGAGCAGGGAGCCCAACATGGGGCTGGATCCCAGGACCCTGGAATCATGACCTGAGCTGATGGCAGACACTTCACTGACTGAACCATTCAGGCGCCTGTTGGTGATGTGTCTTAAGAAATCATTGCCTATCCCAAGATGAATATTTACTCCATCCTAGGTTTCTTTTAGGAGTTTTCTAGTTTTAACTCTTACATTTAGGCCCTGATCAGTTTTTTTTCAAGATTTATTTATTTATTTGAGAGACAGCGAGAAAGAGAATGTGTACACGCCGTGGGAAGGGGCAGAGGGAAAGGGAGAGAGAATCCCAAGCAGACTCTGTGCTAAGCATGGAGCCTGATGCAGGGCTCAATCCCATGACCCTGAGATCACTACCAGAGCCAAACCAAGAATTCGATGTCCAACCAACTGTGCTAGCCAGGCACCCCAGGCCTGTGATGAATTTTAAGTTAATTTTTTAGTGTGGTGGAATATGGTGTGAAGTAGGGGACCAAAGTAATTTTTTTGTATGTGGATATCCAAATGTCCTAGCACCATTTATTGAAAGACTGTCTCTTTCCCATTGAATTTTCTTGGCATCTTTGTCAAAAATTAGTTGACCATAAATATAAGGGTTTATTTCTGGACTCTTAATTCTATTTCATTGAACTATATGTCTGTCCTTATCCCAGTACCTCATTGTCTTCGTTGCTGTTGCTTTGTAGTAAATACACTTTAAAATCAGGAAATGTCAGTTTTCCAACTTTGTTCTCCTTTTTTCAAAAATTGTTCTAGCTATTTTGGGTCCCTTGCATTTCTGTATGAATTTTATGGTCAGCTTGTCAATTTCTGTAAGAAAGGAACCTGGGATTTTGATAGGATTGAGTTGAATCTCTAGACCAGTTTGGTTAGTAGAACCATCTTAAACAATATTAAGTTGTCAGATCCATGAACGTGGAATGTCTTTTGATTTATTTAGATCTTTAATTTTTTTCAGCAATGTTTTATAGTTATCAAATGTATAAGTCTTACACTTTTGTTAAATTTTTTCTAATTGATGCTATTTTATTATTGATGCTATTGCAAACAGTTATTTTAATTTCATTTTTGAATTGTTCATTGTTAGTGTACAGAAAGTTAATTAAATTTTGCATCCATTTATACTATGGTCAGAATAAAAATGTTTGGCCAACGTAACTCTTGACAATTTGAGGGTGCTGCTTAATTATTTTGCTTTGATCAGCCACATAACACACTACAGTATCTTGGACTGGTTGTGGTTACTGTAGGCTTAGTTAGGTTGTAGTTACCTGTTATGTTAGTCTTGTGTATCAGAATCATATTCAGAACAGCACTTTTTGTAAATCATTTGATTTAGTAATTCATACTTAGAATCTGGTGCCTTTAGTTTCATAATACACAAAATACATCTTTTGAATAAATGTAATTTTTAAAGGAGCTATCACCTAGTTTGTAGATCATTGATCAGTAGCATCTGTAGCTTGTCATAGAAAATTAAAAGTGAAATCCCTGTGGTATCATGTACCTTATTTTGTTCATCACCACATTTGCTGGTTATTAAAGTATGGAGAATTTTTAAGCTGGTTTATTTCATTCATTTCTCCTTTAGTAGTAGGGTGAAGCATTAAGTATTTTGATTCTATGTTTATGAGATTATTTATTTTTAAAACTTTAACATTTTTCAGGGTCAGTTAAATGAAAGCATGGACCATGGGGGAGTTGGACCATATGAACTGTAAGTGTATATGAAAAGATTTCATTGTGCTGTCTTTCTTACAAGTAGGTTTTATCAGTTCCAGTTTGTAGCCATCATGTGATTCCAATAACCTGTTCTTAATTATCTAGTCATATATGTACACTTAGTTTATTGAGTTTAGCACCATATAGTAATATATCCAGGGTTTTGAGATCATATATAGATTTTGAGAGAAAGATGTTCATTCTGACTTACAGTATACTGAATATGAGTCTGAGTGGGTAAGGAATTTTCATTAGGTTAATAGAGAGTCAACTTTTCTTACTTAAAAATAAAATTTTTAGAAATGCCTTCCAAAGTCAAATGCTTTTTGTTTTGCTTGTAATACATCATTCATACAGATATGTGCAATCTCAAGTCATTTTAGGCAAACTCTATTAAATGAGAATGGTGATTAATCTCCTCTGTACCCCAACCTTAAGTAAAAACCATGGGTTGGGGGTAGACCAAGATAACTCATATAAAAAGCATTGAAGGGACAAATTGCCACTAAATGCCACTTTTGGAGTCTTTAAATCAAGCTAATAGTAGATATGGAAAGGTGCATGGATACATTTTATTAGCAAGAATTTTTGTAGCATAAATTCTTGAACTAATTGGGTACTTCTACAAAGTTCCCAGATTTTCTGAAGTTGCCAAATGAAGTTGGATAATACCTAGTCTCATAGACATTTTGAATGAACTAAATATGAATAGATAGAAGACTTTTTTGCCTTTGTCAACTTAATAAACTTGTTCTAATTTATCTTAGTTTGGGGGTGCTTGATGTTTAAAAAAAAAATAGCATATTCTGTAAACAAGCAGATAAGCAATTATCAAGCCATCCTAATCTTGACCTACCTTGCCATTGAATCATTAGTTTACTGAGCGCACAGATAGTAAATTTGTTGTTATATACCTTTTCTTTTTACTTATTTGGATTACAGTTATAGTAAACTGAAGATAATTTAACTTTTTGAGAATTTACTTTTGGTTTTACTTTTCTCCACAGTGGCATGGAACATTGTGAGAAATTTGAAATTTCGGAAACTAGTGTGAACAGAGGGCCAGAAAAAATCAGACCAGAATGTTTTGAGCTACTTCGGGTACTTGGAAAAGGGGGCTATGGAAAGGTAGGAAGTATTTTTGAAATAAGAGCTGTTGTCTGTCTTGGGTAGGTTAATTTTTAGATCCTGGTTTAGCAGTCCTCTTCAATCTTTGTTTACTAGCTATCAGCAAAGGATATGATCACTTAACCTGGTATTATTTGAGGGATGTACAGAAGTTCTCTTCCTACCAACATACACATAAAAGACTGACACATAATAGGCACTCAGTCAGTATTTGTTGAATAAATAAATAGGCAACTGTGCCAGGCAAAGTCTATTATTAGAGGAATCCTTCCTTCTTTTAGTTAAATGGAATCCTCTATAGGTATCCTCTTAAAAAACAAACCACTCCTTACTTTTAGGAGGCATGGCCATTAAATTGTTACTATTACTGAGATCTAAATCTGAATTGGTTTTCTTTGACTTGCAGTATTTGGAGCATTAGAGTTAGGGAAGCTGAAAAATATAAGAAGGGAGAAGAAAAATGAAGAGAACTTCTTAGCTTCATATTTTGCCCAAGTCTTTCTAATTTGTGACCTTACCTTTGTGTATTCTGCCCAAGAAAATTTATACCTAGCTATTCTTTATCAAAACATAGAATTTGGATAACATTTTAGTAGTTAGGATTAAGTTTAAGAACTATTTATGCTACTGTGTAGTGTTAATTTTTTCATAGCATGACATTTGTAGGTTCTTCTCAGGCTTAAGGACACATTCTGATGTGTTCTAATCATCTCGAATGTGGAACACATTTACTTTGAGTCTCACATTATTTTAGCTATTGCATGATGTTTTATATAGTTAGCCTTTTTAAGGAATAGGTAAAAAGTAATTCCTGTCAACTATTATTAAAGTTTTATGTGAAGCAAGAACAGTGGCATTCCTGGAAGAAACTTAAAAATATTTTATAATTTTTACTTTTGGTATTCTGCTTCTGGAAACCCTGATTATAGCTTTTTCCAAGAAAACTTGGATTTTGTGTATGAAGTTATATAGAGTGCTCATTATTGAATGGTCACTGACCAACTTTGCCACCAGATGTCAGCAGACCAAATAGGACAGTCCCATGTTTAACAGATTTTATTACTAAATCTTTAATATAGTCTGCTCTTTGAGGTCATCATTTTTGCACAGTCTTTGTGTTACTGGTTTTTATAAGAATATAAACTATGTATCATCTGTTTTCTATAAATAGGAATTAAGGGAGTGTGACTAGCATAGTTTAGCTTTTAATAACAAACACTTTTATTTTTTATCCAGGTTTTTCAAGTACGAAAAGTAACAGGAGCAAATACTGGGAAAATATTTGCCATGAAGGTGCTTAAAAAGGTGATTCCTTCCCTCCTCTTTGTTCCTTTTTCCTTTTTTTTTTTTTTTTTAAGTAGGCTCCACGCCCAACATAGGGGGTGAACTCCACGACCCTGAGATCAAGAATTGCATGCTCTACTGACTGAGCTAGCAAAGCGCCCCTCCCCAGCTTTATTGTTAATTGCTATAAAATCCACATTTTGGCCTAAAATTCTCAGTCAAGAAAATGTATTTCTAACACAATATGACAAGTCCTCTTAGAATGTGAGATATGTTTCATTATTGGTATTCCTGTTTTCTGCTTGGTGAATGTGGAAAGGAGAGCTCTTTTAATTCTCCTCTGAAGTAACTCTTTTAGCTCTTTGTTCTGGTCTCCATATTTCTAAGTAATAAGCATGTTCTGCTGTCACTTAATATAGCAGTTTTAGAATTATGTATTGACTTCCACTCTACTCTCTTTCACTTCTTCCTCCCTTTTCCCCATCCTCTCATTTTGCTTTGTTTTCTTTGAGTCTATTGTCTTCTCATATCTTCCAACAACTCTGTTCAGGCCAGTTTTCTATGGTCCCACTTATTAAGTAGTCTATCAGTTCCATTTATTTTCCTGTGGAATCCCGTCAGAACCTTCTGTCCCCCTATTCCTGTCTGTACTGGTAGCTCTTGAGGCATAGCTGCCATTACTGGACTTTCACCACAATCCTTGGAATCCCCTTGGCCCATCAGTGTTGAATTCTTTGTTCCTGGATTCCATATATTCCTTTATCTTAGTTTATGCCCTTGTTCCCTTTTTTGGTGACCATCTACCAGTGGCTTCCTGAGAAAGGGTACATGAAGGTAAATTTTTGGGGAAATATTGCATATTTGAAAATTTCCCTATTAGACCCTTATGCTTGTTTGATTGTTTGAGTGTGGTTTTGGAGTTGAAAATCATTTTCACCCAGGAGTTTGCTTTATTTTCATTTAGCCTTAAGTGTTTCTATTAAGGAGTCCCTTGCCATACTGATTCCCATTTCTTTTTATTCTTTCCTAAAGCTTTTTTTTTTTTTTTTTTAGATTTTATTTATTTATTTGACAGAGACACAGTGAGAGAGGGAAACACAAGCAGGGGGAGTGGGAGAGGGATCCCGATGCGGGACTTGATCCCAGGACCCTGAGAATATGACCCGAGCTGAAGGCAGACACTTAACGACTGAGCCACCCAGGCACCCCTGTTTCCTAAAGATTTTTAAAACTTACTCATTTGAGAGAGAGTGAGTGAGACCCAGCAGAGGGAAAGGGAGAGGGAGAAGCCAACTCCCTGTTGAGCAGGGAGCCCGATGTGGGGCTTGATCCCAGGATTCTGGGATCATGACCTGAGCCAAAGGCAGGTGCTTAACTGACTGAGCCACCCAGGCGCCCCCTGATTCCCCTTTCTTTAGAGATCTTTCTTTCTTTCTTACTTATTTATTTTAACTTTTTTAAAAAAAAGATTTTATTTGTCAGGGAGAGAGAGAGGGAGAGAGAGAGAGCACAAGTATGGGGAGCAGCAGACAGAGGAAGAAGCAGACTCTTTGCTGAGCAAGGAGCCAGATGTGGGACTCGATCCCAGGACCTCGGGATCATGACCTGAGCCAAAGGCATACACTTACCGGACTGAGCCACCCAGGCGTCCCTAGAGATCTATTTTTCTTTAAAGATATCTAAAATTTTCTTTTGATTTCTGTTATTCTAAATTTTTTACAGTGGTGTGTTTATCTTGCTTTGATCCTTATTATTTTCTTTATTTTTACTCTTTCAATCTTAAAAGTTCCAATCTTAAAAGTTCTAATCCTTCAGCTCTAGGAGGTTTTCTTATATGGTCTCTGATAATTTCCCCCTCTACTTGGAGAGGGGGAAGTTTTCTCTTTTGGATTTGTAGTTAGTTGGATATTGGACCTCCTGGACTGATCATCTATTTTTCTTATCTTTTCCATTTGTCCATTTCTTTGTCTTTTTGTTTACTCTCTGAGATTTTTCTAGAAATTTATTTTCTAATCCTTTTACTGTTTTTTTAAGCTATCATATTTGTCGTTCTCCAGAGCTTTGTCATTTTTTTCTTTTTCTTTTATTTATTCATTTTTTTAAAAGATTTTTTATTTATTTGAGACAGAGCGCAAGTGGGGAGGAGGATCAGAGGGAGAGGGAGAAGCACACTGCCCGCTGAGCAGGGAGCCTGACGTGGGGCTCAATCCCAGGTCCCTGAGATCATAACCCGAGCCGAAGGCAGATGCTTAACCAACTGAGCCACCCAGGCACCCCTCATTTTTTCTTTTTATAGCAACCTATTTTATGAGTACATTATCTTATTCCTCTGAGGGTATTAATGATAATTCTTTGAAATATTTTTTTGTTCTATGCATTGTATCTCTTTTCTAAGTTCCTATTTTCTTTGAGTTTGATTTAGTCTCTTTCTTCCATGTGAAAGGCCTTCTTTAGATGCCTGGTGTCCTTCACTGATTGTTCATATTTAAGAGTAGAACTCTGAAAAGCTGATCAGAAGTTCCATCTGTTTAGGACAGTCATGTGGTTAGCTGGCAATTGACTGAGAACCTCCAAATATCATTGTCTGTAGTCAGTTGGTGCTGAGAAAGATCCTCTATTCTTTTACCTAGAAAAAGCATCCTGGACCTGGATGGGAGAGAAGAGATGAAGATCTTAACCTTTCAACATGCAGACCTTCACTGAAGTCAAGTTTTTACTTTAGCACTTCACTCTGTATCTGATCCTTCACTCTTTTTTTTTTTTTTTTTTTCTGGAGAGTACACCTTTCTAAGTGCTAGTAATATACCTGTTTTTAGTCCTCCACCTTCCGCCTTCTCCAGTCCCTAATGACTTTTTTTTTTTTCCTTTCTTGCTTTTTATTTTTGTCTCCAGTTTTTGAACCTACTAAGGTTCTATGGAATCAGCTTCTTTTGAGTTCTCTGTGCAGGCATTTAGATTTGATCATATTCTACTCCACTGAGTCATGTACCATTGCTTTATCCCACTCTGTTTTCTTCACTTTTGAGGTGTGGAGTGAGATGCATTTCCTAGTTTTATTGAAAATGGGTTATGTGTGTTTGGTTTCTTGTTCTTTTTGTTTGGGATTGATTTCTGAAAAGATCACACTTTTTTTTTTTTTTAAGATTTTATTTATTTATTTGAGAGAGAGAATGAGATAGAGAGAGCATGAGAGGGGGGAGGGTCAGAGGGGGAAGCAGGCTCCCCGCTGAGCAGGGAGCCCGATGCGGGACTCGATCCCGGGACTCCAGGATCATGACCTGAGCTGAAGGCAGTGGCTTAACCAACTGAGCCACCCAGGCGCCCCAAGATCACACTGTCTTAAAACAAGTCTTACTACAAAACTATATTAAAAGACAATCGAAACAACTTTTAACAAAAATTACAGGGTTTGTAATACTTTGCTCTTTATCTTTCTGATTTTCACTTAAGCAGTATACATGGCTTATTAGTATAAAAGCTGAGGAACAAATATGACCACAGCTTTATTGGTGATTGTCTTTTTGTTTATTTATTTATTTAAGTAATCTTTACACCCAGTGTGGGGCTCGAATTCATGACCCCGAGATCAAGAGTCACATGCTGATGCTGTTCTGACAGCCAGCTGGAATCACCCTGGTGATTGTCTTAAAAGAAGCAGTTTAGATATTCTGAACATCACTTTCTGTATCAATAAGTCAGTATTAATCTGCTGTCTGGCTTTCCCATTGGAATCATTTGAGATTAATGATGTTTTGATCTATAAAACATGTTAGGTATAGAATTGGAGATAGTATAATAATGCTTGTCCTAGAAATGTTGAAAGAAGTACTGGACAAGATTCTTAGGTTAATTTATTCCTTTTGATATATTTTATAATCAGGGCTGACCATAATTAATCATAATTCTGTCTTGAGTGAAGTATGTTTCTGGCATGGACATCTTTAATGAAAAGAAGAGGGTGTTGTTTTTCCGCTGGTGGTGGATAGGCACAGTGTATTGGGAAATCCATAGACTTAATTACTGCTAAATGTCAGACCTCGTTTTTAGCCCCGGGCATCCAAGACCTAACTTGCTCACCTCTCCTTTTGCTTAGTTACCATTCCCTCCCACTCTCAGGGTTTTTCTTTCCCCAAGCTTGGCTAGAGAGTCAGATGCTGTCTCATGTTTTCCTTGCTGTCCCTGAAAACAAGCTCACAGCGTAAATAATGAAAGTGAAGAGGTTGCTACGGTTAAGTCCAGAATTTTAATTCCTAACTAGATAAGAAATCTGTATGCTGCCTTTGAGTTTCTTTATTCTGATTTTATTATTATTAACCCTCCTGAACTCTGTATGCAGTAAGAACATATGTCTTTCCAGCCTTGAGGATCAAATCAGAGTAGAACCACGTATCTCCTTATCTTAAATGAGGTATTTCCATCTGGACAGTCTGTTTGAATTTATCAGTTCTCCTGGGATTTTTTACAGGAATGGTACTGTTTGGGTGTTTTCTCAGGGTGGAATGTTGAGGAAAAGACTTTCTCTTTCCTGCCAGTTGCAACAAAAATGTACCCTGAGAGCAAAGTACTATTGCCCATGGCGTTAATTCAGCCCACACTGTAAATTTTAGACCCTTTGGCTAAAGGCTTGTGGTTCACAGATTAGTCATCCTTTTTGCATTCCTTTTATTGAATCAATTGAGAACTGGCAATGTGCCAGGCATTACGCTAGATACTAGGATTTAGCATTTGAGGCGAATGTGGTCTCTTCCTCTCACTCTGCTTACTATATAATTCAAGGGAAGAACTGTTAAGCTTATTCTTACAATTTCTCTTCTATCTTGTGGTCAAAATCCTTTCTACATTGAGGTTGAAACCTCCCTTACCTTTTATCATTTTTTTTCTCACTCCTGAGCCTTGTCATCCTGTATGTCTTCGCTGTCCTTATATTAAATAAGTAATCAGTAGCCTAGCCTTTCTAATTCCTTGATCTCAACTCTATCAGCTTTCACTTCCATTCCACTTTACCAGCCCCCATAGCTGTATTCTCCACCTCTGAAGTATTGGACTACAATAGAACAATAACTTCTCACTTCTTTATTCCCACAATGCTTGGTCTTTGGCTTTCAACCTTTTAGTCCTTTGACCTTTCTGGGTTTTTTTCTAAAGTTCTTAACCCCCTTCTTATTTCACTTTATTCTGAATCCAGCATAATCAGCATGATCTGCCATTTCAGTCACTTGCTAGCGCCATTGACCTTATCTTTAGGAAAGTCCTACTTTTTTTTTTTTTTTTAAAGATTTTATTTATTTATTTGACAGAGAGACAGCAAGAGAGGGAACACAAACAGGGGGAGTGGGAGAGGGAGAAGCAGGCCTGCCACCCAGCAGGGAGCCTGACAACGGGGCTCAATCCCAGGACCCTGGGATCATGACCTGAGCCGAAGGCAGACGCTTAATGACTGAACCACCCAGGTGCCCCTGGGAAAGTCCTACTTTTAATAGTTTAGTTGTTGGGGCACCTGGGTGGCTCAGTCATTGAGCATCTGCCTTCGGCTCAGGTTATGATCCCAGGATCCTGGGATCGAGCCCCGCATCAGGTTCCCTGCTCCGCAGGAAGCCTGCTTCTCCCTGTCCCACTCCCCCTGCTTGTGTTCCCTCTCTCACTGTGTCTCTCTCTGTCAAATAAATAAAATCTTAAAAAAAAAATTGTTTGGTTGTTAATGCCCCTTTATTCCTGTATTTCAGTTACTGAGCATTGCTGGCAGAAATCACAAACTTGTAGATTGCTGCTAGGACAAATTTGTAGTCCCCAAATCATTTGGACCCTTGGTATTTACCAGCTATTTTTCTTTCCTTCTTTCCTTCTTCCTTCCTTCCTTTCTTTTTTAAGATTTTATTTATTTGACACAGAGTGAGAGAGAGAGCACACAAGCAGTGTCAGGCAGAGGGAGAGGGAGAAGCAGGCTCCCTGCTGACCTGGGAGCCCGATGTGGGGCTCGATTCCAGCACCCTGGGATCATGACCTGAGCCGAAGGCAGACACTTAACTGACTGAGCCACCCAGGCACCCCACCAGCTGTTTTTCTCCATGTCCCTAGACAACTTCTTCTGTTCTCTATAACTTTGCTATCAGTCCCTCTTACCTCTTTAGTAGACTGCCTCTCTTCCTATTTGAGGCTGTCACATGTGATTTCCTTCCATTTCCTGTTCTAATCCCTACCCCTAATACCATATTAATCTGCATTTTCATTTGTCTTTACTTCCTTCTCTCCAGTGTTAGTAAGAGATATATTCCTCTCCTTTCCAAGGTTAAGCCCTCTCTTTATGTTTTGGATCCCATCTCTTTCTGCCTGTTAGGGGTCTTTGTCACTTCTTTCTCTTTTTCCATCCTCTATCCTTACTTCTTTCTTTGTTTAAGTATATTCATGTCTTTTCCATATTTAGTAAAACAAATCCTTCTCACAAAGTCTTCCTATGGCTTCCACCCTCTTTGCCTTTCATAGCTGAATTTCTTGAGAAGTCATGTTTTATTATTTTTTCATTCACTGTATTTTGACTTAATGACTCTACTATTTCAATAAAACTCTTGTCATCACCAGTCTCCTAATGGCTGAATTCAATGGTCTTTACTTAATTCATCCTCCATTTACTTCTCTGTTACATTGAAGCTATTGACCACAGTATTTTGAAACTGTTTTCTTTACTTATGTGATTCTACTTTACTAATTTTTCAGCTTATCTCTTAGTCTCTTGCTTCCCAGACTTTCTCAAAATTACTTATTTAAAAAACTCAAACCTCCTGAGCAGTTAAAAAATAATGTTTGAGGGTGCCTGGGTGGCTCAGTCGGTTGGGCATGTGCCTTTGGCTCTGGTCATGGTCCCAGGGTCCTGGGATCGAGTCCCGCATTGGGCTCCCTGCTTGACGGGGAGCCTGCTTCTCCCTTTCCCACTCCCCCTGCTTGTGTTCCTGCTCTCACTATCTCTCTCTCTGTCAAATAAATAAATAAAATCTTAAAAAAAAAAAAAGTAATAATGTTTGAAATTTTTCAGACTTTCCAAAGGGTTGCAAGAATAGTACAGTGAACACCAACTAAGTTTGCCATATTTTCTTTGTCTGCCCCTCACTTTCTCCATCCCTTCCATGTATATGTATATTTATGCATATTCAAAATTTTCATTCTTTTGCTGTACAATTTGAAAGTTAATTGTAGATATCATGGCATTTCACCCTTATTTTCTTTAGTTTGTATCTCTTAAGAGTAGGGGCATTTTCACATAAAATCACAGTGTAATTATCACATTTGGGAAACTTACCATTGATAAACAGTTGCTGTTTTCTAATATATCGTCCATACTCAGATTTCCTCAGCTGTATCAGTATATCTTTTATAGCTGTTTTATTTTGTTTTTAATATTCGGGATTTAGCCAAGGATCACATATGCATTGAGTTGTCCTATCTCTTTAGTTTCCTTTATTCTGGAGCCATTTCCCACCCTTTTCTTTTGTCTTTCATGACATTTACATTTTTTGAAGAGCTCAGGCCAGTTGTTTTGCAGAATATCCCTTAATTTGGATATGTTTCATTGTTTACTCATGAAAACACCTAAATTTTAAATTTAGGTTAAATACTTTTTGCAGGAATATTATGTTCTCAGTGTATGGTATAATAGGGATATGAATATTCTATCCTAATAATCTTTTACCCAGTGGTTTTATCATCCATTGTTTCTTATCTAAATCAAATATTACTATGGTGATTACAAAATGGAGACTTTTCTATTTTGCCATTTTGTTTCTATATTGTCATTCTATAAAGAGCTTTTTATACTTCCTTTTTTAAATTTTAATTTTTTAAGAGTCAGTATGGACTTTTTATTTTCAGTGTGTTATCCATTTCTTTCATTATTCATTTGGTTCTCAAATTGTCCCAAATTTTGCTACAGAGAACTCTTTTAAGATGGCTTCTATGTCCTTGATATGTCCTTGTCAGTTTTTGAGTACTTCCTGGTATAATAGAGTGCTCCGGATTTCCCTTGCACTTTCCCTAACTCTGGCTTAGAACCATCTTTTTCTCTAAGGAACCCTGGTTTCTTTTGGTAGAGAAACCAAGATCTGGTGCCAGCTATGCTCCTTACTACTAAAGTGTCATTGTTTCTGGCTCTTTCAGTGGGTAGAGCTAGGAGGTTTTTCTTTTTAAATCATGGCTTCATATTGATATCCCTAATTCCAGTCCAGTTCCATAGGGCTTTTCTTATCTCAGTCCATATTTACATCTCTGGTTTTCCACAGTGAGAAGCCTGGTAGTAACATCAATAAATTTACTCATTTGCTCAGTCGTACAATATATGCATAATAGTTTGAGAATTACAATATCAGTATTATTAGCAGCTACAAACCTACTTAGTGTGGCATAAGATTTCTTTGCAATTTTTGTTATGCTTACATATATGTCATTAAGAGTGTGCCACATAAAGTTATTTAAATATCTTTTTTCTCCTATGGTAAAATTATCAGGGTAATATTCAGTTACATTTATATATTTCTGTTGTGTTCAGTTTTATTTCCCTCCCCATCCTTGTTGATTTAATTTTAGTTTTGGAATGTATAAAACATTACCATGGTTCAGAATTCAAAAACCTCCATTTTATAATCACAATAATATTTGATTTAGGTAAGAGAAGAAAAAAATTTAGGTAAGCTGAAACCATTGAGGTTTTACTCCAAAGATGTACTCAGAAGTCTAATCCCATTACTTAATCTTCCCACTGTCATTAGCTTTTGGTTTATCTTAGTTGTGTTCATTATTGAAGATATAAGGAGATACATATACATATTCTTGTTTCCCCTTTCTTACACAAAAGGTAGTATATGTGATACTGTTATGCCATATATGCTCTTTTGCACCTTGCTTTCATAGAGACATTCCCCATTCTTTTTATAGCTTTTTTTACACATTAGGTAGGTAGTCCATAGGTTTTTATCCAGTATTCTATACATGGGCATTTAGGTTGTTTTTAACATTTCACTTTTATAAATAATATTGCAACTAATAACCTTGTGTATATGCATTTTCATGTTACTGGAGATGTACCAGAACTTAGTCCTAGAATTTAGACTTAACATGTCCAAAAACAATGCATCATTTTCCCAAAACTCTTTTCTTGACTTCCATTTCCTGTTATTGAATGATAACCATTGTTCTATTACTTACGCAGAAACCATGGTATCATCATTTCTTCTCAACCTAGTCCGCAAGTGCTGATAATACATCTTTATCTTTTCTTTTTTTATTTTTTCCACCTTCATTTTCCTTTTCCTTTTTTTTTTTTTAGAGGGGGTTGAGTAAGGGTAGAGGGAGAGGGAGAGAATCTTAAGCAGCTGCCATGCCCAGCGTGGAGCCCATTGCCAGGCTCAGTCTCACACCCTGAGATCATGACCTGAGCTGAAATCAAGAGTTGGATGCTTAACTCACTGAGCCGCACAGGTGCCCCCCAACTTCATTTTCTTAGTTACAGGTCTTACTTTACTTAGTTTACTGTACTAGCCTCCTAACTGGTCTCATTTCTTCCCTAAAACTCCATACTGCTATTAAACTGTCTTAAAGGGTTATTCATTTTCAGAACCTTAACATTTTTCCTCTGCCTCTAAGATAAGATTCACACGCTTTTGCCTAGATACCTAGGCCTTCCATTTCTGGTCTCCACCTACATCACCAGCCTAATCTCTAGCCGCTTCTAACCATACTGAACTACTTATAGGTTCCCTAGACATGTCCTGTCAAGCCTCTCTGGCCCTGGAAATGCTTTTTTTTTTTACCTTCTGCATTTCATTTTAATAATTTTTTATGATACAGTTTAGGTATTGCCACCTCCAGGAACACTTCTTGCCATGTCAGATGTAGTTGCTCTGTTCTCCCAAAGCACCTTGTGCTTACCGGCAGTGACTTCTCTCTCTTCCCCGAGACTTTGGACTCCTATAGGCTGGAGACTTCTGTTAGTTCTTCTTTCTTATTACAGAGCCTGGAGCATAGTAGACATTGAACAGTTAGTGAATATATGAATAAACTTCACCTGTTTACATTTTTTAAAAAGGTATCTTTAGGTTGTCATTTACATGTTCACTGCAAAAAATCTGAACAGTGCAGATATATATGAGAAGTGAATGTCTTCCATTACTCCTATCTCAGTCTCTAGTGGGAACTATGAGTAATAGTTTAATATTGGCAAGAAATGCACAAAATAGATTTTCCAGTTACTATAGAATAAAAATGTCTACTGTTTTGTTCTTATAGATCATCTCTTTTCCTTTAGGCAATGATAGTAAGAAATGCTAAAGATACAGCTCATACAAAAGCAGAACGGAATATTCTGGAGGAAGTAAAGCATCCCTTCATTGTGGATTTAATTTATGCCTTTCAGACCGGTGGAAAACTCTACCTCATCCTTGAGTATCTCAGCGGTCAGTACACTCAGTTTGGTGTAATTATTTGCATTTGCTTCAGAAACTGGGTCAAACATTATTTTCCATTGGAGAATGCTTTTTCCCCAATGTGATTAAATAGTTCTTAAAATTGACAAATACATTGACATAAGGAATTCAGATGTGACCATATGTTTCTTTTCGCAGACAAATATAAAGGAAACTTTAAAGGTTAAGTTTTTTCCCCATCTGTAAAATTTTATCTTAGTCCTAATCCTTTTGTAATCAATTACTTAAAATAACAAACACCTAATTGATACAGAGCCATCACATTGACTGCACTCGGGTAAGATACTATAATTCAAAAGAACCATCAAAGCCATTTCTTTCTCAACTCAAATGGAAAACTTATTGAGAGTATTTAAGATATTGAGTATTTTCAAAATTGCATCTCTAAACAGAAGAATTTTTTGGTTGAATGTAGCCTTTTTGATAGACTGTGCAGTTTATGTAGGAAGACATCCACAATTTCCAGGGCTTACTACCTCCTCGAAACTTGTTGCTTCTTACCATTTCTAGATCACAGGTATCTATTTCCAGCCAACATATTTGAGTTTTCTGAAAAGCAGGTTTCACAATGGCCTGTAACATGGAACAGAAAGCTGCAGAATTTAGCAACTTTTTTGACTGTTGTTGCTATTTTTTGGGTAACTTTATTTTGACATGATTTCAGATTTACACAGAAAAGTTGCAGAAATAGTACAAAGACTTTCCACATACCCTTCACCTAAATTCCCCAAGTGTTACCATTTTATAGGTGTTTTGTTTCATCCTTCTTTTCTCTCCCTCTCTACGTATATGTATACACATGTATGGGTGTGTATATATGTATGTGTATGTATATACATGTACATGTATATACATAATTTTTTTCTGGATTGCTTAAGAGAGTGTTGCAGACATGATTTCCCATTACCCCTAAATACTTCAGTGTATATTTTCTAAATTCAATGATAGTATCTTAACTACTAAAATTATCAAAACTGGAAATTAACACTGATACAGTAATATCTCTCAGTTTCCTTTAATCTAGAACAGTTCCTCAGTCTTTGTCTTTTGTGACCTTGACATTTTTGAAGAATATAGGCCACTTATTTTGTAGAATGCATCAATTTGGGCTTATGGGATGTTTCCTCAAGATTAGATTCAGGTTATGCATTTGGGGAGGACCATCAAAATGACATTGTGTCCTTCTCTGTCAGATCAGGAGGTACATGATTTTTATATCTTTGTCCCATTACTGTTGATATTTACTTTGATCACACTTATAAGGTGGTGTTGGCCAGTTTTTTCCCTGGTGAAGTTTTCCCTTTGTAATGAATAAGTATCTTGAGATACTTTGGGATTACTGAAATATCTTGTCTCTCATCAAGCTTTCACATACAGTTTTAGCATTCATTGATTCTTGCTTGAAACAATTAACTATAATGATTGCCAAGTGATTTTTCTTATTCCATCGTGCCTCATTCATTATTTGGCATTCTACTGTAACAAAGAGCTTTCCCTTCTCTCCCATTTTAAAACTTAATTTATTGATCTCTTCATTGATTTACATCATTGTGGGCTCATGGATTCTAAGATTATTCAGTGGATATAATTCTTTATTATCATTATTTATTTTGATATTCAAAACAGTGCCATGCTTTTAACAAAGCCGCTGCCGGGTTCCTCTGGATTAAGAGATCTGAAAATATGGAATAAGGGTATTCACTAATTTTAATTTGTAAGGGTGGCTTAATTATATACTAACGTTTTTCTGCTTAGGGTAAAATGTGAGAGAAGTTTTAACCAAGATTTTTTTTTTAACCTCAGGTCTGGAATCTGTAACTATTTTGAAGTTAAAAATGTACAAACCTGGAACTCCAAAATATGTATTTCACATAAAAATAAGAACACTACTAAAAATAGAATCCTGAAGACTTAGTTTTAAACCTGTATTTTTTTTTTTTAAACCTGTATTTTTTAGAATCTGTTTTTTATTTTTAAGGGACTGATATCTTTTAACTGTGGTTAGAAAGGGGTTGGAAATGAAGATTGTTTTATTTCTAATATCTTTTCCTTTTCTTTACAGGAGGAGAATTATTTATGCAGTTAGAAAGAGAGGGAATATTTATGGAAGACACAGCCTGGTAAGTGAAATTTTTGTGGTTGCAGGGATTCAGGTAATGATTCATATAATTAAAAGCAAAGTCCTGTTCCCACTGTGGGCAGCCAAATGATTCAATAAATTGTTCTGGAGCCAGTCAGTCACTCAGGACTTCAAGGGGGAGAAGCATCTTTGGGGTGGGGCAGCTTTTGGAGGTCACATCATTCCTTTGCCCCCAGGCCTTGGGTGGAACGCTCTTCACGCCAGTTCCTAACAGAACCATTCTCACTGGGGCTTTCTTTCCTTGAATTGGTAAGCTGCCTGCCTTGGCTGTGGGTGAGTGTGGTTTTCCGGTGAAACTTTATGTCTGGAACAATGGAAAGTATCAGAAATCATCTCCTCTTTTTTTTTAGACTTTCCAGTTCCCAAGGTGCAGTCTTAGGGAGGTGATAAGCCGGCACACATCATCTGTGGATTGATTCTATGGCCAGGATGGGATCTACCCTTATATTTCTTAAGATGGCATCTGCTTCAAATTAAAAATATATACATCCTTTTGTGAGATGACAGTATTGGGTAACAATAAATCAGTTTATCCTACACATTAATTGAATAGAAAACACTTATATGTTTTTTCTACCTTAATTACCAAACTGCATTCCATTGTTTAATTTCAGGCCTTTTCTAACACAGAAGCTGCATTTAAGAGCCTTAGGGATGAAGTACCCTTTTTTGGAGGAGGCTCTCTGAGCCGTGTTGGAGGCTGTATTTGTGGTCCTGCTGGCTGTGAAACTGCCTCAGTCCTCTAGGACACACCCTCTCCATCCTGGAGTAATCTGCAGGATTGCAACATTGTTATGCAGCCAGTATTGCAGTGCCTTGTGCTTTTCGAATCCAGACAGGGTTGACTCAGCCCTTTATTCTTTTGAGGTAGATAAATTTGAGTGTCACACAGTTTATAGTTGTGGGCTGGCTGGCAAGAGGGAGGGCAGATACTGTGGGCATGAACTGTATATAATTATGCAGCTATATTAAGGGATGAGCGGGCTTCTAAGGGTCAGGTTATTTATAAGGTATCTTTTGAAACTAAGACTTGCTGTCTGAGAATAACAAAGTTCCTACGTCCTATGGGATTTTAAAATTGGGGGTGGGTGGGAGTAATTTGCTCCGATCTGAATGACTATTGGCCTAATTCCTACACAGAACAAAAACCAGTGACAGTTTGGCATATTCTGGACTTCTTTGCAATTAGCAGTATGTTCTAATGATGAAATAAAACATTTTATAGTTTCACTAAATAAGTGAAACAAAAATGTCACCATGCCTTTTGGCAGCATCCTATGCCATCTCTTTCCCCCATACCCACCCCCATCCCCACTAATTTGGTCTTTGGTGCATGTCTATTTCTTTCAAGGAATTTTGCTCCATACATAAACTGCTTTGAGTATATTACTCTTTTTAATTTTATTAAATCACTTTTGTTTCCAGCTTTTACTTGGCAGAAATCTCCATGGCTTTGGGGCATTTACATCAAAAGGGGATCATCTACAGAGACCTGAAGCCGGAGAATATCATGCTTAATCACCAAGGTGGAGATATACCGTAAATAATTCTATAGTAAATAATCATCTTAAAATCCTCCCACACAGGTCGTGGTCATTTACAAAGCCCCATAGTCATGTATCTATTATTATACATTCCTCCCTCAGAATTTATGGCATCATAATACTTGCTGAGATTTAGGTATTTAGATATTTGTGATTGATGAGATTAGAGGGAGTTAGGAATAACTGGCCACTCAACTGTGTTTTTCAGTTTAGTCCTTGCTCTCTATAGCTTGTCGTTCTTTTGAAATCTTTACATAACATGTGGTGAGTCAAAAGCCAGTCCAAACCTTAATTTTGGTTTCTTCCTTAAATTGGAAAGTAGATCTTAACCCTATAAATTGAGTTTTCCTTAATGATAAAAATACATAAATATTAGAAGCAATGCTTTTTATTTATTTTTTAAAAAGATTTTATTTATTTATTTGACAGAGAGAGACACAGTGAGAGAGGGAACACAAGCAGGGGGAGTGGGACAGGGAGAAGCAGGTTTCCCGCTGAGCAGGGAGCCCGATGCAGGGCTCGATCCCAGGACCCTGGGATCATGACCTGAGCCGAAGGCAGACGCTTAACAACCGAGCCACCCAGGCGCCCCAGAATTAATACTTTTTATGATAAATTTTATTAATGCTGTAAAAAAAGGATCAGAACTGAACCAAAATATTTGATGTAGCCTTGGAAAGAAAATGTTTAGTAGGCATCAGTTTATTCTTGCTGTTTGTAAAAACAAACATAAAAATCAGAAAGGCTAATATTCTGTACAGGTGTAGGTAGAGCAGATTGAGTCTTGATTACAAGTGCATGTTGCTATAGACAGTTTGATTTATGCAAGAGTAATTTGGGCTAGGTAGACTTCACAGCTCACTCATACCCCAAAGGAGCAACCAGCCAACCAGGCTATCGGGGTGCTGGTAGCAGTTGCTGATCCTTCGATGTCTACAAAATGATACAATAGGTGGTTAAGGGTTTTAAATTCTTGGACAGGAAATGATGTGGACAACTGACACTAGTATGAATATGTTTCATATTGTGCTTTTCTTTCTCTTTTTTTTTTTAAGAGAAATGCTCTACTTAACCAAGTACATCATTGTGAATCTATGTATCTCTCTCCCTCCCAGTTCTGCTCCCATCCCCCCAAACCTGGATTCTGATTCTGAATTCTAAGGCAAAGGATAGAATAGGGAAATGACTAGTTAACTTCTTTGATCCATAAGCTTGAGTGTGTCAGGTGGCTCTGTGAAAATAAAGGTCATATTTTTTTCTGTGTCAGAGTAAAGTACACATTTACATTTGTATCAATAGGCCATTGCCTTTTCTTTTCTCTGAAATAAACCTGGAATAGTAGGGTCCCTGGGGTGGTTGAACCACTGGATATCTAATAACAGTTCAGTAATGTTCATTGTGTAAGGTGGTGAGTTTTTCACTTTCTGGATTAGAGATGACAGTCCCATGCCATAGCAATTTCATTTCTTTTTCTGAACTGGCAGTATTGGCAGAATAAGCTAACTTGTTATAGTGACTTTCTGAGACTATTTAAAAAACTGTCCAGTCACAGTTCACTGTGGTAAAAAGTTATATATTTGAAATACAGTGTCAGACCTTTAAAAGGTGCAGCATATCTTTATTAGGGTTTGTGTACTTAACCAGACTTTCAAAAATTTTTCTTGAAAGGGCTTGTTTTCTCAGGATGGTAGAGCTAGAGCCTTGGACAAGCTGTTTTACTTTTTTTCTCTATTTTCCTTTTATATTACATCATTGGCAAAAAATGACTATTAGCTTTAAAAAGTTAGCATCCCATTTTATGGATGGCACCTTACTAGTTGTATCTTCAAAAAATATTTAAGGCAGAAAAAGTTAAATGGAAGGATAGATTATTGTCTTGTATGATACATTCAAACACTGCACATGCTTAGAGTTCTCAGAATAACTGCTGTGATCTTTCATTGTAGGTCATGTGAAACTAACAGACTTTGGACTATGCAAAGAATCTATTCATGATGGAACAGTCACACACACATTTTGTGGAACAATAGAATACATGTGAGCTGCATGTTGAAAGAAATAAAACTGGTTTGGGGGAGTAATAGCTAACTTTTACCTGGTTTAATAGTGTGCTATATATTTTCTATAGCATCATTTGGCTCCATATGTTGTTTTTAAAACTTCTAATTCAGATGATATGCAAATGGGTGAATTTTTTAGGCATATTATTTTTCTCATTGTAGGGCCCCTGAAATCTTGATGAGAAGTGGCCACAATCGTGCTGTGGATTGGTGGAGTTTGGGAGCATTAATGTATGACATGCTGACTGGAGCAGTAGGTGCACAGTTAAAAGCTGCATGTATTATGGTCTGTGCTGAGTAGTTATTAAATCATTATGGCAAGAGACCTTTCCTGCGCTTTTTAAAATGTTACTGATGGAGTTATTTAAAAAAAAAATTAACCCTAATAAAGCTTTATTGGTAGTAGAATGGGCCCCTATACTTTTAAAAACATTTTTGTTTAAATGATCTGTCGTGTCAGTCCTGTGAAAGAGATACAAAATAGATTACTGCCCTTATTTTATAAAAGGAGAAAGTAAAGCATAAAATCACATGGCTAACCTATTATAACATAAAGTTAATAGTGGAAACCCAGTTTCTTCTGAGATGTTGCTGTTTCTTCTGTCCCATTGCTTAAAAACTATAGATGTTTAGCAGTCAGCCCATATCACAGCATACATTTCTGATTTCTATGCATAGCTGACTAATTCAGAAAATGGATAATTTTATTTTTTATATGCTAATTTTTCTCACTCTCTCTATTCCTAGCCCCCGTTCACTGGGGAGAATAGAAAGAAAACAATTGACAAAATCCTCAAATGTAAACTCAATTTGCCTCCCTACCTCACACAAGAAGCCAGAGATCTGCTTAAAAAGGTAGGACACGAAACGATGATCCTTAACTACTGGGATCTAAATAGATAGAATTGAACATACATTTTGAATAAAGAATCATACACATATATTAAACAAAAAAGCCTACAGTTTTTGCAGGTAAAGTACAAATTTGTTTGTTTAAAGATTTTCTTTCCTTGGGGTGCCTGGGTGGCTGGCCTTTGGCTCAGGCCATGATCACAGGGTCCTGAGATCAAGCCCCGTATTGGGCTCCCTGCTCAGCAGGAGTCTGCTTCTCCCTCTCTCTCTGCCCCTTACCCCCTGCCCCACCAGCTTATGTGTGCTTTCTCTCTCTCTGCTCTCTCTCAAATAATTAAAAAAAAAGATTTTTCCTTTTTATTCCCAAACAATATTTAGTAGTAATTAATAAAGCCTATTTTCTCAAAATAGAGAAGCAATATAGACAAGCAAATTCTGTAAATAAAAAATAATCAATTTGGCTAAGGTTCATAAATGTTTTGTTTTGTTTTGTTTTCCCTCCCTAAAGCTGCTGAAAAGAAATGCTGCTTCTCGGCTTGGAGCTGGCCCTGGGGATGCTGGAGAAGTTCAAGTAGGGATTGGCCTTTTTGGTGGTTTGAGGGGAAGATAGTGCTAATTCTTTGTATTTGTGAGGATTGTATGGAGTTGTTTAAAGTTTATTTTGTGGGGCATCTGGGTAGCTCAGTTGGTTAAGTATCCGACTCTTGGTTTTGGCTCAGGTCATGATCTCAGGGTCTTGGGATCGAGCCCTGTGTTGGGTCAGCTTGAGAGATTCTCCCTCTCCCTTCCCCTCTCCCCCTCCCCCCACTCATGTTCATGCTTTCTCTCTCTTAAATAAATAAAATCTAAAAAATAAATAGTATAGTTTATTTTGTGATTTGTAACTTCAAACAAACAGTTAATTTGTCAATCCAATGAAGTCTATTTGCCTTGACTTTTCTTCCTGTTCTTTTTTCCTAGGCTCATCCATTCTTCAGGCATATTAACTGGGAAGAACTGCTAGCTCGGAAGGTGGAGCCCCCCTTTAAACCTCTGTTGGTATGTATACATGAAACCATATAACTTGAAGGACCTGGTACTTACTTAGAATAAAATCTCAGAGCATTCAGAAACGTTACGTTTATATTAACAATTCAGAAAACTTTGGTTTATGTTCTCTTCAGAATCTTTATTCTGTACAGTCTTTTCAAGGACTACTGCCAGCAGCAATTGATGAGTATATTAACTATTTTTAAGTTGGTTGCCTAAGACAACTAAATATTTCAACTAGTTAGAACTTTTTTGCTTTGTTTGCTTAATTCAACCGTATTTTATTTTTATGGAGTATAATCTTTTACTCTATTTTTTTATTTTTAACTTTTTTAAAGTTTTATTTATTTAAGTAATCTCTGTATCCCACATGGGGTTTAAAATCATGACCCTGAGATCAAGAGTCACATGCTCAGGGTACCTGGGTGGCTCAGTCAGTTAAGCATCTGCCTTCGGCTCGGGTCATGATCCTAGGGTCTCTCTCTCCCTGCTCAGTGGGGAGCCTACTTCTACCTCTGCCCGCTGCTTGCACTCTCTTTATCTCTCTCAAGTAAGCACATAAAATCTTTAAAAAAAAAAAAAAAGTCACATGCTCCTCTGACTCAGCCAGCCAGGTGCCCTTAATTTAATTAAATTTTTTTTTTTTTAAGATTTTTTATTTATTTGACAGAGAGGGACAGTGAGAGAGGGAACACAAGCAGGGGGAGTGGGAGAGGGAGAAGCAGGCTTCCCGCTGAGGAGGAACCCAGACGTGGGGCTCAATCCAAGACCCTGGGATCACGACCTGAGCAGAAGGCAGACACTTAACAACTGAGCCACCCAGGCACCCCTCTTTTCTTTTTTTTAAAGATTTCATTTATTTGTTTGGCAGAGGGAGCAGCAGAGGGAGAGGGAGAAGCAGGCTCTCCGCTGAGCAGGGGGCCTGATGTGGGGCTCGGTCCCAGGACCCTGGGATCATGACCTGAGCTGAAGGCAGACACTTAACCGACTGAGCCACCTAGGTGCCCCTTATTTTTTATTTCTAAATTGAAGTTTAGTTGACATATAATAATATATAAGTTTCAGGTATATAGCATAGTGATTCAACAGTTATATACATAACATAATGCTCACCAGAGTAAGTGTGGTTACCCTCTGATTCAACCCTGTTTTGAATTTGATTTTCTGGGAATTTTTTTCTTCAAAATATAGTATAAATGTGTATTAGTTTGCTAGGGTTGCTGTAACAAAGTACCACAAACTAGGTGGCTTACACAGCAGAAGTTTATTGTATTACAGTTCTGGAGACTAGATGTCCAAGATAATGTATTGACAGGCTTGGTTCATTATGAAGGCTGTGAGAGCCTTCTGTTCCACTTTGTGCGTCTCTCCTAGCTTCTGGTGGCTTGCTAGCAATCTTTGGCATTCCTTGGCTTGTAGGCACATTACCTGATCTCTGCCTTTATGTTTGCCTAACAATGTGTTTATGAGTACATGAGTTAGTGTGTTAGTTCTTGTCTTTCTTCCACCTCAGAATTTGAGAAAATATAGTTTATTTTTCTATTTCTTGGAGTGAAGGTGGAGGAGGAGGAAGATAATGATGATGATAATTTGGTTCTGGAGCACAAGGTGACTTGCTTTAAAATTTTCGCATATATAATTGTAAGGAGGATAATTAACCCTTCTGTACCAATGGTCCAGCTTGTCAGGTCATCTTGTTTAAACATAAACAGAACTGCTAGCTATCATCACAACTAAAAAGC
Organism: Leptonychotes weddellii; assembly: GCF_054177405.1. Classification (NCBI taxonomy): domain Eukaryota; kingdom Metazoa; phylum Chordata; class Mammalia; order Carnivora; family Phocidae; genus Leptonychotes; species Leptonychotes weddellii. The sequence continues at coordinate 29,102,224 of NC_138383.1, forward strand.
TGACAGTTTCCCCAGTTTCTTTTGTTTTCTTTTCCTCCCTGTTGGTTTCTTTTAATAAGAATTCAGTCAAGGTCTATACAGTTTGGTTATTGTATCTCTTAGGTCTCTTTCCAACCCCCTCTCGATTCCTCTCCTGAGTATTTACTGAAGAAACTGGACTATATGTCTTATAGGGTTTCTAACTTTGATTTTGCTGATTTTAACCCCATAGTGTCATTGACCATATTCATCTGTTCCCTGTATTTCCAAAAACTAGTATTTAGATTTAAATACTTAATCTGCTTCAGATTAAACTTTTGATGTTGTATATTTTAGTCAGGAGGCATAATGTGTATTTGTATTTTTTTTAGTGATGTTGTGATCATTGCCAACATTAGTGATGCTTAGGTATGGTCAATTTGGCAAGGTTTGGAGACAAGTTGTCATAACTTGGGGAGGGGATGTTATTGGTTTGCAGTGGGTCGAGGCCAGAGATGCTGCTAAACATCCTCTTTTACATAGGACAGACCCCTACAACAAGAATTATCAAGCCCAAAATGTCAGTAGGGCTGAGATTCAGAAACTCTGGCCTAGTTTCAGGATTTCAGTGGGGGTTTGCAAAATTGTCTTATTCTAATACTATTATTGATTCCTCATTAGTGAATTTTTCCCTAAAGAGAAACCTACATTGTTCATACAGGAAAGGTAGGATGAATGTTTGTTTCTTTCCCATTTTTCAAAATAATAAATTAGTTCTTTAACATCTTCCAAAATTGACCAGTTCTTTGATTTTTTTTTCAGTATAATTATGAACTTACGCCTTTTGGGGCGCCTGGGTGGCTCAGTCGTTAAGTGTCTGCCTTCGGCTCAGGTCATGATCCCAGGGTCCTGGGATCAAGCCCCGCATCGGGCTCCCGGCTCAGCGGGAGGCCTGCTTCTCCCTCTCCCACTCCCCCTGCTTGTGTTCCCTCTCTGTCTCTCTCTCTGTCAAATCAATAAATAAAATCTTAAAAAAAAAAAATTATGAACTTATGCCTTTTAATATATTTGTGTTTCAATCCATTGCAGTAATTTTTACTGATGCTTAGTTTTTATCATCTTTTGACACTGGGTTCCTTAGCTCTTTTGACATGACCACAAAGTCTGATGTTGCCAGAGAGAAGGAATTAAACAGATGTGGTGGTTAGATTTAGGTGATGTTTTTCATAAGAAAATGTACTCATGCAGAGTAGAATATCATTTTTGCTCCTTGAGAAATCTGTAGTAGGATGAAATAAGCTATGGGAAGAAGCTTTAGAGCATTTTACAAATGTGTTTTGTGTTCTGTTTCAGTAGTTTTTCAGGTTTATTATAAACCTGCAGTGGCCAGCTGAGCAAATTATATCTAATAGGGAATTTAGCCAGTGGACTAGGCGCCCTGAAGCTTTGTAAGTGGGGAAGATTGACATTCAAATTTTTTTTGACAGATTTTTTTTTTTAAAAAATGATGAGCGTGTACTAAAATCTACTTTAATAAATGCTTAAAAATTGAAGATGTAATTTGACCTTTGAAACTTTCCACCTGGGGGCACCTGGGTGGCTCAGTCGGTTAAGCGTCTGCCTTCAGCTCAGGTCATGAGCTGAGGTCCTGGGATTGAGCCCTGCGTTGTGCTCTCTGCTCAGCAGGGTGTCTGCTTCTCCCTCTCCCTCTGCCCCTCCCCACCATTTGTGCTCTCTCTAGCTCTCTCTTTCAAATAAATAAAACCTTAAAAAAGAAAGAAACTTTCCACCAATTTATTTCCAATTTATTTTTCAGTCTATGCCTGCTAAAACTATTCTGATATTTTATTACAATCAAACCCTATGAAGAGTTCTAGCTAGAGCCTTCTCTAATATAAGTCATGCATTTGATTGATACGTGTAATATAGACTATTCATCGTTTTCTAATTTTGTTTTTCGCAAAGCAATCTGAAGAGGATGTGAGTCAGTTTGATTCAAAGTTTACACGTCAGACACCTGTTGACAGCCCAGATGACTCAACTCTCAGTGAAAGTGCCAACCAGGTCTTTCTGGTAAGTGAAAGAATTTCCATGTAGCCATGAGAAATTTAAGTATTAGGATGGACCCTTTTCAGTAAGAAAATTCAATTTGTTTGCTTTGCAGTTGATGTAGATAACCTGGGATGCTATTTTTTATTAAGTTAATTTACAACTTGCTAAGTTAGAAAATTGATTCCCATAATCCAGTATTCCATTTCAGCAGTTAGAGTGGGACTGTCTGATTCTTTGGAGTATATGATTCCCTTTTTAGATGGGCCACTGACTTAAAATGATGTTTGGCTCAGTATCTCAATTGGAAGTCACACCATTACAGGGCGCCTGGGTGGCTCAGTCGTTAAGCGTCTGCCTTCGGCTCAGGTCATGATCCCAGGGTCCTGGGATCAAGCCCCGCGTCGGGCTCCCTGCTCGGCAGGAAGCCTGCTTCTCCCTCTCCCACTCCCCCTGCTTGTGTTCCCTCTCTCGCTGTGTCTCTCTCTGTCAAATAAATAAATAAAATCTTTAAAAAAAAAAAAAAAAGGAAGTCACACCGTTACAACAGTAGAAGAGCTCACTGTAACTGTTCTATTCCTGGAATAGCTACAGATTTTTGGTACATTTAGTGTAACTTTGTAGGGGATTTTTAACCTGTTAATTATGAATATTTGACATCAAAATATATTGGTTCATATGTAATAGTAAATTATTTGTAGAAGTATCTGTGTTGATTTGTACCTTGTCGCCTCAGAAAAGCAAAGCTTTTAGATTTTTTACTTTTATTTTTATTTTATTCAAATTATTTATTTTTAAGATTTTATTTATTCATCTGAGAGAGAGAGACACAGAGAGAGAGAGCATGAGCAGGGGAGAGAGGCAGAGGCAGAGGGAGAAGCAGACTCCCAGCCGAGCCGGGAGCCTGACGTGGGGCCCGATCCCAGCACCCTGGGATCACGACCCGAGTTGAAGGCAGATGCTTAACCATCCGAGCCACCCAGACACCCCAGATTTTTAGATTTTTTTTTTTTTAAAGCTTTTAGATTTTGATCAACAAAAACCTCATTTTATATCATTTCCTTTGTTTACATAAAGTGAATCTCTTAATTTTTTATGTTTAAGATTTTTTATTTATTTATATGACAGAGAGAGAGAGAGCATAAGCAGGTGGAGTAGCAGGGAGAGGGAGAAGCAGGTTCCCTGCTGAGCAAGGAGCCCAATGCGGGGCTCGATCCTAGGACCCTGGGATCATGACCTGAGCTGAAGGCAGTTGCTTAACCAACTAAGCCACCCAGGTACCCCTCTTAAAAACTAATAAAAAACAGTAACATCCCACTTACCTGGAGACTGTGGTCAGAGCAACTTCAGTTCAATAATTATTTAAATTCCTATCACAGAATTAAAGGAAATTGAAAGATGATTAAGGCACAGCCTCGCCCTCTTGGTAGTTAGAACTTTAGCCCACTGGACTATGTGGGGAAATGGTTTCTGAAGCATATGCGCTATAGAATTGCACCTCACTTGTTAGGACTTCACCCAGAGGCTTATTGAGTCTTCTTACTATAACTCAAAATGCCTATTCACAGGTGACTAGAATAATAAATGGAAGGGAAGTTAGGTGGAGGACTGATTGTTAAAGGGATAAACATTTACAGCAAGAGAAATGACACCTGGTAGTCTGATAGCAAGGTCCAAGAAAGAACTAAACCTAATAAAACTGCATAATTGCCTGTTATAATTGAGGGTTTTCACAATGTTGACCCTTACACATCAAGAAAATACCAAATCTATCCAATCATTGTTATAAAACCAGAGAGATCACACATGCCAAGTTAGAGAATTCTATTTTTACTTTGGCCTAATAATGAGAAACTGTTTGGGGTGTGATAATCTTAGTTGCTCATGGGCATGTGGGCTAGAAACACTAGAATTTTCTTTGCATTCATCTTGGTATTTAATATCTTAATGTGAAGCCTACATTTTCCTATTTTGTTTTTCTTTCAACAAAGTAGAATATTGTTTACTGGCATATGGGACTCAATAGAATTCTGCCTTCCTGAGGTCTGTGCCTCAAGAAATGGCTGGAAAGAAGCTAACAGGTGTGAAATGAGACTGGGGAAATGGGAGGACCCAGAGTGGTGATTTTAGGTGTGCACTGTTGTTTTGGTGTGTCAGAGACTGAAACCACATTTTCTTCATGTATATGACAAAACGCCATTCTGGAGTCTACAATTACTATCTTTCAGGGTTTTACATATGTGGCTCCATCTGTACTTGAAAGTGTGAAAGAAAAATTTTCCTTTGAACCAAAAATCCGATCACCTCGAAGATTTATTGGCAGCCCACGAACACCTGTCAGGTATTCAGACTTTGTTATTCTCACATCTTTTTTATTTTTTTTAACCTGGAAGAGTATGCTTAAGAAATTTATGCCACGTTACGTAAATGAAAGATCTGTCATATTCTCTGTGGTTGACATAAGCACAGCATCTACGTCTTGTATTGTATGCTATATAGTTTACCTTCCCTCCTGTGAAAGTAAGCTGCTGCACTGGCAAATGTCGTCTTTACCCATTCATTCAACATTTATTGTATACCAGGGGCTGTGTTGCATGATGGGGATACATGATTAACATAGGAATTATCCTTGTCCTGATGAAGCTTACAATTTAGTGAGAAGAGAGTTAAAATAACCAAAGAAGGAAATATAAGAATTATGTAATCACAAGTAATGTCAAGTTACTATATGAAGAAAAAAAGTGCGGTGGTAGCTAAGAATAACAGGGCGGCTCGTATTCATGGTGGTCAGAGAAAGGCCTACCTGGTGAAATAACATCTAGGAATGAAGAGAAAAAGCCACCCATACAAAAAATAAAAGTATAGGATGTTACAGGTAGAGCAACAGCCCATGCAAAAGCCCTAAGGGAGGAAAAACTTGGTCTTGGAAATGAAAGGTCAATGTTCCTGATGTGTGGTGAGTGACGAAGAGAAAGGTTTGGAGAAGTATTTTATCTTAAATGCAATGGGAAGCTATTTTAAGTCGGGGGAGTAAAATGATTTAAAAAAAAAAAGTATCACTGAGGGTTTTATAGAGGCAGGTATAGAGGTAAAGAGACCAGTTAGGAAACTCTAGCAGTTAGTCTAGGGGAGCAATGGCCTTTGTACTAATTCACACAAAAATAAAATTAAATAAAAATAAATGTCACATTACCCCACTCCCTTGAAATTTAAGGGAATTATTTCTTGTTGAGATAATCCTTGAGATAAATGAATGATAGCTCTTCCTTGTCTTAAAGCCCAGTCAAATTTTCTCCTGGGGATTTCTGGGGAAGAGGTGCTTCAGCCAGCACGGCAAATCCTCAGACACCTGTGGAATATCCAATGGAAACAAGTGGAGTAGAGCAGATGGATGTGACGATGAGTGGGGAAGCTTCAGCACCACTTCCAATACGACAGCCGAACTCCGGGCCATACAAAAAACAAGCTTTTCCCATGATCTCCAAACGACCAGAGCACCTACGTATGAATCTATGACAGAGCAAAGATTTTAATGAATTTAAGGCAAAAAAGGTGGGGAAGGGATGTGTGAGCATCCTGTAAGGTGAAACAAGAAGACTCAAAATGACAGTCTTGAAGAGTCAGTGTCATTACATTTGAACACTTTGGACAGAGGAAAAATAAACATGGATTTTAAAAAAATCAATCAATGGTGCAAAAAAAAAAAACAAAATAGTATTGTGGAACTCTTAGGCACATCAATTAATTGATTCCTAGCGACATCTTCTCAACCTTATCAAGGATTTTCATGGCTCGAACTGACAGTATTAAGGGTAGGATGTTGCTTCTGAATCACTGTTGAGTTCTGATTGTGTCGAAGAAGGGTTATCCTTTCATTAGGCAAAGTATGAAATTGCCTGTAATACTTGCAACTAAGGACAAATTAGCATGCAAGCTTGTTCAAACTTTTTCCAGCAACATGGAATCAAAGACAAAAGAAACTTAACAATTGATGTTTTACGTGCAAACAACCTGAATCTTTTTTTTATATAAATATATATTTTTCAAATAGATTTTTGATTCAGCTCATTATGGAAAACATCCCAACTTTAAAATGCAAAATTATTGGTTGGTGTGAAGAAAGCCAGACAACTTCTGTTTCTTCTCTTGGTGAAATAATAAAAATGCAAATGAATCATTGTTAACCACAGCTGTGGCTCGTTTGAGGGATTGGGGTGGACTTGGGGTTTATTTTCAGTAACCCAGCTGCAATACCTGTCTGTAATACTAGAAAAAAAAATCTATTTAATCATTTCTACTTGCAGTACTGCTATGTGCTAAGCTTAACTGGAAGCTTTGGAATGGGCATAAATTGTATGTCCTACATTTCATCCTTGTCCTGGGCCTGCATTGCACTGGAAAAATATCGCCACCTGTTCTTATACCAGTATTTGGTTCAAGATGCCAAATATTTTCAGCCCATGGCTGAAGAAGGATGAAAAAGAGTCAGGATAAAATGCATACTGAGGGCAGTAAAGTGAGGAAGAGAGGGAGATCCAGGGGAAGAGGGTGTTGTCATGTTCCACTCTCTGTGTCTAATCTCTTTACAGCAAATTGGTAAGATTTTTAAGTTTTACTTTTAACTGTTTTTGCTGTCTACCTTCCTTACATTTTTTTTCCTCAACAGTTTTAAAAGGGAAAAAAAAAGTATTTTTCTTTCTCCTATACTGGGGCTACATTTTTTGATTGTAAAAATATTTGATGGCCTTTTGATGAATGTCTTCCACAGTGAATAAGAAAACTTAGTGGCTTAATTTAGGAAATATGTTAACAAGACACTATGTTTTTGAAATTGTAACAAAATTGACATAAGTGATATACAGGTACAAAGAATAAAAATAAAGGTAACTTTACCTTTCTTAAATACTTCCTGCCTTAAAGAGAGCATTTCCATGACTTTAGCTGGTGAAAGGGTTTAATATCTGCAGAGCTTTATAAAAATACATTTCAGTGCATACTGGTATATAATAGATGATCATGCAGTTGCAGTTGAGTCTTACCACCTTTTTGTTTTTTATAATGTCTTCAGTCTGAGTGTGCAAAGTCAGTTTGTAATATTTTGCAACCCTACAATTTTTTTAAATAGATGCTGCTTGCTATGTTCTTCAAACCTTTTTGAGCCATAGGATCCAAGCCATAAGATTCTTTATGCATGTTGAATTCAGTCAGAAAAGAGTAAAGCTTTGCTTATTTAAATGGCAATTCGAGTGAGGTAAGATGAAATCCTATGACATTAGGCAAAATAGAACCATGAAGAATGATTGGAAATACACCTTTTCAATTGTGGCAATAAATGAAAGAATTGGTAACAGTTCATCTGTGGACAGAAAGCCTTTTTTTTTTTTTAATCACTTCCTCTAGACCCCCTCCTCCCTCATTGCAGCAGCCTACTGAGAACTTTGTAACTGTAGCTAGTAAATTAGAAGCTACAGTAATGAAAAGGGCAGAAATTGTACTTAGAGTGCAGATCTTTGCTCTCTGACAGTTTATAATGTCTGAAAAAACAGAACCCAAAAGCTGTGGTGATACGTACAGGCTTTATTTCAGACTATAAATGGCTCGTGCTACTCTGATACTTGTTTGCAAATGTGTTTACTAACTGTAGTGTTGACTGCCTAACCAAATTCCAGAGAAATTTGTACACCAAAATAGTCCTCCTCAGTCCTATTTACTAGTAATACTTGCACTGTGATTGGCTGGCTCTAACCGCCCCATGAACTATTTTCATAATTCGTACTACCAGCAGTAGTGGCACACACTGCAACTTTTCTGCATAAAAAGCATTAATTGCATACCTACCATCCATACAAATAGTTTTTCAAACTTAACATTGAGTGAAATTAATTTCCTATGCTGTGGCAAGTTTACGGAGAAATTGTGTTTCATAAATGGATATCCCTACTATGACTGTGAAAACATGTCAAGTGCCACTTTAGTGTCACAGACAGAAAGCACACACCTATGCAATATGGCTTACCCTATATTTATTTGTAAAAATCCAAGCATAGTTTAAAATATATGATGTCAATATTACTAGTCTTAAGTTTCTTAAGAGGATTCTCTATGATTATTCCAGGTAAGTATATAAAAGAGATTAAGTGCTTTTCTTTCATCACTTATTTTCTTTAAAATCAGCTATTACAGGATATTTTTTTACTTTATACATGTTGTTTTTTAATTAAAATATAATCACTGAGAACTGAAGTTTACTAATTTTGATTTTATAAGGTTTGTAGCATTACAGAATAAACTGGGATTTATAAACCAGCTGTGATTAACAATGTAAAGAATTACTGAACTTGAACCAGATTTTTAGGAAAATTATGTTCTTTTTCCCCTTTATGGTCTCACCTAATTTGAATACTTCAAGAAGAATTTTTCCATACTATTTTTGAGATAGAAGATAATTGGGGGGTGGGGGGTAAGAATGCATGTATGATACTCCATAAATTCAACATTCTTTAATAAATGATTATAAACAAGATGCATCTTCAGGAGTATTAATATATTGAGCCTTGGATTTTGTGTTTAATACAGGACCTAACTATTTTGGTTACTCAGTCATATGGTTCCTAGCTTACAAGGGTTAGATCTTAAGATTATTCCCATGAGAAATGTTGAATTTATGAAGAATGGATTTTTGAGGCTTTGAAAATGGTTAATTTCTCAAATAAAAACATCAGTGTCCAAACATCTACCCTTTTTCATAGGAGTAGACACAGCAAGCTGGACAAAACAATCATAAAAGTACCTGTCACACCATGACCTGTGGTCTGTTGCTGATCGATAAAAAGCTTTTCTTGTGTGATTCTTAATTTACTACAGCACAAGTATTATCTCAGTGGATTATCTGAAGTAACATCTGAAAGATGGGTTCATCTGTGTTTGCTCTTTAAGCTATTATTTTTTTTTCCTATCCCAAGTTGGCTTTGCATCTATCAGAGTAAATAAATTCTTCAGCTGCCTTATTAGGAGTGCTATGAGGGTAACACATTTTTCTGCTTTTCATCTTGTATTTAGTTTACTGTACTAAGTATTTTGATTTTGGATTGAATGAATGTAAATAGAAATTAAATGCAAATTTGAATGAACATAAAATAGAAGTGATTTTTTTTATTATTCTAAGATAGTAAGAAATATCAATCAGGTGCACAAATGGTTTCAGTAATTTTTTTGCGCTAACATACCAGGTATGTTCAGGTTCTCATATTTAATAAACTGCTTATATGTGAGGACTGACAGTTGTAAAACTGTTTCTGCTGAGCAATTTAAGCTACTTAAATATATAACAAGTTTTAGAACTGATATTATATATTAGATGTTACACACTTGTAATTTCCAAGTTCTGTCCAATAGTTGAATTGGTTGCTTAAAAAAAACTCATGTGAAAAATAACTTCACATAGATACACTAGGACGACTTTCTTGTGCTAACAGTCAACAGTTTGTTCAGCCACACTTGTCAACTACATTTGGTTACTGGATGTGTATGTACTACATAATGTAGTGCATAAATCTGTTTTTAAGTAATGTCTCAATATATCTAGTGTAAGATGGGTGTTTAGTATAAGCCACTTATTTGAAGTAATTCTATCACACTTGGATGATTTCTGTATAGAAGTTCTCAAACTGACTTTTTTATAAAACATGGTTGTGGCTTTTAGTGCTGATAAAAGTCTTTCAGAGGGTGTGATCTGAATTCACAGAATAAATGGGTTTTTGAATCCCTGTTCCATTTTTGAGGTGAAGAAGTAGAGAAATGCTTCCAGTTCATCAGTGTTGTTGGTGGATGGCATAGCTCTCCTATTACATCCCCCCCCCTTTAAATTCATATGTGAACTGCTTTCTTGTTCATTAAAAACAAAAACCCAACTGTCTATCATGAGCCTCCTTTTTTATTAAATCATATTAAAAAACAACACTATCCATATAGCCATAGGGTAAGAAGAGTAGGTATTGTAATAGGGCTTACCCATGTGAGTAAGATGCTACTCTTGTATTGGTAATAGGAAATCAGCACAGCTATCTTTCACACTCAAATTCTAATCCCAAACTGCCTTTCTCACCCATCTCCTGCTGTACACCTAAATAACTGTTGGCTTCATCACAGTCAAGAAGGTGAGTTAAGGCCAAGTAAGCTTGTTTCAATATTTGCAACTGTTCTCAAAGTAGGTAATAGTTAAATATATCATCACTGAATAGCAACAGTTGTACTTAAAACCTGGCAATTAATGTAGGAAAAATAGTTACAGGCTTTCTAGTATTCTTTTTTTTTTTCCCCTAAGATTTTATTTATTTGACAGAGAGCCAGAGAGCACAAGTGGGGGAAACAGTAGAGGGAGTGGGAGAAGCAGGGTCCCCGCTGAGCAGAGAGCCCGATGCAGGGCTCGGATCCCAGGACTGTGGGACCATGACCTGAGCCGAAGGCAGCCATTTAAGCAACTGAGCCACGGAGGTGCCCCGCTTTCTAATATTTTGTCAATTTGGGTGGCTATACAGGCATGAAAAGGACTTAATCTGTAGCTGGTTGGTCACTGTCATTAATCCATATGCTGGTTTAGACTTTGTCTTAATACTGCAAATTTATTTTCTACCTCCCACCTTTTCCTTTCCACTATCTTTTCCTTGTGTGCAAACTGATTAATGGTAGTAGAGGAAATGGGCAGAAACTTCTACTCTAGATATAACCAGCCCTTCATACTTCTGTTAAAGATTTGATTCTGCCTTACAGGTTTCGTGGGGAGAGAGAAATTGCCTCATTGCCTTTTCTATCACACTGCACAAGTACCTAGAGGCGAACAAAACTACACTAAGGCTTTTTCTGGAAGCTCTGAGTGCAAGCTTTAATCTCCCAAGTAACGATGACTCACGTGTAAGATTCCAAAACTTTTTGGAGAAGACTTTATAAGGGGAATTATTTTTTAGAGTTTGAGTAGGTCTCCTTTATCACACTATTCAAATCATCAGTGAAGCCAGCTGTTTGTAATCCATGTGGTTATTTTAATAGTTACTTTAAAATAGTTCATGGCACTATACAAAAAGCAAGATCATGTACATTAAAGCTGATGGCAGGATTGTATGTATGAGGTCCACAAACTGATTGCTAAGCATACTACAAAGAATAATACAGTATTAAAATATATCATCCTCAGTAAATTAATCTGCACTTAGAAAATCTGATTGTTTACAGATAAAAAATAGCTTTTAGAACTTTCATTTAAAAATACAAACTTTATGAAAATTTTAAGAAATTTTAGACTGGGAATTACAAAAGTCAATGCTAAAGAAAATTCTACTTTCAGATAATGTGTATCTTAAAATATTATGAAAAATATTCTTTATTCTGAAAACAATGTCAGGAAAAGAATACCTGAGTTCCTCTAAAACCACTAGTTTTAGTTACCCAATTGCCGTTTTGGTAACATTAATGAGAAAACATTCACAATTTAACACTGCAACCACCTGTCAAATAATTAGGACAGAATAAATGTGCCATATGCATTAGGCTGAACATTACTTATATATTTCTTAAAACGTAAGGTTCTTTCATTTAATCTTTTGATAAATTAGACTACATACTCATGTCTTACCATAATAATCTAAAACCATTTGGAAACATTTTCCTTAACTTCTAGTCCTGAAAACCCATTCTAATGTCTTTATCAATAATCAGTGTAACCAAATGAAATTAATGTTTTGTGGCCTTCATAGTTTGTACAACTTAGTATATTTGAAGGTGGGATGAAGTGGCTCCATCTTTCCATTTGTTTATATGGTCTGAGATCACAGTTCGGCACAGTGGACATGTTTTCTCTCTGTTAAACCATAAGGTAATGCATTCTTCACAAAATATATGCTGTAAGGGAATTAAAAATTAGGCTTTATACTTTGTAACATTTTAATTTTAAAATCATCACACTGCAGAGAATCATACTCCAGAGCTGAAAGGCATTTTGGAGAACACTTAATCCCTTCATTTTACAAATAAGAAAACAAATAGGACATTCAAGGACACAAGGCAGTGTCAGTAGCAGAGCCACTAGTGTTCTTTGGACTGTTCATTTAACGATTTTTAATAAATATAAACTATATATAATGTATATATATAATATAAGCTATCTCTAGACGATAACTTTTAAGTATAATGACTTAAAAGCTTAATAAAGTCTTTGTGAGTAACTGCCATAAAGTATAGGAAAGGGCCTTACATACATTCCTCTCCATACAAATCATTAGAACATAAGGGACAAGACTTAGCTAATGTACCAAACCCCTGATTATAGGTAAGAAATTACTAGTATGTGGCCTGAATGCTACTTTAGGCTAAACACTGTAGATTTTTCCTTTGAACTAATATAAATATGACTTGTGACTCAGAGAAGTGCTGTATTTGGTATGCTTAAAAAATATACTTACCTGGGCGCCTGGGTGGCTCAGTCAGTTAAGCGACTGCCTTCGGCTCAGGTCATGATCCTGGAGTCCCGGGATCGAGTCCCGCATCGGGCTCCCTGCTCGGCGGGGAGTCTGCTTCTCCCTGACCCTCCCCCCTCTCATACTCTATCTCATTCTCTCTCTCAAATAAATAAATAAAATCTTTTAAAAAAAATTTATATATATATATACACTTACCTGACAGATGAGCAGAATTGGTTTTTGAAATTCGGCTTGACATATTGAACAAATGTCCACATCTGAACACTGTCTCTTGCTGGCAGCCACTCCATAACTCTATGAAGATAAAAAGTTCTGTTCATCTACAAATCTTTCTTTCCTGTTACTCAAATACATAGGTGATACTGTATTTCTCAAATCTCCCTGGAACTAGGCATTTGAAAACTCTCCTGAAGGACACAAATATTTCAAAGCTGAACCATGTCTTGATGGACTGCATGCATCCAGGTGAACTCATCAGATACATAATAGGATCTTGGAAGATTGTTAAGATTCACTGACTTCCCAAATAATGATAGTGGTACAAATTCAACTGGCTTAAGAGACTAAGCAATCTGAAATAGAACTATTATAAAATCTATATTCACGTATTATGTGACCTGGTATTACCAAATAGCCCACTTATTACCTATGGCATTGGTTCAGAACAGTCCATTCAAAGCTTGGCTGGCTGAATGTAACTCATGTAGAGATAACTTTAAAAATAGATTTCTGTGCTCCACACTGGAGATTGATTCAATAGGTCCAGACATACTGGGATGTGACCCAGGAATTTTTGAAAGCTAAGTGAACTGAATATGAAGAAGATTGTTACTCAATCTAAAAATAATTTGACCGTCATCCTTAATTATCACAAAAGTCAGAGAACACTTAGTACTAAGAAAAAATAAAATTTTACAAAAGAACTGGAATTGCAAAATGTCATGGGTAGTTATAACTGTCAAAACAGATTGAACGGTAACACAATTCGGTAACACAATTCTTTGAATTTCCTTTTCTCCTAAAGTCCTTAAAGTTTTTGATCTCTTTAAGACCTTAATAACTTCATCACCAAATTCAGTAGACCATAGTCATTAACTAGACATGACAAAATGTTGCCAATGAGATCACTTTTTTGTAGAAATGATGAGGAAAAGGTGGCTGAAGAGAAGTAAGAATACCCAAGTTCAGTCATGGTAATGAGAGCAAAGCATGACCTGACTCAACCTGAGGCTATGATCTAAACTTATTTTACTAAATACTGAGAGTTAATAAAATCAAACGAAGACTCAAAGGACAAAAATATTTAAAAATAAGATTTTTTTTTTTAAGTCTGGTGATTAAGTTAAAGATTCCAGAAACAAACTGGGATACTGATGGATGATCTTGGTGCCAATTTTCCTTCATTAAAATGTCATTTAGCAGAGTGCACTGCAGATATATAAGCATAAGCTGACAAACTTTTAAAATAGCACTCCTGGGTGCCTAGGTGGTATAGTCAGTTAAACTTCAGACTCTTGGTTTTGGCTTAGGTTGTGATCTCATGAGATTGAGCCCTGCCTTGGGGGCCTGAGCACAGCTGCTTGAGATTCTCTCTCCCTCTGCACCTCCCGCTTTCTCTCTCAAATAAATAAATAAATAAATCTTAAAAAAAAAAAATAGCACTCCTGTCTGGCATTTTGCAGACTCCCTTCAGGTGAAGACTTATTTTGATGGTGATTGCCATTTCCCTGGCAAAGTTCAGGAATATGTGTATACATGTATTCATGAGACTCACGAATAAATCAAAGAGTATCAAAGACTGTGATTTCTCTTTATGCCTCACAAAGAATGAGTATCAAAGTATTTCAGCACAGGCCTTACTAAATTATAGTAAAATGGCTGATAACGCATATAATCAATTGAATAAACTTCATCAAAGAACTCTCAATTTTAATGTACCTGTCTAAAGAAAGAAATCTGAATAGGATGCAGCAAAACTTGTTACCAAATTAGTAATGCTAGGGGCACCTAGCTGGCTCAGTTGGTAGAGCATGTGACTCTTGATCTCGGGGTCATGAGTTCAAGCCCCACATTGGGCATAGAGCTTACTTTAAAAAAATAGAAGATTACTAGCTCTACATCTAGCCAAAGAGTGTCCACATCTGAGTATTGACAACCTTTGAGGCTACTAAATAGCAAATGAGCCTTTCTCTGCAGTGTGTAACATCAGTGGAATCACATAATAATCAAGTTTATAATTGACAATGGAGTCTCAATTTATTGTTAAATCCCATGCTGTGAACTTACTGCATTAAAGAATTGACTTGGTGGGGAAATTTTTCCAGTAAGAAAGTTTCAAGGGATATTTTTGGTAAGGAGCTTTTCTCATATACACAATAAATTATAATGAGAACATTTTTATAGGAGCTAAAGAGTTAATGGAAGCACACAAAACCACCATCTGTGAAAAAAATTTTTTAAAGATTTATATATTTTTAGAGAGCATGCGTGAGCAAGGGGAGCTGAAGGGGAAGGGACAGAGGTAGAGGGAGAGAATCTTAAGCAGACTCCCTGTGGAGCGCAGAGCCCAACACGGGGTTGTGAGATTTAGGACCTGAGCTGAAACCAAGAGTCAGATGTTCAACCGACTGAGCCACCCAGGCACCCCATGTGAATTTTTAAAAAAAGGAAGTACAAAAGTTCATGACAAGATTTTTAAGGGAATGTATATAAACCCTTACATCAAGTGATCTGAAGTGGCACATTGAAAAATATAAGCACCACATCAACTATCAGGTGGTTGTCAACATTCAAGTCAAGAAACTGATCACAGAGATAAAACTGAAATTATTATTATAGCCCCATGTGCCAAAGTACTAAAAAAGCATGTAATTATGAAATCCACTTTTTTTTTTTTTTTTTTAAAGCAAGCTCTATGCCCAATGTGGGGCTTGAATTCACTACCCAAAATCAAGAGTCACATGCTCTACCGACTGAGCCAGCCAGGCTCCCTATGAAATCCATACTTGTAAAATTTATGAACTAAAACATTTTTATAATGAAGAAAGGTAAAGTGTTTGTTTTTTTTTAACTGATAAAAAGTACTTACTGGTCGTGTAAAAAATATTCGTAAAACCCGTCGGAAAGTTCTCAGATGTCCAAAAAAGTCCAAAAGCTGAAAGAGGAAATAAGAGAGAATTTTTTAATTCAAAGAGCCCTATCTGTTAAACCCAGAGATAGAAGCTAAAATCCCATAATATCAAATACTGATACTAACAATGCTTATTGCACATTCATTTCATTCTAAATATATTTAAAATCCAATTATGGAATATTTTACTCAATTTATAGATTTAAGCCAACTTTTTTTTTTTTTTTTTTAAAGATTTTATTTAATTATTTGACAGAGAGAGACACAGCGAGAGAGGGAACACAAGCAGGGGGAGTGGGAGAGAGAGAAGCAGGCTCCCCGCAGAGCAGGGAGCCCGATGCGGGACTCGATCCCAGAACCCTGGGATCATGACCTGAGCTGAAGGCAGTTGCTTAACCAACTGAGCCACCCAGGCGCCCCCAACTTTTTTTTTTTAAAGATTTGAGAGAGAGAGAGAGGGAGAGAGAGAGAACGAGTAGGGGGGAGAGGGAGAGGGAGAGGAAGACTCCCCTGCTGAGCAGGGAGCCCGACGTGGGGCTTGATCCCAGGACCCCGGGATCATGGCCTGAGCCACCCAGGCACCCCATGTTACCTACTTTTAGTATGAGGTAGAGTAAAGCCAGCAATATCCCAAGACTCCGTCTAGTTACATTACCAAACTCCCCATAGCTTATAAGGTAACGAAACCAAACTGGTATGGGAACAAAAGTTCGGTAATACTGACATGATTCTTCTAAAAGCATGTACCAGTAACCCTAAAAATGAAGAAAAAAAAAACAGCTACACAAGCTACTTATATACATAGCACAAATATTTCATATTGGACTGAAATAATCATGAGCATATGGCACAATAACTATGAAATTAATCTTCATAATGATAATGGTTATGACTGACAATCTCAACCTCGTTTTCACAATTACTGTTTCTAAAGAATTTCTAAAGAATGACTGAAAATTTTTTATGTATACTGTAAGTAAAACTTACATTTTTGCTGATTACAAAAATTTATATTAAAGTTTTTACTGAGTATGGGAAAAACACTGAATACAGTCAGTTATCAATTATTAACTGACAAAGCCCTGGAGGAGAACAGAAGTACAAATCTAGATTTTATTTTTCTATATGTGATGTGGGGACTGATTATTAGATTATTCTGAAGCAAATATAATTCTGATTTTATTGGACTAGATTAATATTTGGGTTCAAGTCTTTGAGCAGTGGTTGCCAGTCTGAGGTAATACAGATAAATTAGGTTATTTAGGAAACTGAAAAGTTATAAAAGAGTCATTTCAACAAAGACTAAATAGCATTAATGTGGTTTTGCTAACATTTTTTCAATAAACAATGTTAGTTTCTTACCTTGGATTTAAAAGGCATGATGAAAGAAGGCATCAACAAAATAAGGCATTTTAAGCCCATGAAGAGGAATTTCAGAATGAAGTCTGTAATTCCAACAATCCAAAGTACTTCCCAGAAGCTTGAATTGTCCAAAGTAGGATTTAAGAAAATTAAGCTACCAATAGAAAAATATCAAAACTTAACCGGAGCAACATACAAAGGTCAAGTTTGATAAGGGTTTTAAATTTGCTACCAAATATTTTACTTTAATTTGATGTGTAAAAAATGTGAGTTTGGCAAGATGTTAGAGTTCATGTAATAAACAGAATGGAAAATCATTTTGCTTATTTTAAAGAGACTTTTCAAATGTTTAAATTTCAAATCTTTCCTCCATAGAATAAAGAAAAACAAGTCTTCCCAGCATGTCATGGTTGGAAAGCTAGCCTGTAATCTAAAAAATTCACTAAATACTAGATTATCTGCCATTCTCTACTCAACCAACCCCAATCAAGGTTCCGTTCCCTCGTTTCCCCTGAATTGCTTTTGTCAAGATCACCAGTTCCTTCCGTCTTGCTGAACTCAAAGTTCACTTCTTGTTTTCCATCTTCCCTCCCTGAATTATTTCTTCCTAGACTTCTAACATCACACTCTTCTAGTTCTCATTATGTGATTGATGGTTCCTTAAATCTCCTTTGCTGCTGCTCCTCTAATTATAGGCATGTCCAGTCCTGCCCCCTCTCCTGTCTATACTTTTTTTTCCCTCGTTAGGCTTGGTGAGTTCCATAGTTTTTAGATATCAACCATATGCTGGATAACACCAAAATTTATAGCCCTAACCTTAATTCTAAGCTCATGACATATAGCTATAATCACTTTAACAGTTTTACATGATCTCACCAACTTAACATGTTCAAAGCAAAACTGATTTTCCCATCAAAACCAGTTCCTTCCCCAGTCTTTCCCAGCCCATAAATGGCATCACCATCCAGCCAGTTGCTAAGACTAAATCCTAGGTGTCATCTTTGATTCTTACCCCCTACCTACCCACCCAGTGCAATCTGAGTGTTATCGGGTCCCCCTACAAAGTATATCCCAGACTGTCCACATCTCTCTAGCTCTACTGAAGCCAAAACTTCTAATTATCTGATTAAAGCCAAAAATTCAAAACACTTCCATCTGACATGGAAACTTAAGTACTGTCCTTTAGTAAGTCCTCTCCTTGCTTCTAAAAACAGATCATGTATTCTCACCACACACACATAACTAAGGGAGGTGATGGATATGTTAATGACCTTGATTGTGTAATCATTTCATAATGTATACATATATCAAAACATCATCTTATAAATTAAGTATATATAATTTTTGTCAAAAATAAATAAAAATTTAAAAAGACCACCACCAAAAACCTAATGATATTCAAAATTATTGATTATATAGCTAAAAATTTAAGTATCAAAAATTAAATAGTACCTGCTATGAGCCAAGGCACTGATACACAAATGTGAATAAGTCACTTAGACCTATTAATCTTGGAAGGAGAGGAACAGGTAAAAATTGAACTCTAACAATAATTATGTGCAAGTTAAGATATATGCAAAATGCTATGAAATAAATGATTACATAAAAATGTGACTGTGTATTTGGACCTCAAATTACCTGTAATAAAGTGACTGAGAATGAAAGGTGTAATATAAAAGAACAGAAGATCCTGCTAAGAATACCAGTAACCAAGCACACTGAATCTTTGAGCACCTTTCCTGAAAAATAAACAATTTTATAATTTGTTACTATGAATTATGCCAGAATTATAAATAACATTAAACTATTTTATTTAATGACTAACACATTTTAAGACTAATCTTATTAAAAATATATTGTTAAATTGTACATCATCACACACTATCTTTAGTGAACAAAACAGAACTCATATTTAAACAAATTTTTCAAAATACAGGTTTCTTCACTGTATTAAAACATAACCCACATTACCCAGGCTTCAAAGAAGCCCAATCTTCTACCAGCTGACCTAAAGGACCCGTCCAAGTACAAACTTTACCTATTTTTGCCTCCCTGACAAAACAGAACTTTAAAAATGCATTTAAATTATAAGGATTTGTTAAGTATAATTTTTAGAATTTCCAAACAATTCAGTAAGATTTTAACAAGGTAATTTGTTATTAATATCACTTAAATTTTTTTTAAGATTGATTTTATTTATCTGACAGAGCGAGAGAGCACAAGCACGGGGAGCAGCAGAGGGAAAGGGAGAAGCAGGCTCCCTGCTTCTTCAGGATCATGACTTGAGCTGAAGGCAGACAGACACTTAACCAACTGAGCCACCCAGGTGCCCCTCACTTAAATTTTTTTAAAAGATTTATTTGAGAGAGAGCATGCATGGGGTAGGGGTAGGGGGAGCGGAGAGGGACAAGCAGCAGACTGCCCACTGAGCGCAGAGCCTGACAGAGGCTTGGTCTCACAATGACCTGAGCCGAAATCAAGAGTAGGATGCTTAATCGATTGAGCCACCCAGGCGCCCCTTAAAATTGTTTTAATTACTAGTTTAATTAGAAGTTTTAGGGGCGCCTGGGTGGCTCAGTCGGTTGAGCGTCCCCCTTCGGCTCGGGTCATGATCCCAGGGTCCTGGGATCGAGCCCTGCATCGGGCTCCCTGCTCCGAGGGAAGCCTTCCCCTCCCTCTCACACTCCCCCACTTGTGTTCCCTCTCTCACCGTCTCTCTCTGTCAAATAAAATCTATAAAAGTTTTACCTATTTTAAACCCTGAATTACATTTTTATGGTTTGACAGGTTCTAACTACAAATATCCAGGTCAGAATGTATGATCCTTTACACAGATACAGCCCTTTAAAGTTGCTTGAAGGTGAAATTTTATAAACTAATCCTGTTTTCTCCAATAATTTATATGACTAATAATTTATAATCTGTGTTATGGAAAAACTATGGGGTTCAATTTTCCTTAAATAAGAGAGACCTAAATAGTTTAATACCTATTCGATGTACATTTAACTATTTTAAATTTTATAGGGCAACAGCTAAATTTTTTAATGATATTGTATTACCTAGTTTGGTCAAATTACTCAAAATATGAAGGCATTTGACAAATCAGATCAAATAGTGAATTCTAAATCTTTTAATACTATCGAGCTTTTCTATCAGGGACTCAACATACAAAGAAAATAAAGTGAAACAATTTAACATTAGGACAGATCATTTAGATAACAAAATTTAATATATCATGGATGCTATGACATGTCTATTTAAATTTGTCAAGAAAATGATCTTAATTCCTATTTCTCTCAAAAGTGAGTATATAATTAATTCTACACAAACATTTAATGGTTTTTTTAGTTACTCGTATACTTACTCTTAGAAAAACCTGATTTACAATGCTTTTGTTTGCATACATAAAAGTTGTAAGCAGCCCAATTCCAAGAGAAATTCCTGTTAGGAGATAAGTTCCAGTTAATTGAAAGGAAAAAAAAATCCAAGAGCTAACACAATGACATGAATTTAAAGGAAACATGTACAATTTTAAAAGCTAACAAAATACAAAGGTTCAGACAGATTACCAGTAAAGAAATAAAATTAACTGACAATGAAACAATTCAATGTTTTATTATACCCTACCTGTTATATGCTGCATAACGAGTTTGACACCCAGAATCAAAATATATGGAAGACTTTTGTGCAACCACTTTAAGAGAGAGCGGAATTCTGAGAAGGAGCTGCTACCGTGATCTCCAGACTCTGTGGCAGTATCATCAGACTGCCTTGCTTCATTCTGGGAGTGACTCCGGAATCGACTATGTATACATCCATGGGTACAGCTATGGACACCTGACCTTATATTTCTGGATGTTGGATTTTCAGCATATTCTTTAGGTATGGAGTTTATCTGGATATGAACATCTCCAGAATGAAGACAAGAACCTTCTCCTGTCAATTTTGTATGGACACATTGGGAGGCTGAGGCATCCTCATTGCCTGCAGCTCCTGGAGGGCTGTGCAGTTGGCTACAGTTGGCTTGCATGACCCTTGAATACTTTTTATGTGATCCAGATTTCTTTGCTCCAGGGCTCTATTTCCTAAAAATCAAAGAGCATAAAATATTCTAAGTGAACAGTTAAATACGGACAATATACTGCTCAGTAGGAATCCTTTATTCATTACAGTAGAGGGCCAACAGTCATAGTTGATGAATTATCTTCAGATTACCTATCACTTGTTACTAGACTCCTCCCCCTTAATGCCAAGGCTCTGCTGCTGTACCCAAACTATTTTTTAAGGAACATCTGCTACAAAAAAAATTTAGTTTCAGATGCCCTCTTCTCTAAATACAGAAGGAAAGAGCAAAACTGTCAAAGTATAAGTGCCCAGCAGATGTTAATAATGTACCAATACTTATTCATACTTGAATACATCAGTATATTTACTCTGCCCAACTGGAGCAGTTTCATCTCTGATGGAGATTCTACATTTCATAAAAGTGAGACAGTATTTTTTAATGCTTAGAAAGACTAGGAAGAAAAAAAAATCAAGTCTTAATGCCTTTTAAAGTATCATGGAAAACTAATAGTAAACATTTCATTTAGGTGACCTACAAATTTCGTTTTATGCTGAAATAGCTTTCCCCAGGCTTAAAAGATTTCTAATAACTACTTCCAAGAGTATCACCTTCCCCCACAAAAGAATACTACCCAAATACCTTTAAAATAGGGAGACTTAGGGAGTCGCCATGTAATTGCTAGGTAACTCTTTAGTCTGAGTAAGGATAGTTACATAGTCTGCCCATTAAAAATGCCATCATCTTTGGGGAGGTGGGGGGGGGGTGGGAAGGGCAAAAGACACTGGCAGGGAAGGATCCCTAAATGACCAGTGTGGGCCGCCCTGGAAGATGCCAGAGCCTTATCCCAGTCTGCCCGTAGGAGGAAGCTAGGGTTAACGTCAGGGTATGTTCTGTCATTCCCTTTCATTCCTAAGTTTGATTTTTTTTTTTTTTTCCAGTTACTGTACGGCGGTGTGGTTTTTAGTGCCTTTCACTAAAGGCTTTCACCGATGCTCCGACGCCACAGGTGCTATTTACTCCCTCAAACCTCCGAAGACCAACGTTGTACGGGACAGTCTCTTTTTCCATATATAACGTAGAACCTTCCCACTTTCCTCCAAGCACAAGCAAGAAAGGGGACGAAAAATTTAAGAAAAGCAAACGCGCACGCAACTCTTCCGGAATCCCCAGGACTGAGTTTTCCACCCACGTTCGAGCTCCGAGTGCCTCACTTATTCCCCCCACCCCCACCCCCAGACACCATTCGCCGCGGCCCCTCGCCTCAGCCCGCTTCCCCCCAGGCCTGACCTCTCATGACGATGAGTGAACGGAGGCCCCGGCAGCGACTGCAGCAACAGCGGGAGACCCCGGCTCGAGGCCTTCAGTCAAGGCCATCACCTTAAATCCCCACTACCGGCAACTCCGGCCCAGCTCGGCGGTGGCGGTGGCGGTGGCGGTGGCGGCGGCGCGCGCGCTCCCCAGACGTCCTCACGCGCGCGTGCCCGCCCCCGCGCAACGCGCCGAGGGACGGGCTGCGCCCGGGCTGCCCCGCTGGCGTGAGGCCGCCTGGGGGTGGTGGTTGTTGAGAGGAGGGGGCTGCGCCTGAGGACCGCCTGCAGGCGTCTGCACTAAACAATAAACCGCCGTCACCTAAGTGCGTATATACGTGTAATCCGCTACACGCCTCAGAGATCTGGATGTTTTGAGGTTAAAAATGTTCTGGCTTTAGGAACCTGCTCTCGGAGGAGAGGCCTGATGTTGGGGGTTGTCTTAGGCCGGCCCCGGCTCGTCCCGCAGGATCCTGGCGCCTGCCCTGTGTAGGCTGCCCACCACCCTGCTTATATCCCCGTCTCCTGGGACCCGGTTAGAGGAGCCACGTCAGCGACTGGCTCGGCGCGTCTCTAGAAGAGTGGGGTGGAGCGAGAACGTTCAGGTTTTCGCGTTGGCGTTTCTCGAGCTTAACCCCCTGACCGAGTTGTGGCTGGGTGGTGAAGTTTTAACTGAAATGGCTTTTCGTTATGATCTTAAAGTTGCACCGTGTGAGCTAGGCCCTGCCAAAACTTGAGGGAGGAGAAGCAAAGAGAAGTCGGAGAGAGATTTGGTGGCGGTGGAAGTAGAAGTTAATTTTAAAAACCCTGTCTTGTATATAGGGAACTCTGCTATCTTAGCTCTAAGTTCTAGAATGAAGCGTTTATTAAGAAAAATCTTAAAACAAGGAACAGGGGCGCCTGGATGGCTCGGTTGGTTGAGCAACTGCCTTCGGCTCAGGTCATGATCCTGGAGTCCCGCATCGGGCTCCCAGCTTGGCAGGGAGTCTGCTTCTCCCTCTGACCCTCCTGCCTCTCATGCTGTCATTCTCTCCCTCTCAATTAAAAAACAAACAAACAAACAACAACAACAACAAATCCAAAAGAAACAACCCCCCCCCCTTTTAATCTCCGGCAAAAACATATTTTAAATGATAACTGTATTCCATGAATCTTCCCTCATCCCGCACAACCACCAAAGGCCTTTCCATTCTTAACTACAAGCTTTTTACCTGTAATTTATAGAAATTGACGTCAAGTAAATAACTCTTAATAGTCTTCCTACAGTCTTACTTGGCAAGGGGTTTTCTTTCATTAGAGACAATAAATTTGCATATATGTGCTATGAGTTGACTAGTGGAATGAGTGATACTTTGTCTTTTTATTGGTCATTACCTGACTTACAACCATTCACAACTTTGCCCAGGTTAGTTTGGTGGTGTGTACTTTCTGAGGCTTCTTAATCACGCAGTTGTTTGCACTTTATTTTCTCCTGTATCAGTACAACTGAGTACACCGTTTAACCTCAGTTATCTGCTTTGAGGCTGTGCTTAAGTCAGATTAGTTCTTTTTTTTTATTTTAATTTTTTTTAAAGATTTTATTTATTAATTTGACAGAGACACAGCGAGAGAGGGAACACACGCAGGGGGAGTGGGAGAGGGAGAAGCAGGCTTCCTGCAGAGCAGGGAGCCCTATGTAGGGCTCGATCCCAGCATCCTGGGATCATAAGTCAGGTTTGTTCTATCACCAAACCATTTCCCTTGGTTAGAAAAGACACTCTTCCCCTCCGCCCCCAACTGGTATTAGATCTGCTTCACACTGTTGATTAAGATATTTGGCTTTTTATTTATTTTTTAATATTCATAGGTCTCCATGAGCTTAACATAAGTCTTGCTGACAAATTAGGTTTCTGGGTTAGTAAGGCTGTCTTAGTCCATTTGGGCTGCAAAATTATAGGCTAGGTAGCTCATAAACCACAAATTTATTTCTCACAGTTCAGGAGCATAAGAAGTCTAACATCGAAGTGCTGGCAGATTTGGTGTCTGGTGAGTACCTGTTTCGTTGAATATCTGTTTCCTATTCTTCTTGCTGTGTCCTCCTATGGTGGAAGGGTGGAGGGAACTCTTTGGAATCTCATTCATAAGGGCTCTGCCCTCATGACCTAATCACCGGCCTCCAACTTCTAATACCATCACAGTGGACGTTAGATGAATTTTGTAGGGGCACAAATATTAGGACTGTAGCAAAGGCTGAGGGCCAGGCTCAGGACTGTAGTGAATTTTTCAAGGAGACATACTTTTGTATATATCCTTTCATTCCATCTACAACATGGATATTTTTATTTTAAACTTTAAAAGGTATGATAATTTAGGGAAACAAAAAGAGTCAGTCTCTTGTAATCTAGCTATAGCTACAATGGGGCATCAGTCTGTTTTAGTACAGTAGGTATATTTAAAATTTAATACATTTACGCATCTCACTGTAATGTTTAAATTCTTACTTTAACACATTCATAACACATTGTAGGTATATTAGGACATATTGAAAGTTTACTAGTATACTTGGAACTGCATTCCACTCAAACAACTTGACTGAAAAGTAACATTTGAAGAAGTAAAGAGTACTGAGTTGATGACAAGATTTGACAGGGACAGACTTACCTGATAAATTTTCTTTCCACTAGCATCTAGAATGTAGGAAATGGGCATTTTAATTGATTAATTCAAGCAGGATTTGCTGAGTACTTACTAAGTGTCAAGAATTGTACTAGAGGTTGGAGAGGTAGACATTAAAAAAAACACAGTGCCCTTCCCACAGTGACATAAGTGGCTAGACAAGTCTCCAAACAAATAATTATAGTATACTGGAATAAAACTATAATTAAAGGTTGTATGAGATGCAATGGAAGCAAGAACTGAAGCATTTAACTTTGTTAGGAAGGAACTGCTTCATTATATTTGTGATATTTGAGCTGAATCTTGAAGAATATGTCGAAATTTGCCAGGACACAAGCAGTAAATGGACATTCGAGATAAAAACAACAATAGGTGGAAAGGCATGGTATTGAAATACAACAGCCCTTTGAAGTAATTTTTTTTGTTTCTGAAAGAGTAGGGTGCATATGAGGGAATAGTAAGTATGGGCTAGAAAATGAAAAATGTTGTGGTCTTAGGAATTTATTCTATAGTTTATTCTAATGGCCAAAGGAAAGCTATTGAGTTTTAAGCAGCAGAGTTTTATGACAAGATTTGCATTTTCCAGAAAATTCACATGCTGATAGCTTACAGTAATACAAGCTCAAATAGTTGAAGTAGGAGATGAGATCTTGAACTCCTCAGTAAAATGGGATTCATGAAATTGGAGGGCTTATAAGGAGATAAATAGGTTTAAGTGTGATAAATTGTTGCAGTTATGCCCCCCTTCTCAAGCCAATAGGTCATGCCTACGTATATCCATACCCTTGGGTAGACCCCTCCCAGACTGACTAACTCATGTGACTTGCTTTGGCCATTGAGATAATAGCAGTTGTAATTTAGCAGACTTGAAAAATGTTTGCACGTTAGGATTTGCCCTTTTACAGCTGATAACCCTTCAGCCACCATGTAATCAAATCAGGCTTTGCCTCCTAGAAGATCAGGAACCACTTGGAGAGAGGCCCCAAGTGTCCCAACCATCTTAGCCTTCCCAGTTGAGGCCCCAGACATATGTGTGAGGTCATCCTAGCCCCAACTAAGATGGTTCAGACCAGAAGAATCAGCTAGTCAACCCACAGGATCACAGGAAATAATAAATATTTCCATATAAATCTTCAGATTTGGAGCAGTTTGTTTCATAACAAAAGTTAACTGATACCCTAAGTGACCCAAGTAGATGTGGAGTGGGAAGAAGTCTAAGATGAATCTTTCTTTTGTAGCTTGGGCAGATGGATAGATCAATTTTGGAAAGCTATGAATATTAGAACAAGTAAATTTGTGATATTACCAAAGATAATGGGAAATATATATATATAGTTGTATTTTTTTAAGATTTTATTTTTAAGTAATTTCTACACCCAGCATGGGACTTGAACTTACAACCCCAAGATCAAGAGTTGCATGTACCACCAACTGAGCCAGCCAAGTGCCCTGGAAATATATATTTTTACAGACCAAGTTTGGAGGGATAATAAATTCAGCTGTGGAAATAAAGTCTTAGGGGTTGAGTTCTTGGGACATATAAGTGAAGATATCCAGTTGGCAGTTTGATATAGATATCTAGAGATAATAAATTTGGAGTAAAAACTGTGCCTCGAATGACATTGCCCATTTCTCATTAGTTTTGGGAGATTTTTGTAAATTCTTTGATACCTTGTACTTAGACAGTGTTGTCTATCAATAGAGACAACCTCTTCCTTTCCAATCTGTATGCTTTTTAAAAAAATTTTTATTGTTATGTTAATCACCATACATTACATCATTCGTTTTTGATGTAGTGTTCCATGATTCATTGTTTGTGCATAACACCCAGTGCTCCATGCAGAATGTGCCCTCTTTAATGCCCATCACCAGGCTAACCCATCCTCCCACCCCCCTCCCCTCTAGAACCCTCAGTTTGTTTTTCAGAGTCCATTGTCTCTCATGGTTCATCTCCCCCTCCCAGTCTGTATGCCTTTTATTTTTTTATTGTGTTGGTTTGAATTGCCAGTACATGTTGAATAGGAGTGGTGAGAGTAGATGTCTTTGCCTTGTTCCTGTTTTAGGGAGAAAACATTCAGTCTTTTACTATTATGTGTTACCTATAGTTTTTCTTTTGTAGATGTCATTTTTCAGGTTAAGTTCCTTTCTTAGATTACTAAGAGTTTTTATCATGAGTAGATACTTAATTCTGTCAAATGCTTTTCCTGCCTATATGGAGAAATCATAATTTTTCTTCTTTAGTCTATTAATATGGTGAATTATGTCAATTAATTTTTAAATGTTGAATCAGCCTTCCATTTCCAGTATAAAACCCATTGGGTTGTAGTATATTATCCTTTCCATATGTTGAATTTTATTTACTAATATTTTGTGGTGGATTTTGCATCTATGTTTATGGGAGATACTGCCTTTCTTATGATGTATTTATCTGGCTTTGGTAATAGGGTTGTGCTCCTGAATTGGAAATGCTTCCCCCTTTTTCTGTTTTCAAAAAAGATTATATCGAATTAGTATTCTTTCTTTCTCTTTTTTTTTTTAAGATTTTATTTATTTATTCATGAGAGACAGAGAGAGGCAGAGGGAGAAGGAGAAGCAGGCTCCCCGCTGAGCAAAAAGCCAGATGCAGGACTCGATCCCAGGACCCTGGGATCATGACCTGAGCCGGAGGCATGTGCTTAACCGACTGAGCCACCCAGGCGCCTAGAATTAGTATTATTTCTTTATGATTTGGTAGATTTGCTGGTAAAGCCACTTGGCAAAGAAATTTCTTTATGGAGAGGTTTTAAACTACAGATTTAATTCCTTTAATGGATATAGGATTATCCAGGTTATATATTTCTTCCTGAGTGAGCTTTGGTAATTTGTGCCTATGGATGAATTGGCATAAAGGTGTGTGTAATACTCTCTTAAA
This sequence comes from Leptonychotes weddellii, assembly GCF_054177405.1. Lineage (NCBI taxonomy): Eukaryota > Metazoa > Chordata > Mammalia > Carnivora > Phocidae > Leptonychotes > Leptonychotes weddellii. Next base: position 29,130,134 of record NC_138383.1, read on the forward strand.
TATCTGTAGTGTCTGTGATGATGTCACCCTCACCTTCCTGATTTTGGTCACTTATGTCTTTTTTTTTTCATGTCAGTATGGCTAGAGGTTTATAGATTTTGTTAGTATTTTCCTTTTTTTTTTTTTTTAAGATTTTATTTATTTTAGAGAGAAAAAGAGTACCAGGGGAGACAGTGAAATGGGGGAAAGGGGTCCAAGGGGAGGGAGAGGGAAAGAGAGAGAATCTCAAGCAGACTGCATGCTGAGCATGGAGCCTGACCCCACAGCCCTGAGATCATGACCTGAGCCAAAACTAAGTTGGATGCTTAACTGACTGAGCCACCCAGGCACCCCTGTTGGTATTTTCAATAAAATTTGGTTCCTTTTATTTTGGTGTTATTTATTTTACTCTGTTGTTTCCCTATTTTTAATTTTACTGATTTCTGCTCTTTATTACTTCCCTTCTGTTTGCTTTGGATTTAATTTGCTCTTCCTTATGTGGTTTCTAAAGGTGTAAATTTGTTTGTTTGTTTGTTTTTAAGTAGGCTCCATGCCCAAGGTGGCTTGAATTCATGACCCTGAGATTAAGAGTCTCATGCTCTACTGACTGAGCCAGCCAGGTGCCCCTCTAAAGGTGGAAGTTTCTTTTTTTTTTTCTTTTTAAAGATTTTATTTATTTGAGAGAGAGAGAGCATGAGCTGGGAGGAGAGGCAGAGGGAGAGGGAAAAGCAGACTCCCCACTGAGCAGGGAACCCAATGTGGGGTTCGATTCCAGGACCCTGAGATCATGACCTGAGCAGAAGGCAGAGGCTGAACTGACTGAGTCACCCAGGGGCCCCTAAAGGTGGAAGTTTAGATCATTGATTTGAGATCTTATTTTTTCTAACATAGGCATGTGATTTTATGCATTTCTCTCTGAGCACTGCTTTGGCTGAGTCTAATACATTTTGATATGTTGTATTTTTATTTGAACTCAGTTCAGAATATTTTTTAACTTCCCTGTGACTTCTTATTTGACCCCTGGGTTATTTAGAAGTGTGTTAATTTCCAAATATTTATGACTTTTCTAGATATCTTTCTATTATTGGTTTCTCATTTAATTCTGATATATTCAGAGAACATACTTTCTGTGATTTCAACTCTTTAAAGTTTGTATTACGATCTAGGGGTGCCTAGGTGGCTGAATCAGTTAAACGTCTACCTTCAGCTCAGGTCATGATCCCAGGATCCTGGGATCAAGACCTGCATTGGACTCCCTGCTGAGCAGGAAGCCTGCATCTCCCTCTGCTCCTCCCCCCCAGCTCGTGCACTCTCTCTCTCTCACATTCTCTCTCTCAAGTAAATAAATAAATAAATAAAATCTATTAAAAAATAAAATTATATTATGCCCTAGAATATCATGTCTCTTTTTTAAGACTTTATTTTATTTTTATTTTATTTTATTATGTTAGTCACCATACAGTGCGTCATTAGTTTTTGATGTAGTGTTCCATGATTCATTGTTTTCATATAACACCCAGTGCTCCATGTAGTACGTGCCCTCCTTAATACCCATCGCCAGGCTAGCCCACCCCCCTACCCCGCTCCCCTCTCAGTTTGTTTCTCGGAGTTCATAGTCTCTCATAGTTCGTCTCCCCCTCCGATTTCGCCCCCCTTCATTTTTCCCTTCCTTCTCCTAATGTCCTCCATGCTATTCCTTATGTTCCACAAATAAGTGAAACCATATGATAATTGACTTTCTCTGCTTGACTTATTTCACTTAGCATAATCTCCTCCAGTCCCATCCATGTTGATGTAAATGTTGGGTATTCATCTTTTCTGATGGCTGAGTAATATTCCATTGTATATATGGACCACATCTGCATTGGCCACAGCAACTTCTTTCAAGATACATCTCCAAAGGCAAGTGAAACAAAAGCAAAAATGAACTTTTGGGACTTCATCAAGATAAAAAGCTTTTGCACAGCAAAGGAAACAGTCAACAAAACAAAGAGGCAACCCACAGAATGGGAGAAGATATTTGCAAATGACACTACAAAGAGCTGATATCCAAGATCTAGAAAGAACTTCTCCAACTCACACCCAAAAAACAAATAAGTCAAAAAATGGGCAGAAGACATGAAAAGACACTTCTCAAAAGCAGACATACAAATGGCTAACAAACATATGAAAAAATGTTCATCATCATTAAACCATCAGGGAAATTCAAATCAAAACCACATTGAGATACCACTCTACACCAGATAGAATGGCAAAAATTGAGAAGGCAAGAAACAACAAATGTTGGAGAGGTTGTGGAGAAAGGGGAACCCTCTTACACTGTTGGTGGGAATTCAAGTTGGTACAGCCACTTTGGAAAACAGTATGGAGTTTCCTCAAAAAATTAAAAGTAGAGCTACTCTATGACCCAGCAATTGCACTACTGGGTATTTATCCCAAAAACACAGATGTAGTGAAAAGAAGGGCCATATGCACCCCAACGGTCATAGCAGCAATGTCCACAATAGCCAAACTGTGGAAAGAGCCGAGATGCCCTTCAACAGATTAATGGATAAAGATTTTATTTTTTTTAGTTTATTTTTTATTTATTTAAGTAATCTCTGTACCCAACCTGGGGCTTGAACTCACAACCCTGAGATCAAGAGACACATGCTCTGCTGATGGAGCCAAGCCATCCAGGCACCCCTAGACTATCATATGTCTTTTTTTTTTTTTTTAGGATTTTATTTATTTATTTGACAGAGAGACATAGGAAGAGAGGGAACACAGGCGGAGGGAGTGGGAGAGGGAGAAGCAGGCTTCCCGTGGAGCAGGGAGCCTAATGCAGGGCTCGATCCCAGGGCCCTGGGATCATGACCTGAGCCAAAGGCAGACGCCCAACAACTGAGCCACCCAGGTGCCCCTATCATATGTCTTGATAAATGCTTCAGGTGCACTTGAAAATAATGTGTATTCTAATGTTGTTGGGTAGAGAGTTCTACAAATATCTTAGATCAAGTTGGTTGATAGTGTTGTTCAGGTCTTCTCAATCTTTGCTGACTTTCTACTTATTCTATCCATAACTTTAAGAAATAGTGAAGCCTCCAAGTATAATTATGAATTTGTCTATTTATCCTTTCAAGTTTTTGCTTCATGTATTTTGAAGATCTGTTTTTAGGTCCATACACAATTACAGTTCTTACGTCTTCTTGGTGATCTGATCCTTTTAACATTGTATAATATCCGTCTTTATCCATGGTGATACATAGCACCTCCCACTTCTTTTGACTAGTGTTTTAATGTTATCTTTTACCATCCTTTTACTCCTAACCTATCTATGGGTTGCTTATTTAATTTCAGTTGAATCTTTGTTTAAAAAAACTTAATCTGATAATTTTTGCTTTTAATTGGTATGTTTAGATCATTTACATTAGTGTAATAATTGATGTGGTTGGACTTAAGTTACACTTTTATTGATTTCTGTTTGTTTCCTCTTTTTTATTTTTCTCTTTAACCTTTCCTGCCTTTTTTTTTGGATTATTTGGATATTTTTAGTATTCCATTATCTATTGGGTTTTGGTTATCTCTCTTTATAAAGATATAAACACTTTCATTTTCTAATTTTTAACTGGTAAAATACACCTAACATAAAATTTATTATCTTAACTATTTTTAGGTGTATAGTTCAGTATTATTAAGTATATTTACATTGTTGTGCAACCATTCTTCCGAACTTTTCCATCTTGTGAAACTGAAACCCTATACCTATTAAGCAATAATTCCTTATTCTCCCTCCTCCCAAGCCTTGGCAAATACCATTCTACTTTGTTTCTATGAATTTGACTGCTCTAGATACTGCATGTAAATGGATTTATACAGTATTTGTCTTTGTGATTGACTTATTTCACTTAGCATCATCTCAAATATTGTTGTAGCATGTATTAGAATTTACTTCCTTTTTAAGGCTGAATAATATTCTACTTTGTCTATATACCACATTTTGTTTATCCATTCATCTGCTGATGGACACGTAGTCTATTGTGAATAATCTGCTATAAATATGGGTATACAGATACCTCTTTGAGATTCTGCTTTATATTTTGGATATACACCGAGAAGTGGAATTACTATATCAATTTTTAATTTTTTGAGGAACTGCCATAGTGTTTTCCTCAGCAACTGCACTATTTTACATTATCCCCAACAGTGCACAAGGGTTCTAATTTCTCTACATCTTCACCACACCTTTTAGTCAGTGTTATAAAACCGGGACCTGTTGATGAAGTCCTAATGGAAGCTACAACTAAGAATGTAAAGGCCGATGAAATTAAGGTGAAAGTTTAGAGGAGAATTAATATGTTTCAATGGGCTTTATGTGAAATGGTTGTATCTCTTTTACCTGATTGCATTATGGGGATGAACATTATATCTGATTGGGGAACATTTCACCTACCAGAATTGTTAAAAAGAAGGCATGTAAATCTGCCCTTCAAGCAATGTTAATTGGACATGCTAAATGGGAATCGATAAGATTACGTGAATCCAAACCATATAGAGTAGAAGCTGGAGTGCTGATATGGACAAATTATTTTTTTTTATTTTTAAGATCTTATTTATTTATTAGAGAGAGCGCCCATGCACTCGCACACAAGCAGGGGGAGCGGCAGAGGGAGAGGAAGAAGCAGGCTCCCTGCTGATGTGGGGCTCTATCCCAGGACCCTGGGATCATGACCCAAGCTGAAGGCAGAGGCTTAACTGACTGAGCCACCCAGGTACCCCTGGACAAATTCTTTATGCAATAACTGTATGTGGAACATACACTGGGCCTTATCACAAAAGCCTGGGAGCATCTCCCAGCATTGACTACTGGGACTTTGGTCTGGAGAATTCCCATTTGGGGGGCAATTACTAGGTTGCTATCAGACATTAATTAAAACTGCTCTTGTGACTGAAGGACGTAAAATCTTGAATCCTAAAATGCCTTTGATGTCTTGGATGATGTTGGAAAAACACTGTATTGGGGAGGGCAGTGCCCAGAATAGTTCCATAATAAAATGGAAATAGTTTACACAGGATCATGCTACCTATGGAATGCAAGGATGATGTACTTACAATAGGGAGCCTCTTTTCAAACCCTAGGCCTGACTTTGAAATTTTGAAGAGCCTCCAGATTCTGTCATCACTTGGACCATGTCCTATGGACATCTCTCAGCTGACCAGCAAATATCTCCTTGGTTCATGGATGGCAGTTGTAAGGTAAATGGACAAAATCCTGTTTGGTAGACCACCACTTTGATCAGAGAAGGTAAAAATCAGCTAGGTGGGCTGACTTGCATACTGTTTTCTTACCAGTGGTGGAAGAACTGGACAATGAATGATAACAATCCCTAGATTTCATTTTTACCAACTCATGGACAATGGCCAATGAAGGGCAGTGGAAACCTGGCCTATTAAAGGGGTGCCTATATGGGGCACAGCTCTGTGGAAAATCACTGTGGAAATTTGAAGGGCACATTGAGCTAGGAGGTATCAATGCCCATCAGAAAAAAAAAAAACCCTTTAGTGGACTATTCCTTGCCTGGCACTGGAATCTCTGAATACTTATTTCTTAAACTAGCTATTTAATGTCTGTCTCTTCGACTATACTCAATGTCAGGAGGGACTATTTTGGTTTTATTACTGTATCCCCATGACTAATACAGTTCTTGGCATATACTAATAACCCAATAAATATTTATTGAATATATGAATGAATGGATACTTTTCAGATCTCATCTTACTTGACATTTTTATAGCATTCTACACCATGTATTGTTCTTACCTGGAATCTTTTCCCCCTAGTCTTCCCTATTACTAAGGTCTGCTGGTTTCCCCACTTCTCTGGCCTTCCTTTATAGGTAAGTTGCCATTTCTTTATTTTATTTTATTTTATTTTATTTTATTTTATTTATTTATTTGAGAGAGAGTGTGTGAGCAGGAGGGAGAGGGAGAGAGAATCTGAAGCAGACTGCGCTGAGTGTGGAGTCTGATGCAGGGCTCAATCTCACAACTGTGAAATCATGACCTGAGCCCAAACCAAGAGTCGGACACTTAGCCGACAGAGCCGCCCAGGTGTTTCAAGTTGCCATTTCTTCATGAATATTATAGCTTCGGAAATTGCTTTTGAAAAGGGGATACCTGCAGAGTCAGCTCATATATGCAATACATAAATTCTTAGTAATAAGTGCTCAGTCACCATTTAATCATTCTAGAACAAAGTAGATGTTTGTTACTGCATAGTGGCACTCCTTTGCTGTCACTTTGTTACCTGTTATTAGGTCTTCTGTAACTCTTTTTTCCCCGTTTATCTAGTTTATTATTTCTACACAAACGCTTACTAGAATATAATTTTCAAAAATTTAAAAACATGGCTTTTATTCAAATATAATAGGAAAATATTTCAAATATCTTATTCAACTCATTAATTATGAGAACATATAAGATACTAAGATTGGTTCAAAGAAAAATTCAGGGAACAAAGAATATATATATAGTCAAAGGAATGCTGAACTAATTTGTCAGTAGATGCAAATTTCTGCATGGTAAGAGACATAATATTTTGGGTTATGTTTTTTCTAGATGGAAAAGAGTTAAATCTCTACCAGCAGATTTGTATTTATATGACTAAGGACAGGAATCATTTGCATTGCTCTCCAATAGGAAGAGCAATTGCTTTGTTGTCAGTGACCTGCAAGTTAACCACTACCCGTATAAAGTTGTAAAATACCTTAGTCAATAGAAAGTCAAATTAAGATGCACATCCCTACACAGTCAGCTATCCTGTCCCCAGAAGGTCTGCTAAATTATATCTTGTATTCCATTGGAATGATCCCAGTAATCTCTTCTGCCTATTTCCAAGTTTTAAATATTTTTTCTTAATTCTCTTTACCCTGACAAGAAAGAAAACTTTACTTTTGCTTTTCTGTAGTACCTGTCCCCCTTCCTTCATAGAATGTTTTTCCCCCTACCTGTGCCCAGTTTTCTCTCTTACTTCCATTAAATCTTGGCCCCAGCTTGCTTCCTTTGAACACCAATTTTTGGTTTTCCTTCTTTCACCCTTATGTGATGTGGCTGAACCACAGTTCACTTCCTAAACATTTGGAGAATAATTTGGAGTGTTAGTTTCTTATTTTACGGTATAGTAAGATGGTATTATTTTTATTAAAAATGGTCTTTATTGGTCTGGTATATGTGTATTCTCAGTTTTACTTTAAGCTCTGGTATAAACTACAAGTGATGGGGGTTTTTTTGTATAGAAATTTTATACAGTAGGGCGCCTGGGTGGCTCAGTCAGTTAAGCGTCTGCCTTCCGCTCAGGTCATGATATCGGGGTCCTGGGATCAGGCCCTGCATCGGGCTCCCTGCTTAGTGGGGAGTCTGCTTGTCCCTCTCCCTCTGCCCATCTCTCTGCTCATGCTCTCTCAAATATAAATAAATAAATAAATAAAATCTTAAAAAAAAAAAAAGGAATTGTATCCACTAATTCAGGGATGGTAAATACATAGCACTTGTGCCATCGCTTTTTCTACCCATACCTATGGCAGATATTGACAACTGATATCAAATTCATTCTTGTTCAGCCTTAACTCAGCCTCAGGTTCCTTCTTCACACACAAGTCCAGCCATTCACTATCAATCAGTTGAAGCTGACACAAGATAAAAATGTTTTAAATGAATGCTTTTAGGAAAATGTCATAGAGCAATCCGGTTCTAGAGCTGGCGTATAGGAAGGCAACCTTTGTGTGTCTCTCAAAATAAAAATGTCTTTGGGAATTGTTTTTAGGTAATTAGTTGTATGAAGTTGAGTATAATCTTAAAAAGTATGTTTTCCTTAATGCAAATCAAAACCACAATAAGATACCACCTTACGCCAGTCAGAATGGCTAGAATCAAAAAGACAAGAAATAACAAATGTTGGTGAGGATGTGGAGAAAACAAAATCCTCGTGCACTGTTGGGAATGTAAATTGGTGCAGTCACTGTGGAAAACTATGGAGGTTCCTCAAAAATTAGAAATACCATATGATCCAGTAATTCTGTTACCCAAAGAAAATAAAACAGTAATTCAAAAAGATATATGCATCCCTTGTTTATTGCAGCATTATTTAAAATAGCCAGGATCTGGACCAAGTGTCAATCAATAGATGAATGGATAAAGAATACAATGGAATATTATTGCTATTTCTGGCAACATGGATGGACCTTGAGGGTATTATGCTAAGTGAAATAAGTCAGACAGAGAAAGACAAATATCACGTGATTTAACTTATATGTGGAATCTAAAAAACAAAACAAACAAAAAGCAGAATCAGACCTATAACTAAATACAGAGAACAAACTGTTGTTTGCCAGAGGGGAGGGCAGTAGATGGGTGGGCAAAATGGGTGAAGGGGAATTGAAGGTACAGGTTTCCAGTTATGGAATGAATAAGTCATAGGGATAAAATGTACAGCATAGGGAATATAGTCAGTGGTATTATAATAGTGTTGGGGGTGTGACAGATGGTAGCTACACTTGTAGTGAACATAGCATAAGGTATAGGGTTATCAAATAACTGTGGTACACCTGAAACTAATGTTAACATTGTATGTCAACTATACTTCAATTAAAAAAATAATAGATAACTTGAAAAAAAGAAGTATGTTTTCCTTTTTTTTTTTTAGCTAAAAATCCCAAGTAGATACAATTTTATATAAAAATTTATTTCTATCATGTGGTTTAGTGGTTAACCATCTGGAAAATAAAGATATGGATTTATTAACCTAATTTCAATTTTTTTTTGCAACTTCACACCTTTTATTTGTGCTGCTTATGCTTTGTCTTGAAAATACCTTCTCTAGGGGCGTCTGGGTGGCTCAGTCGTTGAGCGTCTGCCTTCGGCTCAGGTCATGATCCCAGGATCCTGGGATTGAGCCCCGTGTCAGGCTCCCTGCTCAGCGGGAAACCTGCTTCTCCCTCTCCCACTCCCCCTGCTTGTGTTCCCTCTCTTGCTATGTCTCTCTCTGTCAAATAAATAAAAATAAAAAAATCTAAAAAAAAAAAAAAGAAAAGAAAATACCTTCTCCATCTGCCCCAACAATGCACTGGCAGGGAAGAGGTAGCAGAAAATAAAAGACATCCCTTGTTATTGCACATGGACGCATTATACAGGCCCACCTGGTGAAGGCTAGGGGGAATCTTGGCACATTCTCAGATCCCTGTTCAGGAGGGGGTTGGGTTACTGGAGTGGCATCACATGTGAGAGGGGTTTCTCCAAGCTACTCTAGTCCTAGCTATTGGTCCTTGTGCTTCCTGGTTCTCCATGCCTTCCTGGTACTGCCTCCCTCAGTGACATCTCCAATTTTTTTTTTTAAAGATTTATCTATTTATTTTAGAGAGAGAAAGAACATAAGTGGGGGAAGGGACAGAGGAAGAGAATCTCAAGCAGCCACCCTGCTGAGCACAGAGTAGGCTTGATCTCACAACCCGTGAGATCATGACCTGATCTGAAACCAAGAGTCCGATGCCCAACTGACTGAGCCACCCAAGTGCCCCTCCAGTGTATCTTTTTTTAATGTATTTACATTTGATCCCAAAATAATGTGCTTTAGATTGAAAAACTTTGGTTTCTGTGAATCTAGAGAGTTTTGTCATAGGTCAAAGAGGTTCAAAATCAGAAATTAGTTACCTCCTTTCTTGTAAAAGAAATTTACATTAAGTTTCAGATGTATCATATGTCCAGAATAGAACTTGGTGTTTTGTAGAGGGAAGTTCAGAACAGGAGGTATGAACGATCTATTGGCTTGTTTAATGTTCTCAGTGCTCTTGATGTATGCAGAGAGTAATTATTAAAAATATGGACTGTGGTGCCAAACTCCCTTGGGTTCAGCTTGGACAAATTGCTTAACTTTGTTCTGTTTCAGTTCCCTCATCTTAGTGTGGTTATTGTGAGAAATTATTTATTTATTTATTTATTTACATAATTGTTAGCAACACACACAAACATTCATATACACATACACATGTATGTATGCAAACATATATACATACTCTCTTATGTATGGCATTTAGAACAATCTAAGAACATGGTAAGCACTGCGCATCTTAGTTATTATCTTTACAAATTAAACTTAATACCATTCCTCAAACGCTTACCAGTGCATCTTTCTCCTGAAAGTATTAAAATTTATCTTAAATGTTGATATCATAATTACACGATTCTTTTGTTTCTTTTTGTGTGTAGGTTTTTTTGAATAAGCTGTTTGCCCAAGAAAAGAAACTCTCAATTTTTTCAGATCCAGAAAGAATAGATCAATTTGAAATATTCTTCATAAAATGGCTATAAAAGGCAGCAAGTGCTAAGAAACATGAATTTATGAACATAGCCACATGCTTTTTTCCTTTCAGTTTGATTTAAATTTAATATCCTCCCACAATGGAAAATCATTTACAATAAAGAGATGAACTGGAAGGAATAGGAAAATGGAAACAAGATGTCATTTCTTTTACTATCCAACAGTTTACCATCTGTTTTAAAATGGTGTTTGACCATCTACAGTAAATGAAACAAAATGCTTTTTAAAATAATGTAATACTTTAAACTATTTTTACTACCAAACTCTCCCTCCCCTGTGAACACATTCATTTTACTGAGTAAAGGTTTATTTAAGCTCCACTTACATCTATGTTGTTTTTAGCTCATTTCCTTTTTAAAAAAGCAATTGGTGAGTTTATTTCCCAGTTTAGCTCTTATAATAAAATATAAAAGGCATTTCTGTTTTGGCCTCTACTATAACATTATCGAAAGCTATGAAAGTCACAGCAAAATATAGGACAGCATAAAATTAGAAACTGCTGGTGTTTCTTTAGCAGCAGTTACTGCCCTTGCAGTTTTCACTCCTCTTGCTACCAGCCCAAATCTGAGAGTCACCTCTGTGTACCATACACCAAACCCTGAGTGTGTTGTTTTTCTTATCTTTTCAAATTACACTTATTTTCTTTCTTATTCATCTCCATTCATAAAAATGGTTAAGTAACGATAGTAGAGATTATAAGAAACATAAAGAAATGAGTTTAGTTTTTCTCATAAAAAATTCATTTTTTTTTATTCAAACTAACTTTTTAATTTTTTTTATTTTTAAAGATTTTATTTATTTATTTGAGAGAGAGAGAATGAGAGACAGAGAGCATGAGAGGGAGGAGGGTCAGAGGGAGAAGCAGACTCCCTGCCGAGCAGGGAGCCCGATGCGGGACTCGATCCTGTGACTCCAGGATCATGACCTGAGCCGAAGGCAGTCGCTTAACCAACTGAGCCACCCAGGCGCCCCCAAACTAACTTTTTTAAATAACAGCTTTATTGAGATATTATTCACATAGCATAAAATTTTACCCTTTTAAAGTATACAGTTAGTGGGTTTTTATCCACAGAGTTGTGTAACCATCATCATTATAAATTTAGAACATTTTCTTCACTTCAAAAAGAAACCCAGTGCTCATTAATAGTTATTCCTCATTCCTCCCATCCCCTAGCAACCATTAATCTACTTTCTGTCTCTGTGGATTTACCTATTCTAGACATTTCATATAAATGGAATCATAGAATATGTAGCCTTCTGTGACGGGCTTCTTTCACTTAGCAAAGTGTTTTCAAGGTTTATCCATGTTGAAGCATGTATCAATATTTCATTCCTTTTTATTGCTCACTAATATTCCATTATATGGATAGGACATGTTTGTTTATTCATTCACCAGCTGATGGATGCTTGAATTGTTTCCCGCTTGTTGACAATGTTAAGACAATGCTGCATTTAACATTCATGTATAAGGTGTTTTGTTTTTAAGATTTTATTTATTTGATAGAGCAATCACGAGCAGGTGGGGGAGGGGCAGAGGCAGAGGGAGAAGAAGACACATGCTGAACAGGGAGCCTGACTGGCTTGATCCCAGGACCCTGATGTCATGACCTGAGCCAAAGGCAGATGCTTAAGTGACCAAGCCACCCAGACACCCCCAAATTTTTTTATATGATAGAGTTTATTGGAAGACTCTCTCTTTCCCATCGAATTTTCTTGACATCTTTCTTGAAAATCAGTAGACCATAAATGTAAGCATTTACATTTCTAGTCCATTGATCTATATATCTGTCTATACCAGTACCATACTGTCCTGATTGCTATTCTTTGTGTTATGTTTTGAAATCAGGAAGTGTCAGGACTCCAACTTTATTCCCTTTTTCAAGATTGTTTTGGCTACTTTGGATTTCATTTCTGTATGAATTTTAGGATCAGCTTGACAATTTCTGCAGTTTTGTGTGGCTTTCGTATCTTTATGCATATATAAATATGTCTTCTACAACACATGAATATTTTAAAACAAAATTATAATGATATTATGTTTTTCTGCAACTTTCTTTTCTCCCCCAACATTTTATAATGAAAATTTTCAAACTGAGATAATGAAAGAATTGTAGTAACACCCAAACCCACCGCCCTCTCCATCTCCCAGCCCCAGTCTGTATTCTACAGGTGACATTTTGGTATATTTGCTTTATCATATAACTAGCCATTCCTAGCCATAACCACCTATTCTATGTATCATCAAACCATCTTATTATTTTGTGCATTTCAAAGCAAATCACATATATCAGTACACTTCACTTTTAAATATGTTATCGTATATATTGTTAACTAGGGTTCAATTTTTTTTTAAAGGTAAGAGGAGATTTTTTTTTGAAGATTTTATTTATTATTTGTCAGAGAGAGGGAGAGAGAGAGCACAAACGGGGTGCGGCAGGCAGAGGGAGAAGCAGGCTCTCCGCTGAGCAAGGAGCCCGATGTGGGACTCGATCCCAGGACCCTGGGATCATGACCTGAGCTGAAGTCAGATGCTTAACCGACTGAGCCACCCAGGCATCCCTGGGGTTCAAATTTTTTATAAGTTTTTTATACAAAGTGAAATGCACAAATGTTGAGTGTGTATCTTTTGAGTTTTGACAAATACATTCACCTGTGTAACCCTAACACTTTTTAAGATATAGAGCATTTTCAGGGCACCTGGGTGGCTCAGTCAGTTGGGCATCTGCCTTCGGCTCAGGTCATGGTCCCAGGGTCCTGGGATCAAGCCCCGCCATCGGGCTCCCTGCTCAGTGGGAAGCCTGCTTCTCCCTCTCTCACTCCCCCTGCTTGTGTTCCTTCTCTCGCTGTCTCTCTCTCTGTCAAATACATAAATAACAATCTTTAAAAAAAATGAAAAGATATAGAGCATTTTCATCACCCCCAAAAGATTCTGGGGTAGAGGCTAGTCTACCACACATGGTAGACTAACTATGTGGAAGGGGGTGAATCACTCAATTTCTGTCCCTAACCCTTGTGAAAAAGAATCACTATTCCAATTTTTTAAAAAATAAATATTTAACATAAAAATGTAACTTTTAGGGGTACCTGGGTGACTCAGTTGGTTGAGTGTTGGACTCTCGATCTCAGCTCAGGTCTTGATCTTGCAGTCCTGAGTTTGAGCCCCACATTGGGCTCTGTGCTGGGCATGGAGCCTGCTTAAAAAAAATGTAACTTTAAAAAATTATAAAAAAGTAAGTGGTTAGAGTTTAAAAATTGGAAAAGACCTGTATTAAAAAGTAAAATTCTTAAGGGAACCCTTGTGCACTGTTGGTGGGAAAGTAAATTGGTGCAGCCACTGTGGAAAACAATATGGAAGTTCTTCAAAAAATTAAAAATAGAACTACCTTATGATCCAGCTATTCTACTTATGTGTATTTATCTTGGAAAAAAACCTAATTCAAAAAGATATGTGCATCCCTTTGTTCATCACAATATTATTTATAATAGTCAAGATATGGAAACAACCTAAGTGTCCGTCAATGGATGAACAGATAAAGAAGATGGGGTGTGTGTGTGTGTGTATGTACACACACACTGGAATACTACTCAGCCCCTAAAAAGAATGAGATCTTGGTACTTGGAACATGGATGGACCTTGAGGAAATTATGCTAGGCAAAATAAGTCATAGAAAGATAAATACTATGTGATTTCACTTATATGTGGAATCTAAAAAAAAAATGAACAAATGAAATGAAACAAAACTCTCAGATACAGAGAACAGAATGGCATTTACCAGAAGGGTGGTGGATTAGGAAGTTGGTCAAAATGGGTGAAATACAAACTTCCAGTCATAAATAAGTCACAAGGATGTAACATACATCATGGTGAGTATAGTCAATAATATTGTAATGCATACCTGAAAATTGTCAGGAGATTAAATTCTAAAAGTTAACCTATGGGAATAGATAGTAACTAGGTTTATTGTGGTGATCACAGTGTATACACATATCAAATTGTTATGTTGTATATCTGAAATCAATATGTTATATGTCAATTATACTTCAGTAAAAAGATTAAAAAAAAAAGTAAAATTCTTCCTTTATGCTGACTCCAGAAGTAACCTCAGTTAGAAGCATTTCATGTGTCCTCCTTTTTACCTCCTTTTTATTTCACCTTATGCTTTTTATTTAGCTTTAAAAAATAATTTAAAACTTAATATACCTTTATATGAAGCTAAACAATACCAGCATATGTAAAAGAAATATCTCCTCCCTTTTCTTCCAACCTCAATTAGCTGACTGGCAAAACAATTTTAATAACTTGAGTTACATCCTTTCACCCCCTTCCACATAGTTATGTACACTTGGATGACTTTTCTTTAAAAAAAGAGTGTAAGGGGTGAAATCACACATTTGAATCTGTAACTTCCATGTATGGTAGACTAGCCTCTAGACCTTCATCATCCAATATGGTAGTCACTAGCCACATGTAGCTACTGAACACTTGAAATATAGCTCTTTTGAATTCGATTGTGCTGTAAGGTGTAAAATACACACCAGATTCCTAAGACTTAGTACAAAAAAAGAATGTAAAATACCTCACAAATAATTTTTTTATTGATTACATGTTGGATATATTGAGTTAAATAAAATATATTATTAAAATTAATTTCATTGTTTCCTTTTGCTGTTTTTATTTTTATTTTTTTATTTTTAAGATTTTATTTATTTATTTGAGAGGGAAACAGCGAGAGAGGGAACCCAAGCAGGGGGAGTGGGAGAGGGAGAGAAGCAGGCTTCCCGCGGAGCAGGGAGGCCGACGTGGGGTTCGATCCCAGGACCCTGGGATCACGACCTGAGCTGAAGGCAGACACTTAATGACTGAGCCACCCAGGCGCCCCTCCTTTTGCTGTTTTTAATGTAGCTACTTAAAACTTAAATTTACACATGTGACATAATTATATTTCTTTTTTTTCTGATCTCATTTATTTTTTTAAATTTTATTATGTTAATCACCATACATTACATCATTAGTTTTTGATGTAGTGTTCCATGATTCATTGTTTGCGTATAACACCCAGTGCTCCATGCAGTACGTGCCCTCTGACATAAATTATATTTCTATTGGACAGTGCTACTCTAGACTAACTGATGAAGATCCTGATACTTAATAGTTGCATAATAGTCTGCAGTAGGGATATAAATTCATTCCCCATTCCCCATTGATTACATTCAGGGTTTTATAGCTTTATTTGTTTGCATGTTATACTGCTATATCAATTGTCTTTTGCTGTGAAACAAAATTATCTAAATTTAGTGGCTTAAAAAACGAACATTATTTCTCATAATTCTGAGGGTTGACTGGTCAGTTCCAGTCTGGGTCAGCTCAGCTGGGACTGGATGATTTAGGATGGCCTCAATCATGTATCTGAGGGCCTCAGCTAGGGTGGTTGGGATAACCAGAGGCTTCTTCACATGAGCTCTCATCCTCCAGGAGGCTGGTCTGGGATTACATTCACTCAGTTGTGGAAGGGTTCCTAGCAGCAAATAAGTTCCAATATGCAATTATTATACCTTCTGCTTGTGCCACATTTGTACCCTCCCATTGGCCAAAGGAAGTCACATGGCCACGTCTAGGATTCAAGGGGATAGAGAAATAGACTTACCTTTCCAGTAGGTAAAGACTTTACTTCTCCAGGAAGGAAATGCAAACCACTTAGCAAAAAAGGCAAGTGTGCCAGGAATTATAGGGAGCTACATATATGAAATGAAAATCCAATAATTACTGCTGGAGAGTTCTGTTATGTTGAACTTCTCCCTTCTCCCTGAAACTAACATGGCACAGTTAACAGGGGAGGCCCCAGTATGAGGCAGAAAAGAAGAGAGACCTGAGTCAAGAAGAAGCAGTAAGGCCCAATGAATGTCTTGGACTCTGACCAATTACTTCAACCACTCCTCCTAAGAACTGAGGGGTCCAGGAAAGCCTTTTTAGGTTGGTAACATGAGGAGACTGAGCAGAAATGTTTTCTTCCCTGAAATCTACAAAAGTGAACTGAATGCCTCACATGTAACCAAAATGTTCCACAGAGTAAAAGCTGAGGTGGGGTTCTGGTGGTTGTGGCTAGAGCCATTTTCTCCTTGGTCTATTTGTGTTTTTAACCGCCTGTGTATGTTCATAACTTTTATAACCATAGTTCCTCAGAATTTCTCATTAGAAACTTCAAGAATTACCGTTAGTGTGGGTGCCTGGGTGGCTCAGTCGGTAAAGCGTCTGCCTTCAGCTCAGGTCATGATCCCAGGGTCCTGGGATGGAGTCCTGTATCAGGCTCCTTGCTCAGCAGGGAGCCTGCTTCTCCGTCTGCCTGCTGCTCCCCCTGCTTGTGTGCTCTCTTTTCTCGGACAAATAAATAAGTAAAATCTTTAAAGAAAAAAAAAATTCTCTCTCTCCTGCCCTTCCCCCCTCTAAAAAAAAACTTCATTGCTAAAAAGTGCTAACCATCATCTAAGTTTTCAGTGAGTCATAATCTTTTTGCTGGTGGAGGGTCTTGCCTCCATGTTGATGGCTGCTAACTGATCAGGGTGATGATTGCTAAAGATTGGGTGGCTGTGGTTGTGGCAGTTTCTGAACGTAAGAGAGCAATGAAGTTTGCCATGTGGATCCATGACTTCTCTGTAATATGTGATGTTGTTTGATACATTTTACCTACAGTAGAGCTTCTTTCAAACTTGGAGTCAATTGTCTCAAACCCTACGCTACCACTGTTTTATCAACTAAGTTTATGAATATTCTAAATCATTTGTTGTCATTTCAATAGTCTTCACAGCATCTTTACCAGGAGTAGATTCCGTCTCAAAAAACCATGGTCTTTGCTCATCCATAAGAAACAAGTCCTCATTCATTAAAGTTTTATCATGAGATTGCAGCAATTTAGCCATATTTTCAGGCTCCAGTAGTAACATCAAAGAACACTGATCACTGTAACAAATATAATAATAATGAAAAAGTTTAACATATTGTGAGAATTACCAAAATGTAACACAGAATCAAGAAATAAGCAAATGCTATTAGAAAACGATGCTGATACACTCTGGAAAACAGTATGGAGGTTCCTCAAAAAGTTGAAAATAGAGCTACCATACGATTCAGCAATTGCACTATTGGGTATTTACCCCAAAGATACAAATGTAGGGATCCGAAGGGGTACGTGCACCCCGATGTTTATAGCAGC
>NC_138383.1:29148171-29173430 GCF_054177405.1 Leptonychotes weddellii
TTTAAAAAAACGATGCTGATAGACTTGCTCAATGCAGGGTTGCTACCAACCTTCAATTTGTTTAAAAAAAAATGCAGTATCTGTGGAACACAGTAAAGTGAAGTACAATAAAATGAAGTATGTCTATATTTCACTATCTTCTGGCTTCCACTATTGCTAATGAGAAATGTTTTATCACTTTTCATTTGTTCCTTTGTAGGTAAGTTTTCTTTCTTTCTAGCTGTTACAGGATCTTTTCCTTTTTTTTGATTTTCTGTAGTTTCACTATGATGTATCTTGAGTGGATTTCTTTTCATTTCTTTATATTGGGAATCATAGTTTCTTCAAACTAAGAATTTGAGTTTTGTTAATTCTGGAAAAGTCTCAGTCATAATTTTTCAAATATGGCCTCTCTTCCATTTTCTCCATTTTCTTCTTCTGGAACTCCAAATATACATTGGACCTTTGCACTTTATCATCAATGACACATTCTTTTTTTCATCCTTTCCATTTCTTTGTGTTTGTGTTACATTCTAGGTAACTTCTTTGGGTTGTATTCTAGGTAATTAATTATTCCACTGAACTATTCAGCTATTTAATCTTTCCATTGATTTTGCACTTTCAAATATATTTTTCACTTCAGAAATTCTGTTTGATTTTCTTTTTTTTTAAATTTTTAAAGGATTTTATTTATTTATTTGACAGAGAGAGAGAGAGAACAAGCAAGGGGAGAGGCAGGCAGAGGGAGAGTGAGAAGCAGGCTCCCCGCAGAGCAGGGAGCCCAATGCGGGGCTCGATCCCAGAACCCTGGGATCATGACCTGAGTTGAAGGCAGACACTTAATGACTGAGCCACCCAGGCACCCCTCTGTTTGATTTTCTAATCACTAACCACTCTCATGCTATATTTTAACCAAGTCACACTGCTTACAGTTGCCTATATGTTGGTAGTAGTTAAAGCTGGATAATGGGTATGTGGGGGATTCATTATACACTTTCATCTACTTTTGATATGTTAAATAATTTCCATAACAAGTTTAAAATTGGAGGTGGGGAAAAAGATCACACTTTAAAAGGTTGGAAACAATTGAAAAACAGGCCATATGAAAACAACTTAAACTGGGTCACCGAGAAGACAGAACTGTGGGGTGTGGAACTTTTCTTGGGATGCAGTAAAGGATTCTGAATGGGAAGAGGACAGCAGGAAGGGAGGCTGTGGATATGTGAGAGACAGGAAAGAAGTTGGAAACAGGAAATGGATTCTAAGTCTTGGTGGGAGGACACAAACTGTCTATTCATTTTTCCACGGGTACTGGAATCAGTCACTGAGAATCATCTCGTATGCTACCTTCATTTGAGTAAGATGGGTTGCTGGTGTTGGTTTCAGGGATTTTTGGAAGGTGAAAACTCTGGCTTCTGCCAGTGTAGCATCATTGCCCCATTCTAGCTAGTCCAGTATAGCCAGTCTGACTTCTTGACTTTAACTGGTGTCATCACCAACCAATCCATGACTTGTTGCTAAGAAAAAACACGTTAAGAGGTGATGAAGAATAGTTCAGACTTCCTTTCTTACGTGACATAATTTTCTCTTCCCACTTTCTTTCCTCTCATGAAAATTTGAAGAAAAATTTTGTTAAAATCAGTAAAGCCTCACATTCAAGTATTTTCCACACACAAAGCAACCCCTAAAATATGTTTTTGGAAGCACCAAGGTTTCTCTTGTAAACATTTTATTTTTTTTATTTTTTATTTTTTTAGTAAAAATTTATTTTATTTTATTTTTTTGTAGTTTTTAATTTTATTATGTTAGTCACCATACAATACATCATTAGTTTTTGATGTAGTGATCCACGATCCATTGTTTTCATATAACACCCAGTGCTCCATGCAGTACGTGCCCTCCTTAATACCCATCGCCGGGTTAACCAATCCCCCCTCCCCACTCCCCTCTAAAGCCCTGTTTCTCAGGTCCATAGTCTCTCATGGTCTTGTAAACATTTTAATAACACCTCTCTCTTTAAAAAATGTGGTTGCTTATGTCATGTTATTAGATCTTTATAGCAACTTTCTTGGGTGAAGTGGTTATTATTAAGTCATTTTATAGAAGGAAGAAAAAAACAGTACTTTTTTGCTCTACTTTAGTAGCTTTGGGTCCTTTCAGTTTGATATCTCATTCCTGGCACACAGTGGGGCCCCTCAATAAATATTTGTTGGATGAATGCCATTTAAAAAATGGTTGGATTTATGAGATTTTTAAATTTTATGTACAGTTTTTAAAAAAATGAGATTCTCTTTTGGCTCCCTCCAATATAGTCTTTTCAAGTAGGAAGAAATGTCTTCAGTGACTTAGACAAGTAAATTTTTATTTGGAAAAACTGAGTTAGAAATGTCCCCTTGAGCTGTTCTCCACCCCTAAAAAGCTATCACATATAATTAACGACTTCATTGGCTACATATTTTTTTCAGGCATGATAAAATAAATTGTAATGAAAAACTTATCTTGGAAGTTTTAAGGGAAAAACCCTTTGAGTCATTAAAATGTAAATCAGAAAAATAACTTCACTATTTTAGAATAAAATTTGGTAATGAAAAGTTTGATAGTGAATTGTGGTAGGATTAATCACACTCTTTATCATTTACTAAGTGATACTTGAAGCCATTTTAAATGGGAAAATAAAGGTATTATAATTGTATTGCTGCTGAGATTAAGTTTTCAGATACTTAAAACATTACAACAAAGACACACATGAGGGCGCTCTAATCAGTCAGAAACTGGAAGTGCATAAGCATTTCTTGTTAGGACTTTGATTTTTTAAGTCAAAAGCAATACTGTACAGATATACAGATGGAAGAATTAAGGCCCAAAGACATGGTGACTTTATATGCCCTATTCCTTAGAGTAAATAGAATATTAGTATTTTTTGAAGGATTGTACAACAGTCCCTTATCAGTGAATTTATGCTGGAGATTTGACTCTCATCCTGGCAACTCTTTATTTAAAATCTTTACCCAAGGCATGGTATAACTTATTTATAAAATGTGTAGATAAAATTAGTTAGAATATTTATTTATTTATTTATTTATTTAAGATTTTATTTATTTATTTGACAGAGAGAGATAGCGAGAGCAGGAACACAAGCCCCAGGGAGTGGGAGAGGGAGAAGCAGGCTCCCTGTGGAGCAGGGAGCCCGATGTGGGGCTCGATCCCAGGACCCTGAGATCATATTCTGAGCTGAAAGGAGACACTTAACTGACTGAGCCACCCAGGCCCCCTGTTTTGTTTTTTTGTTTTTTGTTTTTTAAATACAACACCACTTAAAAAATATAATAAAAATATAAATACAACATCACATGTGTTTTATTGTTTAGAATGCAGAGGAACTCTGTTTTGCTATTTACAAAGAGTAATTTTGTTGATTCAATTCAGCTTCTCTCTTCACCTTTGTTTCTTTTTCTAAAAATTTTAAAAATTTTTATAATTTAAAAAAATTCTTCATTTAAATTCAATTTAGTTAACAAATACTGTATTATTAGTTATTGGTGTAGAATTTAGTGATTCATCAGTTGCATCTAACACCCAGTGCTCATTACATCAGGGGCTCTCCTTAATGCCCATTCACCCAATTACCCCTTCCTCCCACCCACATCCCCTCCAGCAACCCTCAGTTTGTTTCCTAGAGTTCAGCATCCTCTTATGCTTTGCCTCCCTCTCTATTTTCATCTTATTTTATTTTTCCTTCTCTTCCCCTATGTTAATCTGTTTTGTTTCTTAAATTCCACATATGAGTGAAATCATATGGTATTTATCTTTCTCTGACTGACTTATTTTATTAGCATAATACCCTCTAGTTCCATCCACGTTGTTGCAAATGGCAAGATTTCATTCCTTTTGATGGCTGAGTAATATTCCATTGCATATATATATACCACATCTTCTTTATTCATTCATCTGTCAATGGACATCTGGGCTCTTTCCAAATTTTGGCTATTGTGGACATTGTTATATAAACATTGGGGTGCATGTGCTCCTTTGAATCACTACGTTTGTATCCTTTGGATAAATATCCAATAGTAGCAATTGCTGGGTCTTAGGGTAGCTCTAAGTAATCTCTACAACCACCATGGGGCTCAAACCCCAGACCTCAAGATCAAGAGTCACATGCTCCTCCAACTGAGTCAGCCAAGTGCCCCCACAAAGTGTTAAATGTGCTTTATTTTTTATTTTTAAAAAAGATTTATTTATTTATTTATTTGACAGAGAGAGACACAGCAAGAGCAGGAACACAAGCAGCGGGGAGTAGGAGAGGGAGAAGCAGGCTTCTCGCTGAGCAGGGAACCTGATGCGGGCCTCGATCCCAGGACCCTGGGATCATGACCTGAGCCAAAGGCAGATGCTTAACGACTGAGCCACCCAGGCGCCCCTAAACGTGCTTTATTTATACTTAAACCTGATTCTCAACTGATCTCTGGTTATGATGCTTAATCTTTTTACCATCTCTGAATCTCTAATATATTCTTAGTTCTTTGGCTTTTATATAAATAAAAGTTACCAGGCTGCCTGTGGAATTTTCAGAGAGAAGGCTTATAAACATCCACAAAGATTTTATTAGAGAGGAACTATAATGAGAATATAGAATGTAGATATTCCCCCACCCAAAATCAGTCTATATATGGCAATATTTGTTTTATAGGCAAATTTTCTTCAACTTAAGTGCTACCATTGTTGTAGGAAGATTTGCTTCATTAGGCACTCCATACAACTCCATACAACAGTTCCACATTTCTACATTTGCAAAAGATTTCTTTCCTTAAATTTTAAACTCACTTTTTTTCCCCAAGACAAAACAAAGTAAAAAATGAAACAAAACAAAACCTAGGGCTCTCAAGGAACAAGTCTCTCCTTTAAGGGGCTAGATGGTGAAAAAGAAAGTATATCATGAATCTTATTTTCTGATTTTTCTTATTAATGACATATATATCTATATATGGCATGGCTATACATTTGGTCCCTGATTTATTTGTATTTTATGAATCAGAAATTAAGCCTTTTCCTGTCCTTGAAAGTACTTGGCACTACTGTAATACAAAGCGTGGGATTTTTATTTATTTATTTATTTAATTTAAGTAAGCTCTATGCCCAATGTGGGGCTTGAACTTATGACTCCAAGATCAAGAGTTGCATGCTCTACTGACTGAGCCAACCAGGCACCCCAAAGGGATTTTTAAATCAGGGATGCAAACACTAGATTACATTATAAATACTAAAAGTTGTGTTTCTATTTATGTTTTGTCTGTATTTAGTTAAATATATCAGACAAATAAAAATTTAATAGCATGCATATGACTCTGTATAATTTGGCCCCACCCACCACTCTGTTTCATTTCTTATTCGTCCCCATTAAGTCATTCTACATTGGTCACACTGGTCTTTCTGTACAGCAGACATGCCAAATGTCTGCCTGGAGCAGCACCATTGCACTTTCTGTTCCCTCTACTTGGAATATTCTTATTAATTTATTTCTTTTCTTTGATCATTGGAATGAAAGCTCTGGGATAGCAGGGGCCCTGTGTGTCTGTTTAGCAAGGGTCTCAGTAGAAAACAGATAGTACAGAATAATCCCAAGAAAGTTTTCTTTACAAAGTGGTTGGTTTTTTTTATTAAGGGGTTATTTACAAAGAGGCAAGTATGGAGAAACCAGAAAGACTACTGTGGTATTCTGGAGCAGTCGTGATGTTACCATCTTTAGGCCCCAAATGGCTAAAGAAATAGTTATAGTAGCTAGTAGAACATAAAAGAGATAGTATGTTATAAAGTTGGCTGACTTGGAAGATCAGTGACTCTCCCTGGAGAGACGCAGCAGCCCTCAGCGAGGGAGCCAAAAGAATAAATATTCTAATCCCATCTTCTTTTCCACTCTGATTTCTTGC
The DNA here is from genome assembly GCF_054177405.1 of Leptonychotes weddellii. NCBI lineage: Eukaryota > Metazoa > Chordata > Mammalia > Carnivora > Phocidae > Leptonychotes > Leptonychotes weddellii. The sequence goes on from NC_138383.1 coordinate 29,154,078, forward strand.
CTGAACTCTCTGTTGGCCCCTGAGAACCCTTTTGATATGGTCTGTTAGGTCAGTCTCTTAAGGGCAGAGTGCAGAGTGGAGAAGGCTGAAGAGTGAATCTGGAAAGGTAAATGGAAGACATATGTCAACTACTGTATTTGCACCACCTAGAACAAAGCCAGATACAACAATTTTGGAAATGTAACAGCTTTATTGAGGTATATCACATACCATACAATTCACCCATTAAAATGTATAATTCATTGAGTTTTAATATGTTCACAGAGTTGTACAACCTTCATATTACCCCCCAAAAAGAGACTCCATACCCATTAACAGTCAGTCCCATTTTGTCCATATCCCAACCCTAAGTTACCACTGATATACTTTCTGTTTCTGTGGGTTTGCCTATTCTGGACATTTCATATAAATGGAATCATAAAATATGTGGTCTTTTGTGACTGGCGTCTTTTTCTTCTTTTCTATTAATTTATTTTTTCTTTTCTTTTCTTTTCTAGGTTTTTATTTTAATTCCACTATAGTTAGCATACAGTGTTGTATTAGTTTCAGATGCACAATGTTGTGATTCAGCAATTCTATACATTACTCAGTGCTCATTATGAGAAGTGTACTCTTTAACTCCTATCACCTATTTCACCCATCCTCCCACCCACCTCCCCTCTGGTAACCATCAGTTTGTTCTCTGTAATTAAGAATCTGTTTCTTGGTTTGTCTTTCTCTTTTATTCCTTTGTTTTGTTTCTTAAATTCTACATATGAGTGAAATCATATGGTAGTTGTCTTGTTCTAACTGACTTCATTTAGCATTATGCTCTCTAGCTCCATCCATGTTGCAGCAAATGGCAGGATTTTGTTCTTTTTTATGGCTGAATAATATTCCATTGCATATATATACCACTTCTTCTTTATCCATTCTTCTATTTATGGACACTTGGGCTGCTTCCATAATTTGGCTATTGTAAATAATGCTGCAAAAACACAGGGGTACATGTATCCCTTTGAAGTAGTGTTTTTGTATTTTTTGGGTAAATACCTCGTAGTACTATTACTGGATTATAATGGTAGTTCTATTTTTAATTTTTTGAGGAACTCCATACTGTTTTCCACAGTGGCTTTACCAGTTTGCATTCCCACCAACAGTACATGAGTGTTCCCTTTTCTCCACATCCTTGCCAACACTTGTTTCTTGTGTTTTTTATTTTAGCCATTCTGATAGGTGTGAGGTGATATCTCATGGTAGTTTTGATTTGCATTTCCCTGATGTTGAGTGATGTTGACCATCTTTTCATGTGTTGGCCATCTGTATGTTTTTTGTTTTTTTGAGAAATGTCTGTTCATATCTTCTGCCCATTTTTAAATTGGATTATTTGTTTTTTGGGTGTTGAGTTGTAGAAGTTCTTTATATATATTTTGGGCACTAACCTTTATCAGATATGTCATTTGCAAATATCTTCTCCCATCCAGTAGGCTGTCTTTTTATTTGGTTGATTGTTTCTTTCACGGTGCAGAAACTTTTTATTTTGATGTAGACCCAATAGTTTATTTTTGCTTTTATTTCCCTTGCCTCAGGAGACATATCTAGAAAATTGTTACTATGGCCAGTGTCAGAGAAATTACTGCCTTTGCTTCCTTCTATGATTTTAATGGTCTCAGATCTCACATTTAGGTCTTTAATCGATTTTGAGTTTATTTTTATGTATGGTGTAAGAAAGTGGTCCAGTTTCATCCTTTTGCATGTAGCTGTCCAGTTTTCCCAACACAACTTGCTGAAGAGACTTTTTCTCATTGCATATTCTCACCTCTTTTGTTGAAAATTAATTGACCATATAATTGTGGGTTTATTTTTGGGTTTTCTATCCTGTTCTATTGATCTATGTGTCTGTTTTTGTGCCAATACCATACTCTTTTGATTACTACAGCTTTATAGTATATCTTGAAATCTAGAATTGTGATGCCTCCAGCTTTGCTTTTCTTTTTTCAAGATTGTTTTGGCTATTCAGGGTTTTTTGTGGTTCCATACAAATTTTAGGACTTTTTGGTCTAGTTCTGTGAAAAATGCTTTGGTATTTTGATAGGGATTGCATTAAATCTGTAGATTACTTTGGGTAGTGTAGACATTTTAACAATATTTGCTCTTCCAATCCATGAGCATGGAATTTCTTCACAGAGTGCAGGTTTTCACCTCCTTGGTTAAGTTTATTCCTAGATATTTTATTCTTTTTGGTGCAATTGTAAATGGGATTGCTTTCTTAATTTCTCTTTCATTTTGCTTCGGGCGCCTGGGTGGCTCAGGTGGTTAAGGGTCTGCCTTCGGCTCAGGTCATGATCCCAGGATCCTGGGATCGAGTCCCACATCGGGCTCCCGGCTCAGCGGGGAGCCTGCTTCTCCCTCTGACCCTCTCCCCTCTCATGCTGTTTCTCTCTCGCTCGCTCTCTAAAAAATAAATAAAATCTTTAAAAAAAAAAAAAAAAGAAATCATTTTGCTTCATTATTAGTGTATAGAAATGCAGTGGATTTCTGTAAATGGATTTGTATCCTGTGACATTACTGAATTCATTTATCAGTTCCAGTAGTTTCTTGGTGGACTTTTTAGGGTTTTCTATATATAATATTGTTATCTACAAATAGTGAAAGTTTTACTTCTTCCTTACTAATTTGGATGTCTTTTATTCCTTTTTCTTGTCTGATTGCTGTGGCTGGGACTTCTAGTACTGTATTTAGTAAAAGTGGTTAGAATGGACATCCTTGTCTTCTTCCTGATCTTAGAGGGAAATCTCTCAATTTTTCACCATTAAGTATGATGTTAGCTGCAGGTTTCTCATATATGGCCTTTATTATGTGGAGGTATGTTCCCTCTAAACCTACTTTGTTGAGGGTTTTTATCATGAATGGAAGTTGTACTTTGTCAAATGCTTTTTCTGCATCTATTGAAATGATCATATGATTTTTATCCTTTCTCTTATTGATGTGATGTATCACCTTTATTGATTTGTGAATGTTGAACCACCTTGCATCCCAGGAATAAATTCCGTTTGATTGTGGAGAATAATTATTTTAATGTAATGTTGGATTTGGTTTGCTAAAATTTTGTTGAAGATTTTTGCATCTATGTTCATCACAGATATTGGCCTTCAGTTCTCTCTCTCTCTTTTTTTTTTATCTGGTTTTGGTATCAGAGTAATGCAGTCCTTTTAGAATGATTTTGAAAGTTTTCCTTTCTCTTCTATTTTTTGGAATAGTTTGAGAAGAACAGGTAGTAATTCTTCTTTAAATGTGTGGTAGAATTCATCTGTGAAACCATCTGGTCCTGAACTTTTGTATGTTGGGAGTTTTGTGTTTTTTGTTTTTTTCCTGATTTAATTTCATTGCTGGTAATCAGTCTATTCAAATTTTCTATTTCTTCCTGGTTTAATTTTAGGAGATTATATGTTCCTAGGAATTTATCCACTTCTAGGTTGTCCAGTTTGTTGGTATATAATTTTTCATGATATTCTCTTGTCATCCTTTGTATTTCTGTGGTGTCAGTTGTTATATCTCCTCATTCATTTCTGATTTTGCTTATTTGAGTCCTCTCTCTCTCTTTCTTTCTTTTTTATGAGTTTGGCTAAAGGTTTAAACAGTTTGTTGATCTTTTCAAAGAACCAGCTCCTGGTTTCGTTGATCTGTGCTGTTGTCTTCTTAGTTTCTATTTCATTCATTTCTGCTCTAATCTTTATTATTTCCTTCCTTCTACTGGTTTTGGGTTTTGTTTGTTCTTCTTTTGCTAGCCCCTTTCAGTGTAAGATCAGATTGTTTATTTGAGATTTTTCTTGCTTCTTGATGTAGGCCTGTATTGCTATGAACTTCCCTCTTAGAACAGCTTTTGCTGCATCCCAGAGATTTTGGGCCATTGTGTTTTCATTTTCATTTGTCTCCATGTACTTTTTGATTTCCTCTTTGATTTTTTGGTTGACCCATTCATTGTTTAGTAGCATGTTACTTGACCTCCATGTATTTGTGCTCTTTCCAGATTTTCTCTTGTGCTTGATTTCTAGTTTCATAATATTGTGGTCAGAAAAGATGCATGTAATGACTTCAGTCTTTTTTAATTTGTTGAGACTTGTTTTATGACCTAATATGTGATCTATTCTGGAGAATGTTCCATGTGCACTTGAAAAGAATGTATATTCTGTTGTTTTAGGAAGGAATGTTCTGAATATATCTGTTAAATACATCTGGTCTAATGTTCATTCAAAGCCACTGTTTCTTTGTTGATTTTCTGTTTTGATGATCTGTCCATTGATGTAAGTGGGGTATTAAAATCCCCTACTATTATTGTATTGCTATTGATACTTTCTTTATGTTTGTTATTAACTGCTTTAAGTATGTGGGTGCTCCCATGTTGGGTGCATAAATACTTAAAATTGTTATGTCTTCTTTTTGGATTGTCCCCTTAATGATTATATAGCATCCTTTTTTGTCTCTTATTACAGTCTTTGTTTTAAAGTCTATTTTGTCCAATATAAGTATTGCTACCCCAGTTTTCTTTTCACATCCATTTGCATGATAAATGCTTCTCCACCCCTTCACTTTTAATCTGCATGTGTCTTTAGGTCTGAAATGAATCTCTTGTAGACAGCATATAGGTGGGTCTTATTTTTGTATCCATTCCATCACCTTATGTTTTTTGATTGGAGGATTTAGTCCATTTACATTCAAAGTAATTATTAACAGGAATGTATTTGTTGTCATTTTGTTATTTGTTTTATGGTTGTTTTTGTAGTTTTTTCTTCTTTTGGTCTTCTCTCTCATGATTAGTTGGCTTTCTTTAGTGATATACTTGGATTCCTTTCTATTTATTTATTTATTTATTTATTTATTTATTTATTTATTTTGCATATCTATTACTGTTTTTTGATTTGTGGTTACCATTCAGTTTGTGTATAAAATGTTCTGTATATAGTGGTCTGTATTAAGTTGATAGTCACTTAAGTTTGAACCCATTCTTTACTCCTCTCCTCCCATATTTTAGGTATATGTTGCCATAGTTAACTTCCTTTTATTTTATGAATCCCTTGACTGATTTTTACATATATACTTATTTTTACTGCTTTTATGCTTCCTTCTTTCCTTACTCTTGCTTATGGTCTTTCCTTTCCACTCAAAGGATCCCCTTTGACATTTCTTGTAGAGCTGGTGTGGGGAGTCATGAATTCTTTGAACTTTTGTTTGTCTGGGAAACTCTTTATCTCTCCTTCTATTCTGAAAGATAGCCTTGCTGGATAGCTTTGGTTGCAGATTTTTTCCTTTCAATGCTTTGAATATATCATGCCACTGTCTTCTGGCCTGCTAAGTTTCTGCTGAAAAATCAGCTGATAGCCTTATGGGGTTTCCCTTGTGTTTAACTGCTTTCTTTTCTCTTGCTGCTTTTCTTTTTTTTTAAGATTTTATTTATTTATTTGACAGAGATATAGCAAGAGAGGGAACACAAGCAGGAGGAGTGAGAGAGGGAGAAGCAGGCTTCCCGCGGAGCAGGGAGCCCAGTGTGGGGCTCGATCCCAGGACCCTGGGATCATGACCTGAGCTGAAGGCAGACGCTTAACAACTGAGCCACCCAGGCGCCCCTCTTGCTGCTTTTAAAATTCTCTCTGTATCACTACTTTTTGCCATCTTAATTACTATGTGTCTTGGTGTGGACCTCCTTGGGTTGATTTTGTAGGGGGATCTCTGTGCCTCCTGGATCTGGATTTCTGTTTACTTCCCCAGACTTGGGAAGTTTTCAGCTATTATTTCTTCAAATAAATTTTCTTTCTCTTCTCCTTGTGGGATCCCTGTCATGTAAACGTTATTACACTTGATTATGTCACTGATTTCCCCTAAGTCTATTCTCATTTTACATATTTTTTTCTTACTTGCTCAGCTTGATTACTTTCCATTACTCTGTCCTCTAGGTGGCTGATTCATTCTTCTGCTTCATCTAGTCTACTGTTTATTCCATCTAGTGTATTTTCTTTTTTTAAACATTTATAAAAAAGATTTATTTATTTGAGAGAGAGGGAGAAGGAGAGAGCAGGAGGAGGAGCAGGAGGAGAGGGAGAGAAACCCAAGCAGACTCCCTGCTTAAACGAGGAGCCTGACACGGGGCTCGATCTCACAACCCATGAGATCATGACCTGAGCCGAAGCCAAAAGTTGGATGCTTAACTGACTGAGCCACCCACGCACTCCCAGTGTATTTTCTTTTAAAGACTTCATTTATTTATTTTAGAGAGAGAGAGAGAGCAGGGGGAGGAGTAGAGGGAAGGGACAAGCAGACTCTGCACTGAGTGCAGAGCCTGATGTGGTGCTTGATCCCATGACCCTGATATCATGACCTGAGCCGAAATCAGAAGTTGGACTCTTGGGTGCCTGGGTGGCTCAGTCGTTAAGCGTCTGCCTTTGGCTCAGGTCAGGATCCCAGGGTCCTGGGATCGAGCCCCACACTGGGCTCCCTGCTCCGCAGGAAGCCTGCTTCTCCCTCTCCCACTCCCCCTGCTTGTGTTCCCTCTCTCACTTTGTCTCTTTCTGGCAAATAAATAAATAAATAAAATCTTAAAAAAAAAAAAGAAGAGTCAGACTCAACCAGCTGAGCCACCCATGTGCCCCTAGTGTATTTTCAATTTCATTTACTGTGTTCTTCATCTCTGATTGGTTCTTTTTAAATCTCATTGTTAAGGGTCTCACTGAGGTCTTTCACTCTTTTTCTCAAGTCCATTGAGTATCTTTATGATTATTATTTTAAATTCTCTGTGAGACATGTTACTTATCTCTGTTTCACTCAGGTCTCTTGCTATGATTTTGTCCTGTTCTTCATTTGGGGCATATTCCTCTGTCTCCTTTTTTTGTCTAACTCTCTGTATGTGTTTCTGTGTATTAGGACACAGCTATGTCTCCTGCATTGGCCTTAGGAAGAAGAGGTCCTGTAGTGCCCTGCCATGCTGTGTCCCCTGTTTACCAGAACCTGGCGCTGCAGGGGTGTCTCCTATGTGTCATGCATATGCTTTGCTGTTGTAGCTAAGCTGCTTTTTCCTTCAGTCCAGTTGTCTGCAGTGGCTCTCTCTGCCTGTTGTGGGCAGCGTTTGGCCCTGTGGTGTTAGTGGGCCAGTCTGAGTATGCCTTGGGTTTGAGTTGTGTCAGACCAGGCATTTGCCAGAGATGCAGTAGTGCCAAACTGCCGGGTGCTTTCCCTGTGTTGCCCCTGAGAAGCTTCCATTTGTGGGTGGGGCTTGCAGTCAACCAGTTGTCTGCCTCCAGCCTACTAATGGGACCTCTGTCTGACTGGTGTGTGTGGTTATCTTTCCCTCTCTCTGGGGCAGGAATCATTTTGGAATGGTGCTGGCCACTGTAGAGGCTGCTTGTACACTGCCAGACCTGTGGCACCACCTTTTATTCATTCTGGCCAAGAGTGTATTGGAGAGGGTGGTTCCACTGAAGCACAGCACGGGGGGGGGGGGTGAGGTGTGCCAGCAAGCTTTGTATGCTTCCAGTCTTCTGCAGGAGGGTCCCTTCAGTGCGGGGACTGAAGTGGTCCATTTGCTTCACAGAAGCACAGCATGGGCGTGGGATCGTAGGCAGCACAGTGGTACCAGCAAACTTTGCGCACCCCCATTTTTCTGTGGAAGGGGCTTTGCAGCTCCTGGACTGAGGCAGGATGTCCAAAGGGGTAGATTGGTAGAAGCACAGTGCAGGAAGGTGATGGCAGTGCTAGCAAGTTAGATAGTGAGTCTCATAGGTGGCCATGTGTTTATGCTGGGGGTGGGGAGGGAAATGGTACCTGCCAGTTCCTTTGTTCCTAAAGGAGTTCCCCAGCTATTTCTGTCCCTCTGGGATGTTCTCTGGAGTTCTTTATATATTCTAGATGCAAGTTTTTTTCTCCCACTCTGAGTTGTTTTTCATGTTCTTTTTTTTTTTTTAAGTTTTATTTAAGTAATCTCTATACCCAAAGTGGGCCTCGATGTAGACCTATTCATACTGACATCAACAGATGTCTAACATATATTAAATGAAAAAGAAAAGCCAATTACAAAGCAGAATGTAAAGTATAATATCATCTTTATTTTTATTAAAAGTATAAGAAAAATTCTCCATATAAGGGATATAGCTATATACGTGTGAAAAGGCAAGTTAAATGTTTTTTTTTTTCTCAAGATTTTATTTATTTATTTGACAGAGAAAGACACAGCGAGAGAGGGAACACAAACAGGGAGTGGGAGAGGGAGAAGCAGACTCCCTGCCGAGCAGGGAGCCCGATGCGGGACTCGATCTCGGGACTCCAGGATCATGACCTGAGCCGAAGGCAGTCGCTTAACCAACTGAGCCACCCAGGCGCCCAAGGCAAGTTAAATGTTAAATGTTAAATTATGAGTGTTTTCCATTGCTGCCCCTGCTCTCCCAACCTTTTTGAGGAAGGATGAGTCCTTTATTTACTTGACTAATGAGCCAACTGTGGGATTACTTTGGCTGAAAACTGAAAAAGCCTACAGACTGCTTTACTTGAGAAAAGAATAGAGAAACATAAAGGAAAAGAAAGGGAAGGGGAAGGAAGTTTGAGAAAAGGTGCGTATGAGTATGGAAGGAGAGAGAGAGCATGAGCATGCGAGCAGTTTTGTGAGGTGGAGAAAAAATGGCTAAAGTAGACACTTTGGAAGTTTTATGGTGACATGCAATATCATTTTCATGTTATTCATTTTCTCACATGAAAAATGTAAAATTGTGACATTTGTTTCCTTATTTCAAGGCAAAAGTTTAGTGAAATAAAAATGACTTTTCAGGGTCGCCTGGGTGGCTCAGTTGGTTAAACTGCTGCCTTCGGCTCAGGTCATGATCCTGGGGTCCTGGAATCAAGCCCCACGTCCGGCTCCCTGCTCATTGGAGAGTCTGCTTCTCCCTCTCCCTCTGCCTACTTGTGCTCTCTCTTTGTCAAATAAATAAAATCTTTAAAAAAAAAAATGACTTTTCATTCTACTCAATGCTTTTAAATCAAAGCTTTCTCATTGATAATACTAAAACAACCAGCTGCCTTTATTTTTGAAGGTGTTGACTAAACTTAATTTTCATTACAGGTATTTGTTCAAGTGCTGTAGCAATTGGGATTGTCAGCTATATAAGATGTGTATATGTGTGTATAATCGTCTATTGTTTAACACTTTTATCAGCTTCAGTTCATAGCCTTCTGGAGTTTCAGTAACTGCTTGCTTGTATATAATTTTTTTCTTCTTTTTAAAATAGACTAAAAAAATTTTTTAAATAAAAGACTATTTTTCAGAGCAGTTTTAGGTTCACAGCAAAACTGAGAGGAAAGTACAGAGAATTCCCATGTACACCCTGTCGACACATATGCATAGCCTTCCCCATTATCAACTATAGAGTGGTACATTTGTTAAAATTGATGAACCTACACTGACACGTCATTATTTTCCAGAGTCTGGAGTTTACATTACTGTTCAATCTTGTTATATATTCTATAGGTATGGACAAATGTGTAATGACATGTATCCACCACTATAGTATCATATAAAGTAGCTTCACTGACCTATTCAGTCAGTGAAGATTATCTGTGCTCCATCCATTCATCCCTCCCTCCCTCCTAAACCCTGGCAAACACTGATCTTTTTACTGTCTCAATAGTTTTCCTTTTCCACAATGTCATATGGTTGGAATTGTACAGTATGTAGTCTTAAGATTGGCTTCTTTCACTTAATTAATACTCATTTAAGTTTTCTCTGTGCTGAATACTATTCCATTGTCTGAATGTTCCACAGTTTATTTATCTATTCACCTAATGAAGGACATTTTGGTTCCTTCCAAGTTTTGGCAATTATGCTATAAACATCCATGTCCAGGTTTTTGTGTGCATACTTAACACACAAAACTCCTTTGGGTATATATCAAGGAGCTCAGTTGCTGGATTGTTTGGTATGGGTATGTTTAGTTTTGTTAGAAACTGCCAAACTACCTTCCAAAGTGGCTATACCATTTTGTAATCCTAAAAGCAATGAATGAGAGTTCTTGTTGCTCCACATCATTGCCAGCATTTCATATTAGTGTTGTGGATTTTGCCATTCTAATAGTCGTGTAGTGGTATCTTGTTTTAATTTGCATTTCTCTGATGACATATGAGCACCTTTTCATATGCTTATTTGAAAGTGTCTATCTTTTTTGGTGAGATGTCTTAAAAGGTCTTTGGCTCATTTTTAAATCGGGTTGTTTGTTTTCTTTTTTCTTTTTTTTTTTTAAGATTTTATTTATTTATTTGACAGACAGAGAGTTAGCAAGAGCAGGAACACAAGCGGGGGAGTGGGGGAAGGAGAAGCAGGTTTCCCGCCGAGGAGGGAGCCCGATGCGGGGCTCGATCCCAGGACCCCGGGATCATGACTTGAGCCGAAGGCAGACGCTTAACGACTGAGCCACCCAGGCGCCCCTGGGTTGTTTGTTTTCTTATTGTTGAGTTTTAAGAATTCTTTATGTGGGCGCCTGGATGGCTCAGTTGGTTAAGCGACTGCCTTCGGCTCAGGTCATGATCCTGGAGTCCCGGGATCGAGTCCCGCATGGGGCTCCCTGCTCGGCGGGGAGTCTGCTTCTCCCTCTGACCTTCCTCCTTCTCATGCTCTCTGTCTCTCATTCTCTCTCTCTCAAATAAATAAATAAAATCTTAAAAAAAAAAAAAGAATTCTTTATGTATTTTGGATAACAGTCCTTTATCTAATATACCTTTTGCAAATACTTTCTCTCAGTGTATGGCTTGTCTTTTCATTCTCTTGACAGTGTCTTTTGCAGAGTAGAAATTTTTAATTTTAATGAAGTCCAGCTTGCCATTTTTTTCTTTCTTGGATTATCCCTTTGATCTGGCAACTAAAAAGTCACCCCCAAACCCAAGGTCATCTAGGTTTCGTCCTATGTTATTTTCTATGAGTTTTATAGTTTTGTTTTTTATATTTAGGTCTCCATATCAGCTTCAGAATTAGTTTGTCAATATTCACAAAATAATTTCTTAGGATTTTCACTGGGATTGATTGATCTGTAGATCAGGTTGGGAAGAACTGGCATCTTTTTTTTCTTTTTTAAGATTTTATTTATTTGAGAGAGAGAGAATGAGAGACAGAGAGCATGAGAGGGAGGAGGGTCAGAGGGAGAAGCAGACTCCCTGCTGAGCAGGGAGCCGGATGTGATGCGGGGCTTGATCCCAGGACGCCAGGATCATGACCTAAGCCGAAGGCAGTCACTTAACCAACTGAGCTACCCAGGCACCCCAAGAACTGGCATCTTGAAAACACTGAGTTTTTCTATTTATGAACATGGACAGTCTCTCCATTTATTTAGTTCTTTGATTTCTTTCATCAGAGTTTTGTAGTTTGAGAAAACTAAGGCACAAAGAGGTAAACTAATTTGTTCAAGGTCATACACAGAACAATATAATACCACCATGTTATACTATGTCAATGTCAGAGTAAGGATAGAATCTGGCAAATGTGTTATTACTTTCTCCATTAAAAGATGAAAGTCCAGGAAGAAGTGCTCTTTCAAACAAGAAAAGCCAAGAACTCCTTAATATGGTTGTCTGGATCTGGTTCCCAGAGCTTATATGAACCAGGACCTATTGTGTAAATAGAGTAAATTGGTTGAACTACTTATAATAATTTCTAAGGTGAATTTGCAACATACAAAAATTATATTAGTTCATCTCTTTGTGCCTCAGTTTTCTCATATAAAATGAGGGAATAATACCCTCCTTCATAAGGTTGCTATAAAAATTAAGGAAATACATGCAAGTGTTTATAGCGTAGCACCTAGCATATGCTATGTCCTCAAAAAATGATAGCTAGTAGTAGTTTGCTATTTTTGAATTTTCTTTCTCAAGAATTTTAAACTATGTCAGAAAGAACAAACAGCTATCAATTTTACCAAGTTCCACACTTAATTCAATCTGATATAAATCTAGTTGTATTCATGGTAAACTTGAAGTAGTAATGTAAAAGGGTTTTGTTGATTGGTTTTATTTTTTAAATTAATTAAAGGAGTTCAAAGGAGCAACAGAATGAAACGTACTTAAGTGGTGAGAAACAATATTCCCTTCCACCTACTTCCCACTCCTCTGCAATCATCAGCATTCATTACCTTGAGCAAAGGATGATACAAGTGAAAAGCTTTTGAATTGCAAGAACCTGAACTTTTGAGTTTCAAAAACCCAAGGCCTAAAAGATTCAAGGTATGGAGTTCATGCCATCAACAGTAGGTTTGGAAGAACAGATGAAGAGTGAGTCTGCTTACTCCACTCTGGACTAACAAAATGTTTATGGCCCAGCAAGATGTGGGCACAAAGAAAGAGTGTTCATGAGTATATACATGAAATGTGTAGGCAATAGGCCTGAGAGAGAGCCCACCTTATTGAAGAGGCCAGCAGACCCAAAAAGGCCCTACTGCCAGGACCAGTGAGGCATCTCAGTACCTAGCAGGGCCCAGGTAGGAATGAACACATGGCAGCTTGAATAGATGCCACCCAGAGGCTTCAACATCATGTCCACCTCTGGAACTTAGGTGCAGCCCAGCAAAAGATAGCAAGGGGACATTCTGCATTCACTGAGATTAAGTTGCTATTGGGTGGAATGGAGGCTCAAAATAGGAATTAAGTCTAGTGATATAAAAATAAAGTTAATTTTTTACACTCCTGAGTTAAGGTCTTAAATCTATAAAGATCTAAATATGTTCTCAATGTCTTACTGTAATGTTTTGAAGTGTAATATCCTTCTTGTATCTGAAAAACTGTAGGCTGCCTTCCAAACATCATGCCTAGAAAAAAGGTGTCATTGTCCATGATGCTAATTACATATTACATAGAGAGTAAATGCTTTAACCATACCAGGATAGAATTAAAATACATACTTTATTTGGAAGGGCTCCTAAATTTGTAAGAAAACTACATTTTAGAATACTTGGTAGTTAAAATGATTTCCATGTATAGATGCTAAGTGGTCTAGACTTGCTTTATGAAGATGGGCTCCCTCAAACACCACCATGTTAGATAATTCAGCATTCAATGCAACAGCAAAAACATAGCACGTTAAATCTGGCTGGAATGTAGATAGAGACTGACATGTTAGATTTAGTACAACTGTAGAATTAATACTCAAAACCCCCATGCTGCACAGTTTTCCCATATGCTACATAAAAATGCTATATAGTTTCTCACTCACAAGCTGCTATACTCGGGTGCTAGCTGATTTTATGCCTTCAACTTGCTTAATGTTTTCATTTATATACAATAGAGTTTTACATCACATCGGTCAAACAACCTATTGCAAAATAATTTATGGCAAAATCATAATAAATTTATACAAAGTATTGATTTAGCATTAATTTTCAAACTGTGAAAGTCAATGAATTATAAAACTGTAAATAAGTCAGTGAAGCAAAAGACATAAATGACAAAAAATAGTCATTGTGTTGTGTATTTGCTTTTTAGATAGCTACATGAGGAAAATATATGGGAGAAGACTTGATAAAATTTAAAATTAGTAACATAAAAATAACATAATACACAAAGAAATAGACTATCTCAACAAATTTGTGAAGAAAAATCACCCAAGAATCTGGTTCATAATCTTGACATACTGGCATCACAGTTCAGTTGAATGATACCCTGCAAAGGAAAGCATCTTCACACCCTTGTTCTTCCAAAAAATTTTGGAGCTAGACCGATAACACAATCTATTTAATTCTCAGAATATCATGTTTCTGTTTGTGTGCATATGTTTGAATATCTTTACTATTTAAAAGACCACATTGAAGACATTATCTTGGCAATATAGTAGTCCAAACCCCAGTGGATGTTTGAATCTCCTTTACTATGTGCTATAATTTATAAGCAATCAGCCAGCCTAGGTTTGATCACCTGCAGTGATGGGAACTCAGTGTCTCTGATACATAATGGTCTATTTGTTTTAGCTTTGACTGATTACTTAGAGATTATGGCAATGCCAGTTCAGTTTCCATTTTAGTCAAAGAAAGCCTTTTTTCTAAGACCGTATTTACCAGATCCTCTGCAAACCAGTCTCAGTGGTGTCAAGTGGGCACAATAGAGATCAGATAAGAGAGTCATTATGTTAATGAAGATACCATTATCATTGCTTGGAAAAAAAGTTAAATTCTTCATTTTGGCACATTTTATTGATAGTTGCTGTTTTCATTAGGTACTATTGTTTAGTGAAAAAAAGTCAGGGTTTTCATTTGGAAAATTGTGTCATGAGAATTTACATTCCTGTCAAGAGTCCTGAGATCCACTGTGATTGGACTAGTTAGGTTTAGTTCATGTGCCCGCCATTGGCCAGGGGAATGGGATGCATTAGGCTTGGTCATGTGCTTTTAACACTAGGCCCAGGGGTAGTATCTTATCAGATCATGTTGACTGTGACAGGGTGAGCAGTGAATCACAAAGGAAAATTGGGGCTGTGACCAGGTCTACTGTGAATGTTGTGCAGGTTGTGCACTGCACAACGCCAAGGGTCACCGTTCACACAGTATGCAATGTGATTGCTCACCCCCTTGGAATTTTTCAGTGTACAACCTATGCAGTTATATGCACTAACCCTAAGCTGTGACTTGGAAAAGAAATAATAAATGCTGGAGAAGCAAATTATAAATATCCTCTATTCTGATTAACTATTTTTGCTTATTATTTGTTCCCTAAAAGCTTAAGAGAGTACTTATGATCCCTTTTTTTTTTACTTATCATCCCAATTTTAACTGTTTCCCTGGTCTATTTATATATCTTGTCTCTGAAACAGTAGTTTTAAAAAATCTTATTATTTATTTTTTAATTCAAGTTAGCTAAAATATAGCATAGTGCTGGTTTCAGGAGTAGATTATAGTGACCCATCATATAATGCCCAGTGCTCATCCCAACAAGTGCCCTTCTTAATGGCCATAACCCATTTAGCCCACCCTCCCACCCATCTCCCCTCCAGCAACCCTTAGTTTGTTCTCTACATTTAAGAGTCTCTATGGTTTGCCTCCCTCTCTGTTTTTATCTTATTTTATTTTTCCTTCCCTTCCCCTATGTTCATGTCTTTTATTTCTTTAATTTCACATGTGAGTGAAATCATATATTTGTCTTTCTCTGACTTATTTCTTGCAAATGGAAAGATTTCATTCTCTTTGATTGCTGATTAATATTCCATTGTATATATATACACCACATCTTCTTTATCCATTCATTAGTCGAGAGACATTTGGTCTCTTTCCATAATTTGGCTATTGTTGATAATGATACTGTAAACATCGGGGTGCATGTGCCCCTTTGAATAGCTTTTTTTGTATCCTTTGGGTAAATACCTAGTAGTGCAATTGCTGGGTCATAGGGTAGTTCTATTTTTAACTTTCTGAGGAACCTCCATACTGAAACAGTAGTTCTCGATCCTTTTTCTTTCCTGCTACAATAGGCCCAAAGAATGACTTTCATATAAGTTTACACCGAGGTTACATACAACTCTGAGTGTGTTCTCAAACTCTACCCTTTTGTCTTTCATTCAAGAAAATACAGCTGTGATCTCTTGAGCACCACAGGAGAAGAGAGGGCCTTGGGCCTTGTGGGGCGTGTGGTGTTCCTGAAGTGAGTCCTGCCCTTCCCCATAGCAAGTCAAGTAATATGGGAGATCCTTAGAGGATCTCTTGTAAACTCTGTTTTGAGGGAGGTGCCTGCAAGAAGGGGTGCCTGGCATTTTGGTATCACAGATGTCCGCACATCTGTTTAGGCGGCACACCTGATCTATCACCTGTGCCTGTCTGAGCAAGGGAAGAGTAAATATGAGAGAAATGGAGAGACAAAGACTGAGCTTGGTGGAGCAGCCTATATTTTCTGTATCAGAACAAGGATGTGAGCGTTTCTCAAGGGTTGGGAGCTATAGAAGACAGCTGCCTGTCCCACGGAGCTACTCACTGGCTGAAGGTACCCCAATAGCAAGAGGCTAAAGGAGATGGGGACAGAGGTGGTAGAAGTGAAGCTGGAACCAGACCTCTCAAGACTGAGATCCCATCAAACCCTCCAAAGAAACCACACAGTAGCCTTAGAAGAAGTGGACAATTGGACACCTGCCACACAGAAGATACTTTGCTGGTCATGGTGGTGACCTATCCAGATCTCCATTCAAGAAAGAACTTGCTTTTCAACTTCAGGGAATGCAGTTAGCTGAGAGCCTCCGGCTGCAATATCTCTGGGATTAGATGCAGAATTTGAGCTGGGGCCTGTGCTTTTCTGGGCAGCCCCTAGTTAGTGACAGAGCACAGCGGACGTATAAGGCCTGGCCACTTCTTCCTGGTGCAAGACTCCTCTACTATGCAATCTTTGCTCCAGAGCTCCTTATTGGTTGACTGAGACTTTGTCAGACCTGCATCCCAGTCTGAGGTTTTCCCTTTCTGATTCTGTTTCTCCCACCCTATCCTTCATCTTTTGTAAGCATTACTCCTTAGTAAGCATCTTATACTCCTAACTCTGTTGCAGCATCTACTTCTTAGACCACTTGTACTAACACATTATCCTTGACCAGTTAGCATTTACCAGAGAAATAATGACAAGCTACTTACATACCCAGTTAGAGAAAGAGATGTTGGCCTTTTTCACCCTTCCTGCCACCAGCAGCAGTGGGGGAGTAGGACCAGAAAGGTGAGGAGAGAGAGGTAAAGCAGGTGATGCCTCCTTCCCACTACACATCCTTTTAGCTTTGGGTCAAGCCTGCCCTGGGAAGGAAGGGGGGTGAGGAAGAAGTTAAGTTAAAATTAGGGTTGCCAGGGGTGCCTGGATGGCTCAGTCGTTAAGCATCTGCCTTTGGCTCAGGTCATGATCCCAGGGTCCTGGGATCGAGCCCCACATCGGGCTCCCTGCTCCGCGGGAAGCCTGCTTCTCCTTCTCCCACTCCCCCTGCTTGTATTCCCTCTCTCGCTGTATCTCTCTCTGTCAAATAAATAAATAAATAAATAAATAAAATCTTAAAAAAAAAATTAGGGTTGCCAGATTTGCAAATAAAAATACAGGACATCAGCCCTGCATCGGACTCCCTGCTCTGCGGGAAGCCTGATTCATCCTCTCCCACTCTCCCCCGCTTATGTTCCCTCTCTGGCTGTCTCTCTCTCTGTCAAATCAACAAAATCTTAAAAAAAAAATACAGACCATCCAATTAAATTTGAATTTCAGGTAAACATTGAATAATTTTTTAGTATAAGTATGTCCCAAATATTGCATGTTTCTTTTTTCATTTTTTTTTTTTAAGATTTTATTTATTTACTTGAGAGAATGAGAGCACAGAGGGAGAGGGAAAAGCAGACTCCCCGCTGAACAAGAAGCCAGATGACTTGAGGCTTGATCCCAGGACCCTGGGATCATGAACTAAGCCGAAGGCAGCTGCTTAATCAACTGAGCCACCCAGGCACCCCAAATATTGCATGTTTCTAAATACAACCCTTAAGTTTGAAATTTTTATAAGACCTAGTTGTTTGTTTGTTTGTTTGTTTGTTTTAAGGGCTAGACTTTTAATACTCAAAAGGGATCAGAAGGTTACAGAATTTGCCCAAGATGTTAAAGGGAAGAAAGAGACTCAACATAGCACAGCTGGGCCCATGAGAGAAAAAAAAGTTTCAGATTTCTACCCCCTGGGGTGAAACTCTTCAATAAACTGGTTGTATACATAAGCATATAGAGTAAATCTTTCAAACACTTCTATAGTTTAATTGTGATTAGTAACAATGACTAGATCCTAGAATGCAACAGCTTGGTGTCTTCTAATGAACCCTGCTCTCAAAGACACTTCAGTGGAACATCACTTATTTAAGTTGAAGAGTGTAAAAAATCTTCTTAGACTCTTAAAAACTCTTAGAGCTGTCCAAAAGAAGGTGAAAGAAAAGAGTTTTGTCCTTTTGCCCTGTACTTGCTTGAAACTTCTGAACCTTTAACCTCAAGTAGCAAGTTCATCCCATTGGCTTCTAGCCATTATTGTGTGCTGCAGAAGATCAGCAGCTAGACAGAGCCCAGAGTGGAGAGGATGGAACTTAAAATTGCTTATGAAATATATTTGTTCTGAGGAGGAGCAGAGGGGCAAGTTCTGGAG
The DNA here is from genome assembly GCF_054177405.1 of Leptonychotes weddellii. Lineage (NCBI taxonomy): Eukaryota > Metazoa > Chordata > Mammalia > Carnivora > Phocidae > Leptonychotes > Leptonychotes weddellii. Next base: position 29,172,187 of record NC_138383.1, read on the forward strand.
GAAAAAACAAGAGACAATTTCCAGAGGGCAAGAGAACAAAGTATAGTGAATAAATATAGCTCAGATATGCATATTGTGCTATGTATGTATTGGGGTGGGGGCAGGCAATTACAGGATCATGCTTGTGAATGAATGAATTAATTGAACAAGCAGATATTTCTTGGTTCTTGAATTTTAATCATGCCTTTAAACAGTATTTCCATAACATTTATGTAAAAACATATCTGACTGGGAAGAAATATACCACAATGCTATTTCACACTTGAAAGATTTTGAATGATTTTTGGTATATTCTCTTTCTATGAACTGTGTATATATCATTTTTATGATTCTTAAACAGACCCATTTGTGCTAGCATTTTAATACCATAAATAAATGCCCATAAAACAATTTTTTTACTTCTTTTGACTCTTTGCTATTTTCATTCTTTATAGCAATGTAATGATTAAGAATATTTTTCATCTGAAATTGACTTGCAAATGATTACCTACTTGCGTGCATCAAATAATCATATAAATGGAATGAATAATGGGAATTCTGATTTTACCTCATACACTCCCATAGCCTTATTGGAAAGGGTAGTTTTTTAAATTAATAATTTCATATTTGGGGGTAAAACACCAGCCTAAATAATTTATATGTGTTCCTATATTAATACAACATAGTATACTTTAAGTGAAGGAAGCACTGGATTGATAAGAACCATCAAAATTAAAATTGTTTTAATATCAGACATTTTATAGAGAAATATTCTATAAAGGCCACGTAGAAGCTGGTTTCCATAAAATCCAGGTAATATATTGATCTCACATCTGTAAATCAACAATTTGATCTTTACATGGATGCATTCCCATCCCATGCTTCATAATAAATTTAACTTTAAAATTATGCAGGTTTTATATTTTTTTCAGTTGAATGATAAAATACCAGCATAGAAATCATCAACTGAGCCTCATGCCTCTAGGCAGAACCATAATTAAGTTATCTTAGACATGTAATTGTCCATCCCAGTGAGTGTCTATAACATGCTTAGTATTCCATTCTCATAAAGATTTTTTGGGGCACCTGGGTAGCTCAGTTGTTAAGCATCTGCCTTCGGCTCATGTCATGATCCCAGGGTCCTGGGATCGAGCCCCACATCGGGCTCTCTGCTGAGCAGGGAGCCTGCTTCTCCCTCTCCCACTACCCCTGCTTGTGTTCCCTCTCTTGCTGTGTGTCTCTCTGTCAAATAAATAAATAAAATC
>NC_138383.1:29173930-29213587 GCF_054177405.1 Leptonychotes weddellii
TGCAATCCCCATCAAAATACCATCCACTTTTTTCAAAGAAATGGAACAAATCATCCTAAAATTTGTATGGTGTAAAATCTTTTTAAGAGTGGCTTCCTCTTAGGGCAGAGGCCCCTTGTCCCTGCCTGCCTTTCTTCCAACTACCCTTCATCATTAGCTTGGGAAGTTTTCTAGATATTTGAGGAAACTAGAAAGATCCAGGATTCAGTTCAGTTTATAAGTATATAACAAAACTTGAGACAGTTAACCTCAAAACCTCAGAATCTAATATAGACAAAGGTGAAAACATAATATTTTTCTCTACAATTGCCCCCATTTTTTACTAAAGATAGTAAAACTAATTTATTTGCATTGAACTTGGCTTGATTAGTTAGGTAAGTGCAGCAAGAACAGTGATTGATCATATAAGCTCTTTTTAAGACTGTTTTGCTGGAACCTTTCATAAGGAATCTCACATTGAACTTTTCTTAAAAGCCTCTGAGGCCAGGAAGCCAAGCCAAGGACTGGCCATCAGATTCTAGTTGGTAAGATTGCTGGAAACCCTGTAAGCAAGGTGCTGGGCTGATTTTCCCAAGAGGCTTTATTGACTTCATAAAGTTAACCTTAGTGCCTTAAAGCTGTCTGGTCATATCTGAGTCTATGTACATCTCCCTCAAATATGACATTCCAGTCAAAGCCTTGGTAATAGAGCCAGTGTTTAGGACAGATTCTTACTGAATTTATGCATATTAACTAATTATATTGCCATTAAAAGAACACTCAGGGATTTCTGAATTCTGGGGGGATCAGATAGGGAGAAAAGTAAATGTTTCATCTTTGTTTACATAGGTATTCTTTACCAAATTGCTGTAAGCCCTAGATAACTTAAAGAGAAAGGGTTTCCTGGAGTGCCTGGGTGACTCCCTTGGTTAAGCGTCTGCCTTTGGCTCAGGTCATGATCTCAGGGTCCTATGATCCCTGCTCAGCAGGGAGTCTGCTTCTCCCTCTCCCTCTGCCCTGTCCGGCTCATGCTCGCTCTCTCTCAAATAAATAAAATCTTTAAAAAAAGAGAGAGAGGGAGAGAAGTTTTCCTTACATTTAGGAAAATAAAACATTAAGGAATCAGCAATGTTTCAGACAAAAAGTCATCAAAAATTATAATCATCCTCAGTTTATTCACTCTCATGTTATTAACTCTTGTTCTGCTTGTATCCAGTTTTTTCTTTTTGTTTTTTTAAAGATTTTATTTATCTATTTATTTGGGAGAGACAGAGACAGAGAGAGCACAGGAGCTGGGAGAGGAACAGAAGGGGAGGGAGAGTGAGGGGGAAAGAATCTCAAGCAGACCCTCTGAGTACAGAGCCCGATGCAGGGCTTGATCCCAGGACCCTGAGATCATGACCTGAGTTGAAACCAAGAGTTGGATGCTTAACCGACTGAACCACCCAGGTGCCCCTGAATCTAGTTTTTGCTATTACTTTGGAAATACCCAGTTCAGTTATATGATCTTAATGTTAATCAGAAACATGTGTTTGCCAGAGTCCTTTCTATGAATCTCCTTGAGGATGAAGCACTATTGCAGGGACACTTTTGCAAAAGCACCTGAATAATACAATAACTCTCTATAAATGACAAAGATTTAAAATGCCCATTGTTAAAGTTCTGTTGAGAGTTCATTATAAGGGAATTGACAAGGAAATTTGGTTATTTCTCTAACATGCAATGTTTTAAAATAATAACTAGAATTATGACTGATAACATTATACCAGGACATATCAGATTTCTAGGAATTTCATACAATTTCTAGAACACTTATATACCTATACAAATACAACATAAAGAAGGCTTAGTATTACTTCTTATTTGATAGTGCTTCCTATGTAATTTAACATATCAAAAAGCCTAATCAGTATAAAATTTCCTTTTTTATAAGGAGACAGAACAAATCTTTTAAGATGTTCCAGGGATCCTCCAAAAAAATTGCAGTTAGTTTGAAGTCAAAAAAACTTCATTTAGAATTTGATTTTGGAAAGTTTCGTCAAAAATACCAAAAGGCTTCAGAAATACCTAGTCAAATAGGATTATAGGTCACTATAAAATATACTTAGTTATCTATTTAACCATAGCAACAATTTAAAACTTTGCAGACAAATACAGAAATTTTAATAGTTGTAAAAAAACCAAACCAAACCAAACCAAACAAACAAACAAACAAAACCCACTTGCTCTTTTAATAGAGAAGATTCATCTTTCTTAAGTAATCAGAAGACCTGATAAAGACAACATAGGAAATTACATTGGCAAGACACAAAATCTTTGTTTTCTAGGCAGATTGCTTAAAATGTAAGGAAAAACCTTTTATAATCTCCTATCAAAAGCAGACCAAGTGTAAGAAAACATTTTCTTTTTAGCAGATGAATGAAAATTAAGCTTCTGTTTGGCATAAGTATATTATTGACTTTAAAGCTCAATTTTATAACTCTCATAATAAATTCATTTGATTTTAGCCAGATTGACCAAATAAGGTAAGATTCTCTCTCTCTTCCCAACTTTTGATTTATTTGTTTTTTAATCTCTTCTTTACCATTCTGAAGTAACCAGTTTCACTTTAGGACAAAATTACTTCCTTTTCCCTCAAAAAGAAAATGCATCTCTACTCCTCATAACTTCTTTTATCCTACTTTTCATATATACAAAGATGTTTCCCTTATCATTTCTAGTAGCTTTAATTACATATATTAGAATTTTTAACCTTTAAAAATCTTAATTTTTAGTGAAAATAAAGAAGTAAACAATTATGAACTGTCTTTAACATTAGCATTCTGTGGCTTGGCAAATTTATAAATATATTTTATAATTTCTAAAAAACATGCTTTCTCATAGTGGATTTTTCAGTGTGGCACAAAACATGCTTATTAATAGACCCAAGTATCTTTCAGTTTCTCTGTAAAAGGAAGCCAAAAGTGGATAAACCTATGTTCAGTAATTAATGTTTTTTATTTAATGTATTTTATCTTATTTGGAAATGATCTAGAAATCCATTGACTATCCATCATTTAATTTAACTTAGCAAAATTTTAAGGTTTTGGGTTACCAAAAAGATTTGGGGAAACTATTTTAAGAGTTCACCTAAAAACTTTTTCTCCTACTTACATCTATTTAATTTACTTGTTCTTAAAAATTATGTTTAGATGACCTACAAAAACTTCATGACAGTAAACAAAGTCAACCATCACCCCAAGCTATTTTTCTTGGTGACAAATTTTGTAAGAGATAACATGAACTTATTTGATTAATAAACCCATGTAGAATAAAAGTATTATATTTAATGCTGATAACCCTAAAGATATGCCTGTTTTAATTAAACCAACATTTTATTCTATTTTATTTTATTTTTTAAAAGATTTTATTTATTTTTTTGACAGAGAGAGGCACAGCGAGAGAGGGAACACAAGCGGGGGAGTGGGAGAGGGAGAAGCAGGCTTCCCGCCGAGCAGGGAGCCCGATGCGGGGCTCGATCCCAGGACCCTGAGATCATGACCTGAGCCGAAGGCAGATGCCTAATGACTGAGCCACCCAGGCGTCCCTAAACTAACATTTTAAACTCGCTCTAATACAGAATATTTTCCTTGAAATTTATTTGGGTTAATTTTTATTATATTTTTGAGAATTTAATTTATATAAGAGCTTAATTTTCTTTAAACCAATTATATAGAGCTCTTTTACAAGTTAATTTTGGCAATACCATTCCGAGGTAGGAAATACCATGCATTTATGACATATAAATATATACACACTCAGGAACATACAGGCTGACACAAACAGAGACCACATAGATTCCATTCTAAAATTTTAACCATGAGGTGAATATTTGTGAAGACTTTTAAGTTTTTTTTAATTCACCTAAGTTTCAAATAATTTTCCCCATTTTGTTTTTCCTTTGTTAATAAATATCTCCCTTAAGTTGGTGGGGTTTTTTTTTAAGTTGATTTTTTTTTTTTAAGATTTTATTTATTCATTTGAGCGAGAACAAGCAGGCGGAGGGGGAGAGGGAGAGGGAGAAACAGACTCACTGCTGAGCAGGGAACCCTATGCGGGGCTCGATCTCAGAACCCTGGGAGCATGACCTGAGCCAAAGGCAGACGTTTAATGGCTGAGCCACCCAGGCGCCCCAGGAGACTTTTTCATTAATTTTAATTTTAGTTCATATTTAATAGTTGTCTCTTTAAGGTAAAACATAGCAGTTTGCAAGAAAATCTTTTTTTTTTTTTTTTTTTTTTTTTTTTAAAGATTTTATTTATTTATTTGAGAGAGAGAGAACACATGAGAGGGGATAGGGTCAGAGGACAAAGCAGACTCCCTGCCGAGCAGGGAGCCTGACGCGGGACTCGATCCAGGGACTCCAGGATCATGACCTGAGCCGAAGGCAGTCGCTTAACCAACTGAGCCACCCAGGCGCCCTGCAAGAAAATCTTTCAGAGTTCTGCCAACTCTAGGAGGGCCCTTTGAAGGTAAATATGGGGGTGTCTATAAGGCCTTTATCCTATTGGACATTTTTTTTTTTTTTTACAGTCATATAGTCATTTTCAAAGCAGAAAAACAATTCAGAGTACCCAAGTAAGGGAGGATAGAAGGGAGCAGTAGGAGTAACATAGTCTTATAGTCTTGTTTTATATATATATTTATATATTTAATTTTTCATTAGCCTTTGCAATGAAACTTACAATGAAGCTATTGTGGAATTTTTAAACCTTTTGGAGTTTTCTGCGTGCCAATTAAAATAGGTATCCCATTCTGTTGGTTTGATTTGGGAATCTTTGTTTTAAAGTGCACTTCTTAAATGATCTTGTCTAATTGGAATGTTCCTCATTATGACCATTGTAACTCTAGGTTCTTTTTAATAATATTTTGCCATCTTGTACGTATCTACAGCTTTTGGGACCACAATCCTTAAATATAAAATAAACATTTGTGCTGGAAGATAGTGTGTTTGACTCTTTAGAAATTAAAGATCCCATTGACAGAGAGAGACAGCGAGAGAGGGAACACAAGCAGGGGGAGTGGGAGAGGGAGAAGCAGGTTTCCCGCCGAGCAGGGAGCCCGATGCGGGGCTTGATCCCAGGACCTTGAGATCACGAGCGGAGCCGAAGGCAGAGGCCTAACGACTGAGCCACCCAGTTGCCCCAAAGATCCCATCTTTTTAGATAGCCTTTTGGGTCTCTTGGAACCATATTAATACTAAGAGGGATGTGCTGTGAGATTGGGGATTATGTGGTATTTTATAATGTACCTTGTTGCACGGAAATTTTCTTGAGGTTGGCAGGTGACCGAGTGTCAGTCTAACTCATTTTATGATCAACTTATCCTAACACGGGAGTCTTTGAATTAGGTGGTGAGTGCTCTAACAGCTTTTAAATGCTCAATCCATGCCCACCAATTTTGTGGCAGCTTCTGAGATTCCCATTAGCAATAACCTTTAACTATACAAAATGAGGCAAACAAATATGTGCACCTTAATCTACCAGCATTAACCAATGAGCTAGAGACTGGGAAAAAGACTGAAACAGCAGACCCCAAAGGATGGGGACTGCAGACTGATTCCCAACAAATGGAGAACTGCAGCTGCCACCAGCCGTTCCCAGCATAGAATCCAGGGAAGGATGCCAAGGGGTGCAGTTTAGATGTTACTGTGCACACCTCCAGCATTTCCTATTGTGGACCTTGGACTGGGGAAAGGATTGAACCTGCAGACAAATGGGAAATAGCAATGAACGGGGACTGCAGACAGGGGGCTCCACATACATAAGGAACTGTGAATTCCTTATGTATGTTCTACTAAAGTTCTCATGTGGATCTTGGGACAGAATCAGGGGCTGCTAACAGTTCTCATGTGGATCTTGGGACAGAATCAGGGGCTAGGAAGTTACACCAATTGGGAATTGTAGACTGAAAAGCCAGTTAGATCAGTGCTCGATGCATAGAGCGTGAGCTCAGAATCAAGAGGAAATTACCCATGGCCTTCAGACGTGGCAAGAAAGACAACTCAAAAAGTTCACAGCACACCTGTGTTTCTCATTGTCCCCCAAACCACTGGAAATGTCCTTTGGTCCTGCTGCTCCCACCAAATCTGTTAAAAAGCAAAATTAAAAAAAAAAAAGGCAAAATTCAACTGAGTAAATTTGAAGGTCCAATTGGCTTTATTAAATGATTCATAAATCAGGCAGCATCCCATCTAGCAAGTAACAAGGAGCTCTTAGAAGCTGTACAAAACAGAAGGTCTTTGTTTTTTGTTTTTTTTTTTAAAGATTTTATTTATTTATTTGACAGAGAGACAGAGAGGGAACACAAGCAGGGGAAGTGAGAGAGGGAGAAGCTGGCGCAGGGCTCAATCCCAGGACACTGGGATCATGACCTGAGCCAAAGACAGACGCTCAACAAATGAACCACCCAGGTGCCCAAACAGAAGGTTTTCATAGAGTGGATTGCTTCAGGCAAGATCACCTTTCTTGGAGGGACTGGCAGGTATCTATCATGCAATTTACCTCACTAACATTGATCAGGAAATTCTAAATTGATTAAAGGTCATGTTCCTGAGAGAGGTTGAAACTGCAGTTAAAATCTCATTTTGCTATCCTGGGGGAAAGTGACTTCATTTGTGACCTGTTTTTTTTTTTAAACAATGGAGAAGAAATATTTTAAGGCAATATGAAAGGAAATAAACCACTAATGTTAGAAACGGACATTTGTTAGCAACAGTACAGTAATAATGATGTTTTGTCAAATATCATATTTGCCACTTACTATAAACTTTATTAATAATTTATTTGATTTATAATGGGTCAGCAGATGGTAAACTAGTTTAAAATCTACAAGTGTAGGGGCATCTGGGTGGCTCAGTCGGCTGAGCGTCTGACTCCGGCTCAGGTCATGATCTCGGGGTGCTGGGATTGAGCCCCACATTAGGCTCCCTGCTCAGCGGGGAGTCTGCTTCTCCCTCTCCCTCTGCCCCTCCCCACCGTTTGTGCTCTCTCTCTCAAATAAATAAATAAAATCTTTAAAAAAAAATCTACAAGTATAAAATGATCTGGGAAAAGAAAATCAGTTAAGATATCTGTGCTAAAGCATCATCATTTAATGTGGTGTTCAATAAAATAATTAGGAGTTTGGTCTTGAAAAAAATTTTACTTATTTAAAACAATATACGCAAACAATGAAAAGAAATCCAATAGATTATTGGATTACATATAGCAAAGTTCTGGTTTACATAGTTTTTAAAACTCTAGGATTTGGACTTGAAACACGTTGAAGGTTTGGGCAAGCAGATGCTTTATATATCCTGAGATATTTCTGTCATCAAGTGTTTCTTTCACATCTGTCCTTTCATTTCCATTCTTAATACTATACTATTTCAGGGCGCCTGGGTGGCTCAGTTGGTTAAGCGACTGCCTTCAGCTCAGGTCATGATCCTGGAGTCCCGGAATCGAGTCCCACATTGGTCTCCCTGCTCAGCAGGGAGTCTGCTTCTCCCTCTGATCCTCCCCCCTCTCATGCTCTCTCTCTCTATCTCATTCTCTCTAATAAATAAATAAAATCTTAAAAAAAATACTATACTATTTCAGCACTTTATGTTGTCTCCCACAGTCTCTAGTAATAATCTTTTAATTGGTCTCTCTTTCTTGGAGCTTCCCTTTTTCCTACTTATTTGTATAGAATTCTGGATTAATCTTTTTTTTAATATCTTTTTTTTTAAAGATTTTATTTGTCAGAGAGAGAGAGACAGGCAGAGGGAGAAGCAGGCTCCCCGCTGAGCAAGGAGCTCGATGCAGGACTCTATCTCAGGACCCTAGGATCATGACCTGAGCTGAAGGCAGATGCTTAACCGACTGAGCCACCCAGGTGTCCCTGGATTAATCTTAATATAGTTTTCTTCAATTGTTCTTCATAACCTTTTGAATGAAATCCAAGTTTCTCAGCTAAGCATTCAAAATCCACTGTGAATTTTAGCTTCACTCCCTGTCTGACCTGAAACTCATGTCTCCTGCAGACTCAGAGGCAAGGGAGTAAAAACAATGGACTCCCCCTCACAAAAATAAACAACATTCTTCTAGCTCAACCCTATCCCCACTACTGCAAAGGCCCCTGTTATTTCTGAGGTTCTTTTCCTCTTGTTTGGCTCTCTTGTTTTTCACTAGGGCTATCTGCTGAGGTCTCCTCATCCTCATGAATGCCTTTGTAAGAATAATAACACTAAAGATTGATCATTTCACAATGTATACAAATACCAAATTATTATGTTGCACACCTAAAACTAATATAATGTTATATGTCAATTATACCTCGCTTCAATGAAAGAAAGAAAGAAAGAAAGAAAGAAAGAAAGAAAGAAAGAGAAAGAAAAAGAAGAACTTAGGAAGAAAGGAAGGAAGAAAGAAAGAAAAAGAAAGAAAGAAAGACTAAAGATTACCATGAACCAGGGGCGCCTGGGTGGCTCAGTCATTGAGACAGACAGTCGCTGTCTCTCTCTCTCTCTCAAATAAATAAATAAAATCTTAAAAAAAAAAAAAGATTACCATGAACCAGACATTGGATTACACTGTTCACATATGTTACATGAGCAAATCCTCATAAATCCCTGTGGAGTAGGTACCAGTAGGAAGTAGTAAATGACAGTGACAGGATAAAGCCCTGAAAGGCCAACTCCAGAATCCAAGATCTCAACCATCACACTTTGAGGACACCTTCTTATGTCACCATACACCATTAAGGATGAGGAAGTCTACGGATACCTTGACTCTGAGCTGCTTTCTTTTGCTTCCTCCTTTTGCTGCTCTCCCTACTTAAAAGTCATTGGTACTGATGTTAGCAGAACCTCGGGCCTGAACCTGCACCATTCAAGTCATTGGTGAGCTGGGAGCTTTGATGTGTCAAAGCTTCACTCTGCCTCTGGAGCCTTCCTAGTGTCATAGCCCTGTGGGTTCCTACCCAGGTAGGCGGAATACATTCTCATCCTTTGAGCTACACTGTGATACCAGGACACCCATAACTGTACCTCTGACCATCTTATCTCCCCCAGATTATTTCAGAGATTTTAGTGAACATAGATCTTCCACTTTTAACTTTGGACTCCCTCTCTCCAAATGGCACTTAAATGTGGGTTCAGGGGCTGGGCTGGAAGATCTAATGTGAACAGTGGCCCCTAGTACAAACTCAAAATCACTCCCTCACTCACTAAAGAACTGGAAAGGGAGGGAGAAGTGTTTTTCATTGAATACCTCTTTGAACTGTTAGAATACATGCTCTCCTTTTTCAATTAACAAAATCTAGTTAAAAATAAGCAGTTATAGGGGCGCCAGTCATTAAGCGTCTGCCTTCGGTTCAGGTCATGATCCCAGGGTCCTGGGATCGAGCCCCGCATCGGGCTCTCTGCTCTGCAGGAAGCCTACTTCTCCCTCTCCCACTCCCCCTGCTTGTGTTCCCTCTCTCGCTGTGTCTCTTTTTGTCAAATAAATAATAAAATCTTTAAAAAAAAAAGTTATAAAAAATATAAGTCCCTCTTGTAACCGAACTAACGTGAGTTCTCTCCTTGATGAGTGAGAGAAACACCAGGTGAGTTGTCACACAAAGGAAGCTTTATTTGCAGCAAATAAAGAGATCACAGAGAATAACTTCTAAAGCTATGACCCCCTGAGCAACGGTGAATGGGTTTCTTTTATTTAGGGTTAAGATGAATATTTAGATAGGGGAGTCTTGTCACCATATGTAGAGGTGGGCATGAGGTGACACATACACCTTAAGGAAACATACCTATGCATACATTGTATGTTATGTAAATGAGGCTTTGCTCCTCCTTGGGTGGAGATTTTAGTATTATAGTGAGGTAAAGGTAACTGTCATCACTTCATGGGTCACTCTGTGGTCCATCTATGCAGGCAGGAGTTGAAAATGGTCTGGGTGGACTGAGCTTTCTAGAACTCTTTGGGCAGTTGTTATTGCTTGAGGGGTAGTTTCGGTTTCCATCAAGGGATGCTATGCCCCTCAGGTCTTTTGCCTGAGTTAAGAGATAAGCTGGAAAGAAGAGCTTAAGGAAAAATGTGGGACAAAGGTCAGTAGGTATAAGCAAGTAAGTGGTAAAGGTCAGGTCTTGGGGTCTAGCTGGTGACACCCTCTCAAGACTAGGACCTCACGATGTGGTTATTAGGCAGAGTTTATGTAATTTTTTTTCCGGGAGGCTGCTCAGTTTCTCATATAAACAGATTGCTGGCAGGTCCCAACTCAAAGACTCCTGAGCTGTGTTTAGACCAGGGTTGAACCCCACTTTATTCCTTCCTTCCTTCCGTTTCCATGTGAACCTTCTGGAATCTACCAAATGGAAACACACCCCAAACCAGCCCTGTACTTTATTGCAATGCCTTTTTTCCATGACCCTTCCTTCACCTAAACCTTCTTGCCTTTTCCACCTCCTAAAATCCTATCTTTTTTTTTTTTTTTTTAGATTTTATTTATTTATTTGACAGAGAGAGAGATAGCGAGAGCAGGAACACAAGCGGGGGGGTGGGAGAGGGAGAAGCAGGCCTCCCGCCGAGCAGGGAGCCGGATGTGGGACTCGATCCCAGGACCCTGGGATCATGACCTGAGCTGAAGGCAGACGCTTAATGACTGAGCCACCCAGGCGCCCCTAAAATCCTATCTTTTAATGGTCAGGTCCAAGATTCCTCTTTCAGGAATTCTTCACTGAGCACCCTAGAAATGAGCTTTCTCTCCCTGCTCTAAACTCCTAAGTGCTTTAAGTCATTCTCCTGACACTCATAATGGACATTTGTTTTGTCTGCCCAGCATCCCTTTCCACTATCTCCAGTAACAGGATCTCCTCTACTTCTTTTCATTTCCATTCCAAACATGTAATGCTGGTGTAGACACCAATCACAGTAGCCCATTACACTGGACAAGGAGTAGCATGTACTCAACATTGCTGATTGTAACACCCTACTGCTTTGACCTTAAAGATTGGTGGGAGATGGGGACATATGACCAAAGCAGACCAACCAGTCTTTCCCTGGATCTGCATTTATTGAAGTGAGGAAAAAGAAGTTCTCTCCTCTTTCTGGGTCAGAAAACTTACATGGTGTTAAGAGGTGCCGTGATGCATGTGTGTGCATGTGTGTGTGTGAGAGAGAACCCAACGGTTTTGAGTCCCTCAATCTACTGCATCCCTCTAGTTGTATGAGCAAATAAATTCCCTTTATTGCTTAAGCCATTGTGAATTTGTTGCTGCTACTTGCAACAGAATGAGTATGGACTATAAAAAAGCCTGCTTCTATAATTAATAAAATTTTAAAATTTGGGACATCTTTTTCTTACCTACTAGATTACAGGCTCCTGCCAGCAAAGACTACACATTTTTCATATTTGTATCTCTCCAGACCTAGCACAATGCAATCATTTGCATAATATAAACCCAAAAACATGCTCTATGAATGAATAACTCACTTTGTATGCTATGCCTCAGTTGACAAGCTAAGATTGAACTGTTTATTTCATCTTGGACACTTTGTCTCTATATACATTTAGCTGCTACCAAGTATACACTGATGTTTTGTTTTATGGTCTGAATGACAAGACTATACTACTTAGGGTTCTGTGGCCAAATAAGGAAAAAAGAAATTTATTAGAAAGATGTGGGATGGCTTATATATTCATGGGAAAAGCTGCACATCCAGGCTTTTGATGTTCTGAAGAGAGTGGCTAAGGCTGGATCATGAGCCCACTTCTGGTCTCTGGGGGCAAGTCCAGGCAAGTCCACCTTAGGCATGTACTTTAATTAGATACAATTTGAAGTACTTTCTATGAACTGCGAATTACGAAGAATAAAAAAAAGAGTATAATATGTTGTTCCTGCCTGCTCTCAGGAATAGGGAAACAAGACTTATACATGCAAAAACAAATATAATGAACAAATTAAGACAGCATAATGTTAGCACTGAATTAAAGGTACAGGACGTAGATGCTATGGTGGTAAGGACTGACTTCTTGAAGACTCACGGCCATTTACCAAATGTGCCAAGCATTTTCAGGCCTCTTAATCTGAAACACCCCTCCTTCTATCAAAATTCCACATATCCTGCCAGATTCAAGGATCACTTCCTCATAAAGTCTTCCCAGCTGGCCCCCGCCAAAAATTCTGCCCTTCCACAGAACTTTCTTTGTGCCTCTGTAGTATAGCATTTGTCTCAGTCTCCTTTATTTCTTACCTGTCTTTCCCACCACCCCTCAAGAACAGGGACTGTGTATCTTTCAATTATTATTTTTTCTTTTTTGTGCTGCGATGGTTAATTTTATGTGTCAGTTGGCTAGGCTATAGTACCCAGTTGTTTGTTCAAACACTAGTGTAGATATTCCTGTGAAGGCATTTTTTAGATGTGATTAGTGTTTATTTTTAGTAGACTTTAAATCTGATTACTCTCTATAATGTATGTGGGCCTCATCTAATGAATTGAAGGTCTTAAGAGCAAAGACTGAAGTTTATAATGTATGTGGGCCTCATCTAATGAATTGAAGGTCTTAAGAGCAAAGACTGAAGTTTCTTTCTTTTTTTTTTTTTCTTATTCTTTTTAAGTAGCCCCTATACCCAACATGAAACTTGAACTCATGACCCTGAGATATAGAGTTGCATGCTGTACCAACTGAGCCAGCCAGGTGCCCCAAGACTGAGGTTTCTTGAAGAAGGAATTCTCCTCAAGACTACAACCCTGTCTGAGTTTCCAACTTTTAGAATTTGGACTCAAGGCTGCAACATCAACTCTTACCTGAATTGCCAGCCTGCCAACCTGCCCTATAAATTTCAAATTTGTGAGCCCTCACAGTTACATGAGCCAAATCATTAAAATCAATCTCTCTCCCCCTTTCCTTCTCTGCTTCTTTCATTCTTTCCTCCTCTCTCCATCCCCATCTTTTTCTCTCCTCTGTCCCTCTGTCCCTCTCCCTCTCTGTGAGTTTTGCATTTCCTCACATATTTAATGAGGGCCTACTATATATGGGGCTGTTTTAGGCCCTGGGGAAACAGCAGTGCACAAAACAGACAAAAATTCCTCATGAATAAGCAATCATGAGCTTACATACTAGAGACAGAGGCAAATCATAAAGAAATACATACAATACATAGTATATACAATGGTGGTATATCTGTTAATAAAAACAAGGCAGGAGAGGGGGAACAGAGTACCACAAGTGGAGGCAGTGTGTTTTAGTATTAAATAGGTCAAGAAGGCTTTATTGAGAAGGTATCATTTGAATAAAGACAGGAAGTGAGAGATCAAGCCATGTAGGTGGATATTTGGAGGGGGTGGGACAATGCTCCATGCAGAGAGAATAGCAAATATCAAGACCCTCCTCACCCAAAATCATGACCACTGCCACCGGGCAACCTGCATCCAATGGTTGGTTGATGTGAATAAATAAAGTTTTGCCTTCCTTCTTCAAGGCAGAGAGCCCTTAGGGGACACTCTATAGAGTCAGCTGAAGTCTCTCTTGCAACGGCTTCATAGTTCAACCTCTCCCCCTTCACAAGCCTGCTTCTTCACCTCTTATAGGTGTTGTTCTCTAGATAGAGTTGCTAGATTTAGCAAATGTAAGCACAGAACGCCCAGTTAAATTTGAATTTGAGATAAGCAAGAATAATTTTTAATATAAGCTTGTCCCAAATATTGCATTATTTGTCATTTATCTGAAATTCAAACTTAACTGAGCATCCTGTATTTTATCTGGCAACCCTAACCCTATAGCACTCCCAAATAAAATGCTTGCATGTAAATCTGAGTCTCGAGTCTGATTCCCAGAGAACCCAATTTATGAAACTAAAATAGGATTTTGAAGCTGCTTCACCCAATAGCCAGTTTACAATGCAGACCTGATCACTGGTGTAGGTGTTGACCCTTGGCAAATGGTTGTGGTGTAATTGTTAAAACTCCGTCAGTAGGAGAGCGGGGGTAGAAGACTGGCGGGAAGGGATGCAATGGAGAGTCATGTGAGGGCTTCAAGGGACATAATTATATAAGAACTTTGGAATTGGATGGCCATTTCTTCTAGCTATTAATGCTTTAAAGAAAGACAGTGAAAGGCTGAGGTCATTAATCACCTATATAAGGTGAAGTGTGAAACCAGAGACCCTCCTTGGCAGCATACAAAGAGACTCTCATTGCCTATAGCTGGAGGGCGGGAAAGGCTGAGGTACAAGAGCAGGACTTAATTATTATTTTAGAAGTAGCAGAGTTCCGGGGCGCCTGGGTGGCTCAGTTGGTTAAGCGACTGCCTTCGGCTCAGGTCATGATCCTGGAGTCCCGGGATCAAGTCCCGCATCGGGCTCCCTGCTTGGCGGGGAGTCTGCTTCTCCCTCTGACCCTCCTCCCTCTCATGCTCTCTGTCTCTCATTCTCTCTCTCTCAAATAAATAAATAAAATCTTTAAAAAAAAAAAAAAAGTAGCAGAGTTCCAAAGAAAACTGGATTCTCTGTCATGTTGGATCTGCTATACAAAAGTCAGGGCAAGGGCGCCTGCGTGGCTCAGTCATTAAGCGTCTGCCTTCAGCTCAGGTCATGATCCCAGGGTCCTGGGATCGAGTCCCACATCGGGCTCCCTGCTCAGCAGGAGGCCTGTTTCTCCCTCTCCCACTCCCCCTGCTTGTGTTCCTGCTCTCGCTGTCTCTCTCTCTGTCAAATAAATAATAAAATCTTAAAAAAAAAAAAAAAGTCAGGGCAAGGAGTGTCAAGGATTGGCAAGGAGTGGGACCCTGAGATTTGGGATGAGGACCTCTGGATCAATGAACTCAAAATCCTTTAGATCAATGCACTAAAAATTCCTCTGAATCCTCTGAGCCTACAGAAGTAGCTCATTTCTCTCCATTAAAGGATAGCACTCTCCCCTTTCTTGAAGATTCTTGGGGATTCTCTCTTGCGGGACAATTCATACCCTCCATAAGATCTATTCCTATTTCTTCTCCTGGCAAAAAACCAATGACTAGAATCAAGTCAACAAAATTCAGCAGGGAAGTACTAGGCCTGCTGAGGGAGAAAAGGGCTATACATCAAAAGAGCTGCAGGGCGCCTGGGTGGCTCAGTTGGTTAAGCGACTGCCTTCAGTTCAGGTCATGATCCAGGAGTCCCGGGATCCCACATTGGGCTCCCCGCTCAGTGTGGAGTCTGCTTCTTCCTCTGAGTCTCTCCACTCTCACGCTTTCTCTCTCTCAAATAAATAAAATCTTAAAAAAAAAAAAGCTGCAGAGCCTAGCTAACATATACCCTTAAGAGCCAGGAGAGCATGTAAGTCATTGATTGAGTTCCCTGGGTAACAGACTTTGAGATTGCTGGATCAAAGATCATTAAATAAAATTGGGTAACAGTTTTCCATATGGGACCAATATCCCATGATACAAAATTTAACACTTGTTAGAGATCTTTGGAAATGGTTCTATTAAGTTGCTTGGTTGCCTCTTCGAAGCCTGAAGAGTGACGGTCCACTCTAAGTGAAGTGGAAATGTTAGAACTATCATGGCAAATAATGGAGGAAGGGATCAAAAAGCTAAGAGAAATGGGCATGTTAAAGTGGATATTCTATATAATGCCAGAAAACATGAATATACTTGAGAGTTAGCAGAACCCCTATATTGCTGTCAGGGACTAGGATTTTACTTTTCTTACAAGCTAATAAATCATCCTGTTATTGTTTCATGGATGCTGGTAGTATATGAGACTCCTGAGTCAGAAACAAAGGACTTTATTACAGCACAACAAGCAAGCAGCATGAGTAGCATATTTACGTTAGTTCCCCTTGCCCCTCAATTCCCAAGGGCCAATGTGGAGGGTCCAGATGGATACCTGTATGCAGTGGGTTGTGTTGTAGGAGATTACTGAGTTTGAGGAATCTACCATTTTTAAAATAAGCAGTATGTAATCCTGTTCTTTGTCCTGGTGGGAGATATTAGCTCATGTCTCAAAGTTCCTTGCTGCAAACACAACCTTGAGAAATCTGGATAGAAAGAAGTTGAGACCTTGGCATAGGTCTTGGAGTATCTAACAAGATTGTTCAGGGATATTCAGAACTCATGGCAGATTCCCTCTCCCAACAATTTGTTCTTTTGCCTGTTGGATAAATGCTGTTAAATAGTGAGAAAAGTCAGGTAGAAGCCTCTGAAACTGTTCCCTCCTGCCCATCCAAGACAATAAATAAAAAATAATATTGCTCTTAACATATATTGCATTATTTGTTTCAGAGGTACAGATGAACCATGAGAGACGATGGACTCTGAAAAACAAACTGAGGGTTCTAGAGGGGAGGGGGTGGGAGGATGGGTTAGCCTGGTGATGGGTATTAAAGAGGGCATGTTCTGCATGGAGCACTGGGTGTTGTGCACAAACAATGAATCATGGAACACTACATCAAAAACTAATGATGTAATGTATGGTGATTAACATAACAATAAAAATTAAAAAAATAATATTGCACTCCAGGGAGAATGGCAGAGATGAAAGCCACCCTTAAAGACTTAAATGCAAGGGTGATATTTGCCCATTTAATTTACCTATCGGACCCAAACAAAATGCAAGGTAGAGCTTTGAAGGATGAAAAACTCATATAAGTTATAGCCCCAATTTTGTTAGAGCAGACTAACATGGCTTCAGTATGTGGTATTAGCCATTAATTTGGTAAATGCATTCTTACCCGTCCCTATCTGGAAGAAGTTCACATTCACATGGGAAAGTCTTGCCCCAGGGCTATGTTAACTCTCCTACCTTCTGTCATAATAAAGTCTGAAAGAACCTTGACCATCTGGACATCTTGCTGAACATCACAGTGGCCCACTTTATTGATGACATTGTATTATTTGGACCAGATAAGCCAAAAATACAAACACTTGTTGGAGGCCTGGATAAGACACACATGTTTCAGAGGGTTCTACAAAGATTCAGGGCCCTGCCACCCTAGTGAAGGTTTTGGGGACTGGTAGTTTCAGGCATGCTGGGACATCCCCTCCAAAGTAAAAGTCACATTATTCCATCATGCACATTTTACCACTCAAAAGGAAGCATAATGCCTGATGGGCCTTGGGTTTTGGAGGCAGCATATTACACACTTGGAAATATTGCTTTACACTTTACCAAGTGACAAGGGAGTCTGCCAGCTTTAAATGAGGCCCAGAGCAGGAAAGGGCTCCACAGCAGTTCAAGCTATAGTACAAGCAGCCCTACTTCTTGGGCCATGCGACCCATTATATTCTATGGTATAAGACAATCAAAAGGAGGAGATGCATCATGTGAAGTTTATGCCAGCTCCAAAATGAAAATCACAGTTGATACACATAGGGCTCTGGAGTAAGGCATGCTACCTGCAGAGAGTTATACACTGTTCAAAACAGAGCTCCTGGGACGCCTGCATGGTTCAGTCGGTTAAGCGGCTGCCTCTGGCTCAGGTCATGATCCCGGGGTCCCGGGATCGAGTCCCACATTGGGCTCCTTGCTCAGTGGGGAGTCTGCTTCTCCCTCTGCCTGCCTCTCCCCCTGCTTGTGCTCTCTGTCTGTCTCTCTCTCTCTGTCAAATAAGTAAATAAAATCTTAAAAAACAAAACAGAGGTCCTGGCATGCTATCGACATAGTAGACACCAAGTAACTGGTGACCACATCAAGTGACCATGTGGCCAGAGCTCTTCATTAAGGCATAGGATCAGCAGATCTAGCAGTGATCCATTGTAAGATGGAAGTGATAATTTCAGAATTGGGGCATATGCAGGGCCAAAGGGCACAAGTAAGTTACATAAGCAGATGA
Source organism: Leptonychotes weddellii (assembly GCF_054177405.1). Taxonomy (NCBI): domain Eukaryota; kingdom Metazoa; phylum Chordata; class Mammalia; order Carnivora; family Phocidae; genus Leptonychotes; species Leptonychotes weddellii. Next base: position 29,191,720 of record NC_138383.1, read on the forward strand.
CCTATCCTCCCATGTTATCTACTTTTGTTGCACTGGTGCCTCTCCCTCAAACCTATGTTCCAGGCTGACTTCCAGAATGACAGAGTAAAATTCTTTGAAAATGCACTTTTCCGTAGAGGCAACAAGAACACTAGAACAAACTGACAAAATCAGCTTGTTCAGAATTTTGGAGATTAACAAATGGCTTGCAACAATCTGAGTAAAGTTTATTCAGAAAAATGGCTAAATTCAGTAAAAATTTGATGAACTTTATGGTGTTTTAACTTGCCCTAATCCCATCCTCACTTTCCTTGCTCTGCAGTGGCCTTGAAAAATTAACAGCATTGCAACTGCTGTATCTGTGAAAACCAAAAGCTGCTGGAGAGGACAGAATGAGTTTACAGCTCTGTAAGAGACCCCTTCCCAGAGAACTGTGACTATTTAACTTGTCTAGTGGCTTGCTGCAAAGCTCCATTCCAGAAGTTGTCTTTATTTGACTTGCCTGAGAACTTTCTCTGTGCAAAGAGTACTGTCTTCAGGACATTTATCAAAACAACCAGCGGGAATTGTTTAAGACTATAGCTGTCCAATGTGGTGTTAGAAGTTGGGTCTAAGGGAGGGGCGCCTGGGTGGCTCAGTCGTTAAGCGTCTGCCTTCGGCTCAGGTCATGGTCCCAGGGTCCTGGGATCGAGCCCCGCATCGGGCTCCCAGGGTCCTGGGATCGAGCCCCGCATCGGGCTCCCCGCTCCACGGGAAGCCTGCTTCTCCCTCTCCCACTCCCCCTGCTTGTGTTCCCTCTCTCGCTGTATCTCTCTCTGTCAAATAAATAAAATCTTTAAAAAAAAAAAAAAGAAGAAGTTGGGTCTGAGGTCGCCTGGCTGACTCATTTGGTAGAGCATGAGACTTGATCTCAGGGTCATGAGCCCAAGCCCCACATTGGGTGTAGAGATTACTTAAAAAAAGGAAAAGAAGGTGAGGCTAACAAGAGTCTGACCAAAAAACTTGAAAGATGGGCATGGGCAGTTTGTAGATATCTTTTTTTTTTTTTAAGATTTATTTATTTTGGGACCCCTGAGTGGCTCAGTCAGTTAAGTGTCTGCCTTCAGCTCAGGTCATGATCCCAGGGTCCTGGGATCGAGTCCTGCGTCGGGCTCCTTGCTCAATGGGGAGCCTGCTTCTCCCTCTACGTGCCGCTCCCCCTGCTTGTGTTCTCTCTCTGTCTGACAAATAAATGAATAAAATCTTCTAAAAAAAGATTTACTTATTTACTTATTTTAGAGAGAGTGTGTAGGGGGCGGGCAGAGGGAGAGGGAGAGAGAATCTCGAGCAGACTCCCCACTGAATGTGGAGCCTGATGCAGGGCTCCAACTCATGACCCTGAGATCATGACCTCACCCAAAATCAAGAGTTGAATGCTCAACTGACTGAGCCAGCCAGGTACCCCTGTAGATAGATATCTTTTAAGAGCTCTAAGATATTCCTTCAATTCTAGAAGGCCACATGCATATGCAGAGCTGTATAGATGCCTAAGAAAGACCTGAGAGGGCCCTAATATCTCACCTCTGACTGACTTTGAGGTTCTGCACAAGCAGAAAGTATGGATGTGGCAGTAGGCATTTTACCATCAGATCTAGTGGTCCTGTCAACACCCCACACTACCCAGAGGCATCTAGCCTGATAGAATGATGAACTGGACTTTTGAAAGCACAGCTGAAACACCAGCTTAGAGATAGTACCTGGTGAAAACGGGATGATATCCTACAGATGCAGTATATAGTCTATATCAATGACCATTATATGGTGCTTTGTTCCTAATAAGTAGATTAGATGAGTCTGGAAACCAAAGGGTAGAAGTAGAGTGGCTGCTTACCATCATTCCCAGTGACCCTTTTGGGGAATTTGTGCTTTTAGGCTGCGGATCTAGAGGTCTTAGTTCTCAGAGGGGAAATATTTCCACCAGGGGATACAGGAGTTCTATTAAGTTGTAAGTAATGGCAGCTGCCCAGTCTGTTTAGCTACTTTATGCTGGGAGACCAGCAGGCAAGGAAAAGAATAACTATCCTGGCAGGAGTAATTGACCCTAATCATCAGGAGGAGATAGGACTGTCATTACACAATGAAGTCAGGGAAGAATATGTTTGGCATTCAAGTGATCTAATGGGGTGTCTTTTGATATTACTCTGCTCAGTGTCAACAGCAAATGGACAAAGGCGGCATCCACAGGATGTGATAATCAGGGACTCGTATCCCTCATGGATAATGACCAGAGTCCACCTATCAGATAGGCCACCTAGACCAGAAGAGGTGCTTGATTGAGAATGCTCATCTAGAATGAGTTTTAGAGCAGGAGATGATAAGTATCAGTCATTGCCTTGAGACCAGCTGCAATACAGGGTTGGGGGAAGAGCTACAGGCTTTCCACTAACCTTGTAAGTTTCCCCAGAAAAAGAGACCAGTAAGAACACTGGAGGAGCTCTTCCCAAATGGGGTGAACTTATTATATGAATGAAGTAGTTTCCAGAGATTCAAGGGATAGAATGTACTGGATGCTGTGGTGTGTTGCTTAGATTCCCTTTTCAGGACTGAAGCACTCATTTACACAGCTGCTGGAGTATTGGTAGCTAAAGGTTCTCAGCAGAATTCTTCTCTGGGAATTTCCCTCAGCTAAAGAGCCACCTTGCCCAAGGTCATACTTTAGGGAGAGTCACATGTAATGATTGGTTGATGGGAGGATCTAAAGACTTAGCAAATAGGAAACTCTGAAAGCCATTCTAGCTCCAGAGCTCCCTATAAGATTCGGCTGAGTTTTCTTTTACAATTGCATTGCAGGTCAAGTTCTCCCTCTACCCAGTCCTACTTCCCTTTCCCTCAGATAACCCCTCAATAACCTCCTACATGCAAATTTCAGAATTTCAGAGCCTGTTTCCTGAGAAACCTGATTTTGGAATCAGGTTTATTGGGACATAATTTACCTAGAGCAGAATTAACTCTTTTTTTGGTATACATTTTGATGAGTTTTTAGAAATGTATATAGTCATGTAGTCACCATTACAATATAGAACGTTTCCATCACCCCAAAAATTTCCTCATGCCTTTTTGTAGTCAATCCCCTCTCTCCAACCACAGCACCTGGCAACTGTTGTACTGATTTCTGTCCCTTTGGTTTTCCTTTTTCCAGAGTGTCATATAAATGGGGTCTTTGAGTATGAATAGCCTTTGAGTGTGAATCCAACCATTTAATATGGTGTTTTGAAATTTATATGTTATTGAATGTATTGGTAGCTTGTTCATTTTTATTATTCAGTAGTATTTCATTGTATGGATGTATCACAATGTGTTAATCCATCTCCAGTTGATAAACATTTGGATTGTTTTCCATTTGGAGTGATTATGAATAAAGCTGGTACACACATTTGCTTATAGTTCTTTGTAAGGAAATGTATTTTCATTTTTCTTAGGAAAATACCTAGGAGTGGGATTGCTGGGTTGTATAGTAGGTGTGCTTCACTTTATTTATTTATTTTTTATTTTTTTAAAGATTTTATTTATTTATCTGAGACAGAGAGAATGAGAGAGACAGAGAGCACATGAGAGGGGGGAGGGTCAGAGGGAGAAGCAGGCTCCCCGCCGAGCAGGGAGCCCGATGCGGGGCTCGATCCCGGGACTCCAGGATCATGACCTGAGCCGAAGGCAGTCGCTTAACCAACTGAGCCACCCAGGTGCCCCAGTGTGCTTCACTTTAGAATAAGCTGCCATATTGTTGTCCAACATGGCTCTACCACTTTGCATTCACCAGTGTATGAGAATCCCCATTGCTCTGTATCCTCTCCAGAGTTTGGCATTGTCACTTTTTTTCTTTTTAATTTTAGCCATTATAGTAGGTGTGTTAATTGCTTAAACTTGCCTTTACCTAGTGATTTCTAATGAAGCGCATCTTCTTATTTGTTTGTGGACCACTTGTATATCTTCTTTTGTAAAGTGTTTATTCAATTCTTTTACTCATTGGGGTAAGAGTAGGGAGGTTGCTTGTCTTCTTACCTATTAAATTTTAAGAGTTCTTTATATATTCTGGCTATAAGTTTTTATTAGATATATGTTTGCAAATAGTTTCTTGCAGTCTTGTCTTTTGTCTTGTGGTTTGTCTTATTTTCTAAGTTTTTTTTACAGAGCAGAATTTTAAAATTTTGATGAAGTTGAATTTATCAATTTAAAGCATTTTGTGATTTACTCTTTTATATCCTGTCTGTGAAATATTTTTCTACCCCCAAGGTCTAGTTTTCTTCTAGAAGCTTTATATTTTAGGCTTTACATTGAGGTCTATAATCCATTTCCAGTTATTTTTATATATGGTATGAGGAATGGATCAAGATCAGTTTGGGTTTTTTTTGCAAATAGATGTTAGATATTCTGCAATCATTTGTTGAAAAGATTATTCTTTTACAATTGAATTATCTTGGTACCTATAAAAAAGCAATAGACCATATATGTGGGTCTAGTTCTGGATTCTCAGTTCTGTTCCACTGATCTGTATTTATCCTTATGTCAATACCACACCGTCTTGATTACTGTAGCCTTATAATCAGTCTTGAAATCAAGTAGTATGGGTCCTTCAACTTTGTTCTTCTTTATCAAAACTGTTTTGGCTCTTCTAGGAATAGCTTTTCTATATAAATTTTGCTTTCCCATATAAGTTTTTAAATCCTCTTTTCCATATAAATTTTTAAATCAGCTTATCAATTTCTATAAAAGAAGCCTGCAGGAATTTTAATTGGGATTGCACTGAATCTATAGATCACTTTGGAGGAAATTGACATTTTAACAACATTGAATTTTCGAATCTATGAACATGATATATCTTTTCATTTGTCTAGGTCTTGTTAATTTCTGTGATTAGTGTTTTGTAGCTTTCTGCATACAAATATTGGCCATTTTTTGTTATAGTTATGTATAAATATTTCATTTTTGGTGTTATTAAATATGGTACTTTATAATATTTCAATTTCCAATTATTCACTACAAGTGTATAGGAATGTAATTGAGTTTTGTATATTGACCTTGTATCCTGCAACCTTGCTAAACTCACTTGTTAGGTCCTGCAGTTTCTTTGTACATTCTTTGGAATTTTCTATGTAGATAATCATGTTATCTGTTCCAGATCACTTTTTGAATAGCAGGAGCTTAAACTAATATTAAACAAAGTCTCATTCCTTGCACCTGAAACCATTTCTAATTGAAACAATGACTTGCTAAAATTTTGACAATGTATATTAGCTTTCCAATATGAAAGAAGAGGAATTAGCTCACTTAAAACTTATTATCTGTATTCTCTTTTTCTCAGCAACAGTCCAGATGTTTTTCAGTCTCGGACTTCTTCAGGGCATACTGGCCTCTTCCTTATCTATAGTCCCCAGTGCATATTCCCCCTACATCCTTCTTTATTTTGCTTCATCAATTAGTAGCATTTCTCTACTTGTTTTTGTCATCCAAAAATTTGAGGAAATTTCTTGTTTGCTGATGATTCCTGTGATAGAATACTAGCTGTCCCCCTGTACCCTCTTCTTTAATAATAAAACTCCCAATTTTTAAGTGGATATGTGGCCATGCAGAATAAAGTTTATAACTCTCATTCTTCCTGCAACTAGATGCAGCCCTGTGACTTGGGCCAACAAGATATAAGTGAAAGTATCCATTTAGTGAGAAGCATCCTTAAAAGGAAGGGTGCATCCTTTTTCATCTCTTCCTTCTTCCTGTTGGTGATGTTGCCATTTACTGGCTACAATTCCAGCACCCATTTTAGACCATCAGGTGATGTTGGGAATAGAAACAAGGTTGAGCAAAAATGAGGAGCCTAAGGTTCCTAACACTGGGCTGGCCACCTCTGGACTTCTGGCATAGAAGAGAGAAAGAAACTTCTATCTTCTTTAAGACACTATTATTTTAGATTTTTCTGTTATTCAAAATGAACTTAATCCTAGCTTATAACACTCTTCTCTCCTTCACTTTCTTTATTGTTGTGTTTTAATAACTTTTTTAAATCCCTTTACTATCATTTTAAGGAATATTAAGAGAAAAAAGATTCAACTCATGGTTCTGATTAGATATCTTCAGTCCAAACTATGGATTATTCTTTACAACAATTACATATTGTAAGAACAGCATTAAGATGGCAACAAGGGAATTCAAACAAAAGAAAAAGAATCACCTACCCTCTCACTATCTCACCACCTCACATATTCTTATTCTTTAGTTCCCCTTCCAGGTTTCCAGATTTTTTAAAAAAAGATTTTATTCATTTATTTGAGAGAGAGCACAAGCGGGGTGTTGGGGGAGAGGCAGAAGGAGAGGGAGAAGCAGGCTCCCTACTGAGCAGGGAGCCCGATGCAGGCTCGATCCCAGGACCACGGGGCTCGATCCCAGGACCCTGGGATCATGACCTGAGCTGAAGGCAGATGCTTAACCAACTGAGCCACCCAGGTGCCCCTCAGGTTTCCAGATTTAATTACAGTTTTGTTCTCTTCTTTTTCTATTTATGACTAGCATTTCCATAAGCTATATAGTGCTTCTAATTATAATTTAAGGTAGCTGTATTCTATTATATTAAGTATATGTGTCATAATTGACTTAACTTTTATTTCTGTTTATTAAAGTATAAATTCTCAGGAATGGGGTTGCTAAACCCAAGGATTTGAACATTTCTATGGTTATTGAAATGTCTTATCGAATTGTAACTCCAGAAGGGTAGAGAATTTCTATGTAATAAAATTCATTTCTGTGTAACGTGCAGAGCTAGCACACTGCTCTGAAGGACAGATTGAATTCAGATAAAGGAAGGGAGGGAATTCAGGTAGGATAAAGGCTGGGGTAATAATGTTAAGATAGGCATAGTCCATAGAACGTTCAGGGACAACGGTTGTAGTGAAGTTTGAACAATGTGTATACCAGCTACCACAGATTTCAGTTTCTCATTCAGCATAGAATCACCACTTTAGCAATCAGTGATCTACCTCAGTACTGAGTGGTATAAGTGTAGATTCACATATTGAGATCAGATTGTGGAATGCCAATTTAAGGAATTGGGTCTTTATTCTGTAGACAATGGGGAGCCTGTGAAGATTGACAAAGTAACAAGGATATTTTATAACTACGTTTGGATGAATTGGAGGGAAGGGAATTGAGAGAGGAAAAATGAATAGATGAGGATTTAGGGAAATAGGGAGACCTCTTTGAAATTATTACAGTATTTCAGAGATGAGAAGAATGACAACACAGGAAATGGAATGAAAACCTTCCAGGCTAATGGTGGCAGATTAGTTGGGCTGGATATACCCTCTCTCAATTTCTTTTGAAAATATTCAAACAAACAAAAAATTTGTAAAGATACACAAAAAGAAACAAATTGGCAATGATAGTGTAAATTCAAAAATGAAAGTTTTGTGCCAAAATCAAAATAGTAGGTTCTTTCTCCTAATTGTGTCATGATTTAGTTGGACTGAGAAATTTTTAATGATTCTCTCTTGAACCTGTAAGTGTCTAAGAATAGAGGTTATACTGACTCACCTCTACCAAATGCTTCATCATCTGCCCTTACCCCAGGATAAAGGGGCTGCACTGGCCAGAGAAGCAGCAAGTCATCTCCCAAACACAGAAGACTGACCCTTCTCTAGGGAGACTAATAGGATGCAGGGAGGGGTGGCAAAAGAAGACTTCAGTCATAATTCTTACTTTTTTACAAAGAGAATGTATTTCAGTATTGCTCCTGTAATTAGAAATATCACTGGGCAAAACAAAACCCTATAAGTACTTGAGTACACTTTACTGCATTATATACCAACCGTTAACCTTTACTTGTCACTCAGCAATCTTTTCCCAGTTTTCTTACCAGGCTTGAATAGAATGCCATTTTTCTAATTCATCTTAAATCCTTGTCTCAGAGTGATGTCCTTTCCAAGGTTCATGTCAAGATCTTAGGACTGGAAGATATTTTGTCACCAAAACCTCTGGTCTCACTTCCCTCTCACAGTCACTACCCATCAAGTGATTCTGTGTGGGCTAAGTAATGGGGTGTCTGGCCTCAGGCTTCATTTCTTGTTTCTTCTTTCCTTCCTCACAGCTGACATAACTGAGAAGCTCTTTCTGATCCTGTAAGTGTATCCCCATACAAACAGCTTCTGAGAGAAAGAGTACTTCAGAGAAGAGACCACCTATCATAGATACTAGTTTCTCATTCAGCATAGAATCACCACTTTAGCAATCAATGATCTGCCTTTGAGAGAGCAATTCATAAAATCTTCATTTAAGTCATAAACTCTTTCCTGAAAGGGTCAACATCTCTAACAGAATCAATGCTATTTTAAAGCCACAATCCAATATTTGAGCCAAATATTTCAAAACAGAATTATATAATGTATTTTTTTTATCACAGTTCACTAAGAAGAAAACAAAAGGAAATGAGTTTAGGTTTAGATTTGCTAAAAGGAAGAATCTTTTCAAACTATAGATTATATATTGAAACAGGTTATTAGAGATTACCTACCTTGGGGAACTTTAAAAATAGAATAGACAATCATTCTTCTTGAATGATTCAGCTGCAGACCTGTGTGGAAGCAAGAACTGAAATAAATGCTCTTTTGAGGACCCCTACAGTTTGTCTAATCTACGATTTCTGACAACCCTTGCCCCTACTCACTGACTTTATCCCAGGTCATCATGGCATAGCAGAGATGTGGAAGTTGATGGGAGGTAGATGATGGTAGTGACATTTGGGATTACTTCACCACAGGAATTGAGAAGAAATGATTACAGTGCTCTGTCAGTCCACCAACTGAGCAGTTAATGTAAGCAGGTGGTACAGCATAATCCTTCAGTTATTTCTAGAATCTTGATGAATCAGTCAATCCATTCTTATACAAACTAATGAAAATAGTTACCCCACTTCCAAAGAAACAGGATAAAGCTATAATTCCAATCTGAAAATGATATTGTTCAGAACACAGCACCTCCTATATGATGTCAACTCTTATTCAAAGCCTAATGCAGAAGACATTTTAAAAAAGTATTTGGCCTATGGTATACATGTATTAGAAATTCTATAGGATACATGTAACTGGCATGAATCTCATAATATGAATCAGATTTGCAAGAAATGTACCTTTCTTTGTTTTTCTAAAGCTTAATTTCTCTCTCTCTTTCGTGACTGGCATTCTATCAAGTGACAGACACCAAATCTTAGTCAGTTTAGGGTTCCCGCTGCTCTTTGCCTCTGAGATCTGGGAACTTACCACTGTGCCACAGCATCAGAGTGGGGATGGGTAGTGACTTGTCCTTGTTCATCAGTCCATGCCGGCATCTGCTGAAATATATACCACATTCTGTCTGATGCCTCTGTCTTTGGCTCTGGTGGCTGTTCCTTTGTCTCTCCTCCTGCCTGCAAAGCCTCTCTAGATATACTCTTTCCCCCTACATACATGCTTTTCTACCATTCCTGGACTGCAGAAAACTAGGTGGGGTGTCCAAGTCCCTGCCCCAAGTCTACATTACTCTCAGGCATGTGGAAAGCATTTTGCTTCTCCTCAACCACACTGAAGCCCAAGGGATGCTTTGAGGCTGCATCTGTCCCACCTGCCAAGGCACAGGTATTTCTTCTGTGCCCTCACCCTTCTGGGGTGGGGGAGGACTCTGTTATCTTGAAACCTCCCTGGGTTCTCTCTGGGGATGCATCACAGGTTTCCTTTGCTCCTGGTTTCCTCATTCCAGATGGGATGAACTAGGGAAGGACCCTGAACTTTTTCTTAGGAACCCACTAATGTCTAAACCTTCTTCTTTCCTTTTGGTTTTCTCTCTTCATCTTCCAGTCCGAGTAAACTTTATTTAGTCTCAGAGGTGGCACCTACATATCTCCCAAATTGTCCACGCTTGGAGAGCTTCGGCGTTTGGGCTTCTGGTACTCAAAAAGCCTGTTCTGCTGTAACAGCCCTTCTCCAAGGGAATCGGTCCTCCATAGTATAGCTTTAAATGGGGTATAAAGGAACTGCCAGGACTTAGAAACGTTATCTGTTAATATATCAAAATACTGTGCCACTATGTTGCTATGAGAGAAATTTAATGGCAGGAGGCAATGAGAATTGGAAGATTGCAGTCCCAGGTGAGAGGTAAGGCATCCCTTCTCTTTGTCTCTGTCTGTCTCTCTCTGACAATGCATAAAGGCACCCAGTTCTTTTTTTTTTTTTTTTTTTTGTGGTTCAGCACGATTTCAGTTCTCACTACGCTCTCAGGCAGGTATCTATTACTACATTAGTTGAGGTCTACTTATCTGCCTCTCAAAAATCCTCTCCAGAGAAAAGGAGAGAATATTTCTCTGCTACCCCGGGGTTTGAATTAGAGCCTAACCCTCCTAAATCTTGGGAGGGGTGTCCCTCAGTGAGTGCATGATGGCTGCCCACATACCCTTAGAATGGAAAACTGGGAAGAAAAAGTAGAAATAAATGAATCTCCCCTACCTTGGAAATTAGTTCTTTCAACAGATTGCGTTAGCACTTGAAATCACTGCCTTAACTACTAAAATTGATTAAATTAGCAGCTCTGTATTTTGCCAAGATCTTTATAGGCTTTCCCCCCCCTTCTCAACAAATTAAAACCTGGCTTGGAGGGGAGTGCAGTAGACTGGAGACATTTCTCCTCCTGTCGCTGGATGCTGGTGTAGCAAGCTTTTGACAGTTTTTAAAAAGAAAAACTTAATTCTTGATTACTACTCTTTACGTGTCTTATATCAAGACTGCAGTGTGGGTATGTGGGAGGAAAACTGATGTAACATTGAAGAGTTTAATAAATATTTGCAATTTGAAGTTTTTCTTCTTTTCTTTCTTTCTTTTTTTTTTAGAGAGAGAAAATGGGGGGGGGTGAGGGGAAGGGGCAAAGGGAGAGGGAGAGAGAGAATCTTAAGTAGGCTCCACGCCCTACATGGAGTCCAAGGATCTGGGCTCAATCTCACAACCCTGAGATTATGACCTGAGCTGAAATCAAGAGTCAGATGCTTAACCAACTGAGCCACCCAGGCGCCCCTGCAGTTTGGAGTTTTTAGATCATTGATTCACAGAAGGCTATTATTATTATAAGAAATAGAATTATTTCATTTCAAAGGTAATGCTAAATTTTTAGTAATATGTTAATGAATTGAATAAAATATTCCATGATATAAATGTCAGGCCTAGTGCAAACTAACAGATTTAAAACAGCATTTTAAATTTGTAATAAAATATAATAACAACTAGTAATTATATTCACTGTCCAAAAAGATAACACTCTTGAAAATCTAGAAAAGATATAATGTTCAACTTAAATAATGCAAAAGGGAATGGTAGAATGGTGAAGAAATATGTTTTATGGTGTTCAAAGTAATATAATCTTGACTTCCAATTCAAATGAAACACATATTTTTACTAAACCCTGTGCTCACATCAACTTTCAAAGTATGCATTTTTGCTTGTGTTATAATTGGAAGTGAAAATAGGACACAAAAGTATATATATAAATACTATATATATAGGATGATCACAGCAATGTTTTTTTAAAAAACCATGCATGGGGGCGCCTGGGTGGCTCAGTCAGTTAAGTGTCTGACTCTTGATCTCAGCTCAGGTCTCGATCTCAGGATTTTGAGTTCAAGCCCTGTGTTGGGCTCCACACTGGGCGTGGAACCTACTTAAAAATAAATAAATAAAAATAAATTTTAAAAAAATGTGCATGAATAAAAGCCCAAAAGGAAATGCACTTAAGTATTACTAATGGTTATCTTTTGGATGGCAACATGATTTTTTATTTCTTTCTTCCTTTTGACATTTTCAAAATCTTCTATAACGAGGACATATTTTTTTATGTTGACCAAATGAATTAAAAACTCTCCTTTTTAAAAGTATTTATTTTGCACACTGTTACCTGTTTATTAAGTACAGTGTTTTCATTTATTATGCTCCTTATGATTGTTTTGGAAAGCTGAACGAGTAAGAATTAAATACTAAAGTGGATGCTGAAATGCATCAATGTGCTCCATACAGTGTTACCAAGAAGCAGGTATCAGAACAAGGATAAAAAAACACTTTAGTCTTTAAAGTAATAAAGACCGAATAGTCGTAATTTCAGTTTAACTCTCCCCACCCTATTACTAGATTGCTTTGCCTTTGAACTGCCCACTGGAATGATCCAGGTGTGTAAATGCTCAGATCTTTCTAAGGTTGACAACTGCTTCCCTTCACCACATTTCATTTTACATAATGATTTCAATGTAGGAATGTCATGGTGTAAAGTGGTAGAGAAATATAAGGTGCTAAAGTAAGGTAGAGCAATATAGTTAAAAGACTGTGGAGTTGCCTGTTGATTGCTGAGATTTCTGCAGATTTTATCTGTAGACTTAGTGAATTCTACTGATGAGGAAGGCAATAGAATCTGAACAACTAAGATCAAAAGGAGAGGGTGTCTTTGATCATCTATTTGACTGCAAGTAATAGTCACAATTTACTTGAGTATTTTATTGGTGCTAAATTCATCCAAAATAACTCTCTCTCATCTACTTTTTTTTTTTTAAAGATTTTATTTATTTATTCATGAGAGACAGAGAGAAACAGAGGGAGAAGCAGGCTCCCAAGGAGCGGGAAGCCCGATGCGGGACTCGATCCCAGGACCCCGGGACCAGGACCTGAGCCGAAGGCAGACGCTTAACCATCTAAGCCACCCAGGCGCCCTCTCTCATCTACTTTTAATGCAGCTGTTGACATTGGTTTGTACAAAAGTTTGTTCAAGAGTTTTTCGGAAATCAGGGATATATTTGCCTGGTTTACCTCTGTATTGGAGCGCGAAAGAAACATGTCAGGCATGAAATCATGAATCCTACAGATGTTGCCAAGGTAGACAGATTCATGAATTAGTTATTTTCAGTAGATCTTAATTAACATGTTTATAACATGTTTATACAGTAACTATTTCTCCAGACTCTATTCTGCATCAGCTCTGTACCCTAGGAAATGCCCCTATTTTATTAAACTTGTATTTAGAGGGGCGCCTGGGTGGCTCAGTCAGTTAAGTGTCTGCCTTCAGCTCAGGTCATGATCTCAGGGTCCTGGGATCAAGCCCTGCATCAGGCTCCTTGCTCGGCGGGGAGCCTGCTTCTCCCTCTCCCTCTGCCCCTCCACCTGCTTGTGCTCTGTCTCTCAAATAAATAAATGAAACAGTGGTGGGTAGATGCAGGCTTGTGGACTGAACCCTCAACTTGTGAGATCTGATGTTAACTCCAGGTAGATAGTGTCAGAACTGAATTATAGGACACCCAGCTGATGTTGCAAAGAATTGCTTTGTGGGGGAGAAACACATTTGGTTATTGGAAGTGTCAGAAGTGAATTGTTTTGTGTGAGTGGTAAAGGAGAAACACATAGGAGGAAGAGGGAGTTTTTCTTATTCACACATATAGACCATTATCACTTACTTTATTTCTTAGGTTGTGAGCACAGGGCTGAGACCTAACTTTCCTAAATTTCCTAAACATTGGGAATTTCCTAAATTATTGGATTGATTGCTCTCAATTGACCTATCTATTTATCTATCTATAGCTTTGTTGAGATATAATTCACATACCATACAATTCACCACTTAAAGTGTACAATTCAGTGGTTTTTACTGTATTTATAGATTTGTGGTATATATTTCATCACCCCAAAAAGAAACCTCATACCCATTTAACCCAGTAAGCACTCCCCACTTGCTCTAATCCCTTAGCAGCCCTAGGGAACCACTCATCTACTTTCTGTTTCTATAGATTTGCCCACCTGGCTATTTCATATAGATGGAATCATGTGGTCTTTTGTGACTGGCTTCTTTCACTTAGCATAATGTCTTCAAGGTTGATCCATTTTGTAGCATATATCAGTTCTTCACTCCTTTTTATTGCTGAATAATATTCCATTGTATGGATATATACATTTCACTTATCCATTCATCAGTTGATGGACAATTTGAGTTATTTCTACTTTTTGGCTATTATGAATAATGCTGTTATAAAGATACATGTACAAGTTTTTATGTGGACATGTTTTCATCTCTATTGGGGGGGATTGTTGGGTCATATAGTAACTATGTTTAGGAACACAGCTTTGAGTAACCACCAGGCTGTTTCAAAGTAGATACACCATTTTACACTTCCACCTGAAGGTTTCAGTTTCTCCACATCCTCAACACTTGTCATTATCTGGTTTTTTGATTCATATCCTCATGGGTATGAAGTGGTATCTCATTGTTTTTTTTTATTTGCATTTCCCTAATGACCAGTGTTGAGCATCCCTACATTATGAGTATGCCTACATAATGTTGAACATTCCCTAATGTTGAACTTTTTTTTTTTTTAAGATTTTATTTATTTATTTGGCAGAGAGAGACACAGCAAGAGAGGGAACACAAGCAGGGGGAGTGGGAGAGGGAGAAACAGGCTTCCCGTCGAGCAGGGAGCCTGATGCGGGGCTCGATCCCAGGGCCCTGGGATCACGACCCAAGCCAAAGGCAGACGCTTAACGACTGAGCCACCCAGGCACCCCCGAACATTTTTTTCATTTGCTCTTGGCCATTTATGTATCTTTTTGGGAAGTATCCAGATCTTTTGTCCAATTTTAATTGGGTTATTGGCCTTTTTATTATTGAGTTGTAAGAGTTTTTTAAATATATTCTGGATGCCAGTCCATTATCAGATATATGATATGCAAATATTATCTCTCATTTTGTGGTTTATTTTTCTCTTTCATGATGATGTCCTTTGAAGTACAAAAGTTTAAAATTTTGGGGGCGCCTGCGTGGCTCAGTCGTTGGGCGTCTGCCTTTGGCTCGGATAATGATCCCGGAGTCCTGGGATCAAGCCCTGCATTGGGCTCCCTGCTCAGCGGGAAGCCTGCTTCTCCCTCTCCCACTCTCCCTGTTTGTGTTCCTTCTCTCACTGTGTCTCTCTCTGTCAAATAAATAAATAAAATCTTAAAAAAAAAAGTTTTAAAAGTTTTAATTGTGAAGTCCAACTTACCTATTTTTTTTTCTTTTGTCAGTTGTGATCTTGGTGTCGTATCTAAGAAGGCTTTGCCTAACACAAATTACAAAGATTTATGTCTATATTTTCTTCTAAGAGTTACAGTTTTCGCACTTATATTTAGGTCTATTAATCCATTTGAGTTGATTTTTATGTGTGGTGTGAGGAAGGAGTCCAACTTCATTCATTTGTATATTGATGTTCAGTTGTTCCAGCACCATTTGTTGCCTTATCTATTTTTAAATTATATATTATTTGGGGATAAATATTAATAATATCTAAAATTTGTTGAGCAGTATGTTCTTGCTAAGCACTCCTCCAAGGCTTTTACATAAGTTAAGCTAATTTAACCCTTACACCAATTCTAAGGGACTTTACGTCCCTATCAGAAAATGACTGGGGAGAGAAAAAGGAAACTGGATGTTAATTGCTTCTCATTGGCAGAAAAAATAATTAGAAGGAGGTAGTCCCAGCCCTCTTATTCTTCTCCTTGCTTTGAATACCAATGGCAGTGCCTAAATTCCCTGATATGGGTGGCATAATGTTAGGGGTAAAGCCAAAGCAAAGAATAGGGGATCTACTCATATCCTGTTTTGTTGCCATCAAGAAAAATGGTATTCTGACCAGAAATGGTGACAAGATGGTTAAGAGAAAAGCAAACCTCTTAATAGGGGTGATGATGCTCAGAGAATACTGTATGATCTCATTGAGTTTAAAGCTCTTGGCCCAGAGGGCTTATAGCTAAGGATGAAAGACCTTACACATGAGATAACTCAGCAGTTTCCATCGTTTTCATTGAAATGTGGACAATAGAAGTGCTCGAAGACTGAAGACTTGCTGGTTTTCAAAATGAATGAGGAGCTCAATTCTGTCAATCCTAGAAGAGAGCTTGGCAGCCAGTGCAGACAAAATCCTAGAATGGCTTTTAAAGTGGATGGTTTATGATTATTTAGGAAGAGAAGGGGTGACCAGTAGGAAATGGCATGGGTTCACCATTCAGGTTGACATTGATTTGTTGGTAATCCTCTATCTATATATGTGCTAAAACATTTAATAGTTTGTAGTACCAGTTCTCCATAAATCATATTTTCAAGTTGAAAAATAATATTTAAAGCGATAGGATTGGCATTAATAATTTGGAGAATTAGTATTCTTTTCCAGCAATGATTGACACTTTAAATTTGAATAAGAAAAAAATAAATAAATAAATTTGAATTTGGTTTAGGGGCGCCTGGGTGGCTCAGCTGGTTAAGCGACTGCCTTTGGCTCAGGTCATGATCCTGGTGTCCCGGGATGGAGTCCCGCATCAGGCTCCCTGCTCAGCAGGGAGTCTGCTTCTCCCTCTGACCCTCCCCCCTCTCATGTGCTCTCTCTCTCTCTCATTCTCACTCTCTCAAATAAATAAATAAATAAATAAATAAATAAATAAATAATAAAATCTTTAAAATAAATAAATTTGAATAAGGTTTAGAAAAAGATTTTATTTCTGTGGGTAACTACATTCCCTTGTTGACCTTAATTAGCTCTATTCTGTTTACATAAGAACATATTTTAGAATAAAACCCAATTTAATAAATGAATAAACTTATTAAGATGTAATTACTTTTCTAAATTCTGTGTTTTAAAAGTCATAATTAGAATGTGGATTACAAACTATTCTACATGGAGCCTTCAGGGAGGTTTGGCTTATCTTTCTGTAATTTTATTTGGTTTAAAGTTAAACATGCATTAGTTTGGGATGCAGGGTTTATAATTGGAGTCACTTCATGTTGCTAAAACCAAGTTTGTTAAAAACAAATGTAGTATTATCATTTAAGATGAGGAAATGGGGAAGAGAAGTATCCCAAGTGGAAGGAATTTCTGCTTAAGCTTCATGTTTCCCCACACATAAAGAATTACATATTTTATGGATGTAAATATAGATAGTATGGATATAAGTAACAACAGTAAAAAAGTGTGCATGGAAGTAATAAAAGTCAGCTTGAGGGTAGTGGTAATTTGTGGGGAAAGAGGTAGGGGTAGGGAGGGGTTGGAACTTGTGTCTATAATATTTCACTTTTTGTTTTTAAAGATTTTATTCATTTATTTGACAGAGAGAGACACAATGAGAGAAGGAACACAAGCAGGGAGAGTGGGAGAGGGAGAAGCAGGCTTCCCGTGGAGCGGGGAGCCCGATGCGGGGCTCGATCCCAGAACCCCAGGATCATGACCTGAGCTGAAGGCAGACGCTTAACAACTGAGCCACCCAGGCACCCCTGTAATATTTCACTTTTAAGAAGAGTAAGAAAGAGGGTGGGGTTCTCTTGTTATTTTTTTATATGTTTGAAATATTTCATTAATTGAAAATTTGAAAACAAGGAAATAAGCAGCCTAATTCTCTGATTGCTTTTCTAAAGGGTCCAAGTGTTTACTTCCTATTGATTTGAGAACTTGCTTAAATAGGGCTTTACGGGTGCCCGGAGAGTTTATTTTTGTAATCTTAGCACATACTAGTAATAACAACAGCTACAGTTTATTAAGCACATACAGTGTGCCAGGCACTATGTGAGGTGCTTTAAATATGCTCTCTACTGCTTTGACAGTAACTGCGAAGAAGGTATTTCCTTCATTCCTATTTAACAGATGGCAAGGTGAGCTATAGTTCCAATCCACTACTTGTGATAAAATATGCTAAGTGAAAACTCAGACTTCCAAATATCAAGTTTAATATCCCAAAGTTCATTTCTCATGTAGTAGCTTTCTTTTTCCCAAGAGATTTCTCTACATTTTAATGTTTACTTGAGAAAAACCAGAAAATATGGATAGGGGAAAAGAGGATAAAAATTGCCTATAATTTCACTACCACCCAGAGAAAGTTACTGCTAGCATTTTGATAGGTGCCCTTTCATATGTTTTCCATGCATAAATTTGTATGAACTTTCAAATGCTTTCAGAAGGAACTGTGTCAAGAATTTCTCTATCAGTATTGCTTATGGTGCATAATATAGGATAAATTTAAAATTTGGATTTTATTCCATACATGTCTGTATATTTTTAAAAGTAGAGTTTTAAACTGAAAAAACTTCATTAAAAATTTATGCAACATATATGAAAAAGCCATTACTGGCTACTTTAAAAAAAATCTCAACATTTATTACATCGATATATCTAATACAAAGACCAACTGGACAATTACTGAATTATATTTGCCAGTAAATTATAGAATCAATAATGAGTATATTACCTGTTGTGGATAGTTTGTTTGTTTATTTTGAAGATTTTATTTATTTATTGGAGAGAGAGAGAGACAGAGATAGCGAGAGAGAGCCGGAGCAGGGAGGAGAGGGAAAAGCAGGCTCCCCGCTGAGCAGGGAGCCTGACTTGGGGCTTGATCCCAGGACCCTGGGATCATGACCTGAGCCGAAGGCAGATGCTTAACCGACTGAGACACCCAGGTGCCCATGGACAGTTTATTTCAAAGGACAGGTGGACCATTCTATTTTCTGTCTCAGTGATATGACCAATCTAAGTACCTCATACAAGTGGTTTCATACAGGATTTGTCTTTTTGTGACTGGCATATTTCACTTAGCATAATGTCCTTAAAGTTCATCCATGTTGTAAGCATGTCAGAATTTCCTTCCTTTTTAAGTCTGAATAATATATCATTGTATGTGTATGGCATATTTTGCTCATCCATTCATCTGTTGATGAACACTGGGGTGGCTTTTCATGTATTGGCTTGTGAATAACGCTGCTATGAATATAGGTAAACCTCTTTAAGACCCTGCTTTCAATTCTTTTAGTTATATACTCAGAAGTGGAATTGTTAGATCATATGGTAATTCCATTTTTTTTTAAAGATTTTATTTATTTATTTGAGAGAGAGAATGAGAGAGAGCACATGAGAGGGGGGAGGGTCAGAGGGAGACGCAGACCCCCCGCCGAGCAGGGAGCCCAATGCGGGACTCGATCCCGGGACTCCAGGATCATGACCTGAGCCGAAGGCAGTCGCCCAACCAACTGAGCCACCCAGGTGCCCCGGTAATTCCATTTTAGTTTTTAATTTAATTTTATTTTTTTTAAAGATTTTATTTATTTATTTGACAGAGAAACAGCGAGAGAGGGAATACAAGCAGGGGGAGTGGGAGAGGGAGAAGCAGGCTTCCCGTGGAGCAGGGAGCCCTATGCAGGACTCAATGCTAGGACTCCAGGATCATCATGACCTGAGAGGAAGGCAGACGCTTAATGACTGAGCCACCCAGGCATCCCAGTAATTCCATTTTTAATTTTTAAAGAACCTCCATACCATTTTCCATAGCAGCTGTACCATTTTATATTTCTACCAACAGTGCACAGAGTTCTAATTTCTCCATACACTCACCAACACTTGTTATTTTCACTTTTTTCATAGAAACCATCTTAATAGGTGTGAGGTGGTATCTTACTATAGTTTTTGTGTTTCCCTAATGGTTAGGAATGTTAAGCATCTTCTCATGTGTTCATTGACTATTTGTGTATCTTCCTGGGAGAAATGTCTGCTCAAGTCCTTTGCCCATTTTTTTTTTTAAGTTGAATTTTAGGAATTCTCTATATATTGTGGATAATAATCCTTTATCAGATATGATTTTAAAATATTTTATCCCATTCTTTGGGTTGCTTTTTTACTTTCTTGATAGTCTTTTGATGCACAAAATGCTTAATTTATATGAAGTCCAATTTATCTATTTTTTCTTTGTTGCCTATGTCTTTAGTGTCTTATCCAAGAAACCACTGCCAAATCAAATGTCGTGAAGATTTTCTCCTATGTTTTCTTCTAAGTGTTTTATAGTTTTAGTTCTTACATTTAGGTCATGGATCCATTTTCAGTTAATTTTTATATATGATGTTAGATAAGGGTCCAACTTCATTTTTTGCATATGCTTATCTAGTTGTCCTATTCATTCTTGAGAAGGAGATATTGAAGCCTCCAATATTACTGTAGAATTGCCTATTTCTTCTCCCTTCAGTTCTCTCAATTTTCGGCTCATGTATTTTGATGGTCAGTAATTAGGTGCATGGGTGTTTGTAATTGTTCTCTTTTTGCTGTACTGAACTTTCTATTTATATACAATGTCCTTTTTTGTCTCTTGTAACCATTTTTTGGTTTAAAGTCTATTTTGTCTGATGTTAATATAGCCATTATACTGTTGCATGGAATATCTTTTTCTATCCTTTCATTTTCAACCTATTTATCTCTGTGGACCTAAGGTGAGTCTTGCAGACCATGTGCTGTTGGGTACTGTGTTTTTATCCATTATGACAATCTGTCTTTTGATTGGAGGATTTAATCCATTTACATTTAAAGTAGTTACTGTTAAGGAGGGATTTCTGTCATTTTGCTATCTGTTATCTGTATGCCTTATAGTTCTTTTTGACTCTCATTACTTGTGTTACTGCCTTCTTTTGTAGTTAGATTTTTTTTTTGTAGTGAAACATTCAAATTTCTTTACCATTTCATTTTGTGTATATTCTTTATTATATTCTTCAACTAGTTTCTTCATGGTTACTATAGTGATTACATTTAACATTTTATAACTTTAGTTATAACACACTCTAGTTTGACTTTATACCAGCTTAACTTGAATAACATATAAAAAGCTCTGCACCTTTAACAACTCTGTCCCTACCTCTTTCAGTTGTTATGTCATAAAATTACATCTTTATACACTTTGTATCCCAAAGCATAAACTAATAATATTTTAATGTATTAGTCTCTTAAATTGTGTAGAAAACAAAAAGTGGAGTTACACACCATTGTTTTAATAATACCAACTTTTATAATTGCCCATGTATTTACATTTACTGAGATCTTTATTTATTCATATAGCTTCAATTTACTGTGTAGTGTCCTTTTATTTCAAGATGTAGGACTCCTTTTGGTATTTCTTGCAGGCAGGTCTGGTGGTCGCGAACTTCTTTAGTTTCTGTTTGAGAATGTCTTCATTTCTCCCTTACTTTTAAAGGACAGTTTTGCCAAATATAGGATTCTTCATTTACCTCTGGCCTCCAAGATTTCTGATGAAAAATATGCTGATTATATTATTAAGGATCCCTTATATGTGACAAGTTACTTCTCTTTTGCTGCTTTCAAGATTCGCTGTTTGTCTTTGTCTTTGGACAATGTTATTATAATGTATCTTGGAGTGGGTCTTTTTGAGTTCATCTTGGCATTTATTGAGCTTCTTGGACATTTATATTCACATATTTCATGAAATTTGGGGAGTTTTTAGCCATTATTTCTTAAAATATTTTCTCTACCTCTTTTTCTCTCTCTCCTTCTTCTAGGACTCCCATAATGCATATGTTGGTCCTGTTGATGGTAACCTACAGTTCCCTTAGGCTCTGTTCACTTCAGTCTTTTTCTGTTTCTCAGACTCAATAATTTCCATTGTCCTATCTTCAGGTTCACTGATTCTTTCTTCTGCCTGCTCAAATCTGCTTGTGAATCCCTCTAGTGAACTTTTCATTTTAATTATTGTACTTTTCAACTCCAGAATTTCTTTTTGGTTTCTTTTTAGGTTTCTATCCTTTGTTGATATTCCATTTTGTTTCATACATTATTTTCTTGTCTTTCTCCACATCTTCCTTTAGTTCTTTCAGCATCTTTAAGACAGTTGTTTTAGGGGCGCCTGGGTGGCTCAGTCGTTAAGCGTCTGCCTTCGGCTCAGGTCATGGTCCCAGGGTCCTGGGATCGAGCCCCGCATCAGGCTCCCTGCTCAGCGGGGAGCCTGCTTCTCCCTCTCCCACTCCCGCTGCTTGTGTTCCCTCTCTCGCTGTATCTCTCTCTGTCAAATAAATAAAAAATCTTTAAAAAAAAAAA
>NC_138383.1:29214087-29251762 GCF_054177405.1 Leptonychotes weddellii
CCTGGGTGGCTCAGTCGTTAAGCGTCTGCCTTCGGCTCAGGTCATGGTCCCAGGGTCCTGGGATCGAGCCCCGCATCAGGCTCCCTGCTCAGCGGGGAGCCTGCTTCTCCCTCTCCCACTCCCGCTGCTTGTGTTCCCTCTCTCGCTGTATCTCTCTCTGTCAAATAAATAAAAAATCTTTAAAAAAAAAAAAAAAAAAGACAGTTGTTTTAAAGTCTGTGTCTAGTAGATTCACCATCACGTGTTTTTCTCAGGGACAGTTTCTGTTGTTGTTATTTTCCTTTGAATGGGCCATATCATTTTGTCTCTTTGTATGCTTTGTGGGTTTTGTTGAAAATTGTATATTGGATCTAATACTCCAATAAAGTGGTAACTCTGGAAATCAGATTCTCTTCTTTCACCAGGGTTTGCTGTTTTAAGTTTTAGTTTGGGGGTGGGGGCTGGGGAGGAGTTATTATTGTAGACTCTGTCTGTGCCAAGGATTAGCCTGAGATGTAAACTTAAGGTCTTCTCGGGTCCTTTCTTAGCCTATACCTCCCTCTGGGCATGCATGATGATTTTCTAGTTTCCTCTGTATATGTGGTTGCTTTGAATATCTTAGTCTTCATTGTCTGGCTAGCAAAATGGCTAAAAAGAAAAATTAAGGGGAGAAAAAGGTACTGATGCTTTAAATCCCCTGGAAATCATTTCATCCAGAGGGGGATGGCTTGCAACAACAGGATGTATGTGTGCAGCAGTAAGGGCCACATCCTCATTATCTGCGCATCTGTGATCAGAAGCAATAACCAATGATCAGAGCACAGATCCCTGATATTTGGAGATCAGGGTCCATTTTACCCACTATGACTTCTGCAAGCTGTGTGCAAAGTGCTCCAGAACACATACATGCACAGCTGCTTACAATGAGGCAGAGGTGTGGGGGATAGATAGTTGCCACTGTGCTAAGAGCTGAAATTGACTGAAATTAATCACAGTTTACCTCCAGTTTTTCTCTAGAAGTTGTAAGCCTTCCATAGAATCCAGAGTTTCAAAATCGCATCAGACAGAATGGACCAGTCATCTAGGTGGGGAGACAGATTTCCAGTGCTTCCTGCTCTGTCATCGTCCCAGAATAGTCTTTCTTTCTTGCGTTTCTTTCTCTTTTCTTTCTTTCTTTCTTTCTTTCTTTCTTTCTTTCTTTCTTTCTTTCTTTTTCTTTTCTTTCTTTCTTCCTTCCTTCCTTCTTTCTTTCTTTCTTTTTTTCTTTCTTTCTTTCTTTCTTTTTTTCTTTCAGCTCTTGAGTGCTTACTATGTGCTAGGCACTGGTCTAAGCATCAAGACTCCAGCAGTTTGGGGCCGCCTGGGTGGCTCAGTCATTAAGCATCTGCCTTTGGTTAAGGTCATGATTCCAGGGTCCTGGGATCGAGCCCCACATCAGGTTCACTGCTCAGCCGGAAGCCTGCTTCTCCTTCTCCACTCCCCCTGCTTGGGTTCCCTCTCTTGCTGTGTCTCTCTCTGTCAAATAAATAAATAAAACTTAAAAAAACAAAAAAAGACTCCAGTAGTTTGTTGTAATTTGTTTCTCATTCAAATAAATACACTTTTATACTTAAATTTGTTCTTGCAACTTTGCATTATTTTTCTTAAAGAGGGTCCCCAATATTTTATAGATTTTCAGATTACACAAAGCTTGAATCTTCCCCTGCTTTGGCATCAAGAGAGTGACATGCTTTAATTCAAAATGATCCCTAAGGTGTGTAATCTTTAATGTATCCCCTCTGTGACTTCTGTTTTTGTATCTTGAACACATTATCATCCCCATTCTATTCTCTGCCAGTGGGAAAGAGTTACAACAAGATCTGGAAGGCAAGCTCACTGAAACACAAGTCACCTTTTCTCTGTTGATGAGAGTAAATTCCTAAGGTTGCTACATTTAGCAAATAAAAATACAGGATTCCCAGTTAAATTTAAATTTCAGATAAATGTTACATGGGACATACTTATACTTAAAAATTTTTGTTTTTTATCTGAAATTCAAATTTAAGTGGCAACCTGTGTTTTATCTGGCAATTCCATGAATTTCTCAAAAATGGTTTTTCTAGCACAAAGATTACATTTTATTCATCTTTCTGTAGAACTAGAACAGTTCTCAGATCAATGATAGTGGTGTTGGGTACTAAAATCAGTGGTTATTCTTAATCTCTTATGGGAAACAAAAATCTAATGTAATTTGTGGATCCTCTTTCCAGAAAAATGCACAAACACAAAACACTGCACATAATTTCAGAGCCCTAAAGCCTAACTTGTAAGGTGTCCCTTCCTGATCTCTTCCCAACTCAGACCCTTTATGCAGAGCTCCTTGTTTGTATGTTTTGTGATTTACAAAGTAGTTTCATCTTCACAGCAGTCTTATAATAGAACTAGCCCATTTTGTAGATAAAGAAACTGAGACTTGGATTCAGAAACATTACATACCCAGTAATTATGATCAGAATCAAATTCAGTTCTTCCCATTTTGACTCATGGGCTCTCTTCACCATGCCAGCCTGCCACATAAGTCTTCCTTTCTTTTTTTTTTTTTTTAAGTCTTCCTTTCTTATAACGTTCTAATTTCTACAGCAGCATTTTTGTATGGAAGTCAAGGTGGAAGAGTGAAAAAGGCATTCAGATGAGGAGTCCTGGGTGTGAGTCTTAGTTCCTTCACTGAAAAGCTATATGACTGTACCTTAGCTTACCCATCTGTATGATGGGGGTGGTGGACAACATCCTCTGAGAGCACTAAGATTCTATGATTCTAAAGGGCCCCTTCCACTGTCCCAATTTTCCTTGTAGGCCATTATAAAACCTACTTTTGTGACCTTCCAAGGGCAGAGATTATAGATGTACTCATAAGAATTTGAAGTTGAAAAGCCTTAGGAGTTAGGAAGATATGAAGTTGCTCTACTTGGGGGATTCCAGGGCCTATAGTATAAAGAGTTATATCTGCATCTAGCCAGGGTATGAGGGGAGTCTAAAGGCAAAGAGGTGTGGGATGAAAACCCCTGTGCAGACGCTGGGTTTGCAGTGGGAGTAAAACATGGCTGTAGTCAAATTCTAGGCTTTGCATTTACTCTCAACCTTTGGCTGAGCAGAGGGAAGACAGAGCCTGGTACTCAGTGACCCCACTCAGACCATCAGCCCTACTCAGCTGTCCTTGGCTGCTTTCTATAGAGCAATGGGCTTACAGCCACTAGTACCTGGAGGTACTTTCTCCACGTTAGGATTTAAAGGAAAGCTCTTTCTTTGAAACTCAAGAGAATAGGATCCTGGATTCTACTTCTTTTTTTTTTAAGATTTTATTTATTTGACCAAGAGAGACACAGCGAGAGAGGAAACACAAGCAGGGGGAGTGGGAGAGGGAGAAGCAGGCCTCCCACCGAGCAGGGATCCCGATGCAGGGCTCGATCCCAGGACCCTGGGATCATGACCTGAGCCGAAGGCAGATGCCTAACGACTGAGCCACCCAGGCACCCCATGGATTCTACTTCTTGGTACCTAAAAGAACAACTAACTAGATTCCTGTGTCAATGGCCATATTTTCTTCTTCCCTTACATTGTTTTACTGGATGCAGATATTCCAAAGTTACACATGCCCAAGACTAATAAACATCCAACACCACATAGGAATCCTAACTAATAATCTTAGGTCAAAAAAATGTGCCAAGAAATATCTTGGCAGTTTTATTTGGGGGTTTGCCAATTTGGGAAAGTCTCTAAGAAATGCTAGCAAATGGTTGTGCCTCACCAGCATGATGGTGAAATGGGCAGATGCAGGAAAGGCTATCCCAAAGAGAGAAAACTGCAGGAAATCAGAGACCTTCATATGGGCAATCTGGGGGAAGAGGGAGCATTTCTTTTTCTCTTCTTCCTCCCAAACAAATTTTATCCCCCAAAGTAGCAGCAAGTCACCTCCTCTGTGATGCCTTTCCCATTCTATTCCTCTTCCAGGGAAAGATTGAAACTGAAAATGTCCCAGGTAGACTAATAATTTGGTACTTGTTAAAAAAATTTTTTTTAAATTATTCAACATTTGTTAGGTAGGGCTAGGGAGAAAACAACATTTTTATTATTATATTAAAAAAAAAAAAGAGGCTGACTCCCACTGGCCAAAGTAGAGTCAATGTTCTGGAAAAAAGAAATCTCACTTTTCTGTAATTCTTGTTCTCGTTTCTATTTTCTTTTGCAATTTACTGAATCAGACTACTTGGGAGACATACCAAAGAATTTAAAATTTAGGCTTTGTTCAACAGTTTAAAATTCATTCCAGAAAAAACAGCTTGGTGTTATGCATGATTTGATTTCAGAATTTCAGTTGACTTCATCTGCAGCTGCTCATGGCAAAACTAATCACCAGACATAGGTCAGCTCGAGAGAGGAGGTCTTTGTTTTTTTGTTTTTTGTTTTTAATTTTCACATGAAAGCGTTGTTTTCTTTGGTGGTAGCAAACCCAAATTATCTTTCACCAGGAAGGTAAGTAGTTTTGTACAGAAACCCAAGTTAACTAGCACATTGCTGTTTTTCATAGCATCCCATATGTTTTGCTGCCTGGTACAGATATACCTGGATTTCTCATTTCTTAATACAGCTGTGTCTATCAGCTAAACAGAACTGTGTGCTTCCTCTGTCCTTCCACAGCCCTCTACCTTGCCTTGATTAGAGATAATATTTATCACATGATATTGTAATTGTTTTTGCATCTTTGTTCTCGGCCAGACCGTGAACTTGCTCAGGTCAGAGACCATATCATCTTCATGATTCTAGTGGTCCCTCAATAAACGAATGGATAAATGCCATGGACAACAAGGAAAGAACAATAGGCACTAGGCCTGCCTGTTGGGTATCAGTGAAGAATCTGTAGTCTCACTGGGCAGAGACGACTTCTTTTTTTTTTTTTTTAATTTTATTTATTTATTTGAGAGAGAGCATGAGTGGGCGGGAGCGGGAAGGACAGAGGGAGAGGGAGAAGCAGACTTCCTGCTGAGCAGGGAGCCCAACCCCTGACTGGGGCTTGATCCTAAGACCTGGAGATCATGACCTGAGCCGAAGGCAAACACTTAACCGGCTGAGCCACCCAGGCACCCCTGGGCAAAGCTTTCTGTATGAGAAACCCTCAACAATCTGAAGTTGCCCCAAACTCAAGAATTTAGTCACACATTGGCTATCTTTGATGCATAGTCCACATCAAGCACTCACCATCTCTAATTTGACAACAGAGCAAAATTAACTGGAATCCAGGTACTGATCTAGGATCTTTACACATATTTCTTATTAAATTATCATAACAACCCTATGAGGTAGGTGTCATCAGCCTCTATTTTATAGGTTAAGTAACTAAATTCAGAAAGGTTAATTAATAATTAAGTTCATGATCACTGAGTCAGGAAGAGGTGGACCTTGTCTTTAAATCCACGTCTGCCTTCTTCCATCACACCTCTGTTATAGTTATATGTTACATATCTCACTATGGAGCTATAAGGAACAAGGGACACCAAGCATTACATTAATTAGAATTTTCATATGATATTTAAGAAATCAGTGACTAATTCTCTTCAGCCTCAGCCTTGAAATTGAAATACAGCAATGCTAGACATAAAAGTGTATCTTGATTTCCCCCCCAAGGAATCTCCCTCTCTTATGCACATAGTGAGCATTAACAATTAATGGGAAGTGCTTTCCAAGCCATATAACATCGTTCTTAATATTTATGATGCCCACGAAACACACAAACATCTGTTCTGTAGAGTGATAGCATTAAGGCATACTTAAGTGCCAAGCACTCTCTCTCATGTAGACGAGTCAAAGCTTTAAGCAGTTGTTCCTCTGGAGATGTCTAAATAGCAAGGATTCTAAGAAGACAGGAGGAAGGCAATTTTAGACTCAACTCATCTTGAGGAATATTAGTTCATTTTATTATGGCCAAAGCACATAGTAACTTTAAATGGCATAAAGCTATGTTTAAAAGGTTGAGGGACGCCTGGGTGGCTCAGTCAGTTAAGCGTCTGCCTTCAGCTCAGGTCATGATCCCAGGGTCCTGGGATCGAGTCCCGCATCGGGCTCCCTGCTCCGCGGGGAGCCTGCTTCTCCCTCTGCCTCTGCCTCTCTCTCTCTATCTCTCATGAATAAATAAATAAAATCTTTAAAAATAAAAAAATAAAAAAATAAATAAAAGGTTGATATGATCTTTTATATTGGAGATTATTGCAAGGCTAAAGCTAAAGTTAACGTTTCCCTCTGAGGAACAAAATTAGAAGAGACTCAAAAGTGCTTCTGATGGATGAGATCACCCATCAGCAGGAATGACAGATCTAAAGAATCTGCTGTTAAAGTTAAGATTGAAGAGGTGGGCACACCCAAAATCCAATCAAGGTGGTCTATGGGTACCCTCAGGGAGCAGGCCTGGCTCGAGGTTATTACCAAGAAAAAAAAGTCTCTTAGTCTGCTTGTAAAGAGATTATGTTAATGGAAGAGAGCAGTTAGCTTGAATCTCTGATAGCAGAGCGAGTGGAGCCAGTTTCTACACCAGAACTTCCTATTTATTTGACAATAAAATTTATTGGGATAAAATAACTAATACATCTCTATCTCTACCTCTATCTCTATCTCTATCTATCTCTATCTCTAGATCTAGCTCAACCTCTACCTCTACCTCCAGCTCTGTATCAATACCTGCTTACCTGTATGGCTAACCCGAACTAGTCTCTGTGTATGCTGAGGACCAGACCTCAAACATGGCAATGACTATAAGCAAGTACTTCCACCCTGCCTTCCCAGATGACGCTTCTTCAAACTGCAACAAACACAAGGTTAACCTAACGGCCACGTCAGCAACACAACAACAATAATGGCAACTGACAATTGTGGCATACTTATCAAACGTCAGGCACACTTCTCAAGCTCTGCATATGAATTACCCACTGAGTCTTCACAGCAATCCCATGAGGTAAAAGAAAAAAACTGATGCACAAAGAGGTTCTGTAATATGAGCTAGGTCATACGCTAATGAGTGGTGGGGCCTAAATTCTAACCTAGGTAGGTTGTTGGCATTCTTAACCATTCCTTGAAAGTGGGGGTCAAGGGGGAACAATACAAATATATATATATATATATTTTTTTAAGATTTTATTTATTTATTTGAGAGAGAGAGAGAATGAGAGAGAGCACATGAGAGGGGGGAGGGTCAGAGGGAGAAGCAGACTCCCTGCCGAGCAGGGAGCCCGATGCGGGACTCGATCCAGGGACTCCAGGATCATGACCTGAGCCGAAGGCAGTCGCCTAACCAACTGAGCCACCCAGGCGCCCCAAATATATTTAAATAAGATGTTCAAGCAGGGGTTCTTTGTTCTTTTGGTTGCGAGATACAAAACTTCACTCAAGCTATTTCAAATAAAACGATTGAGACTAACCCTAGGCCAGGTAAGGTATTCTTTTCTCATAATATCTTGCATTTATTTATCTATGTCACTGCATTTACCAGTCTGTTATAATTATCTGTTTATATGTTCATTATAATTGTCCCACTTGACCCCAATAACTATGATTTTTTTCTTTCTTTTTTTTTTTTTTAAAGATTTTATTTATTTATTTGAGAGAGAGAATGAGAGAGAGAGAGCACATGAGAGGAGGGAGGGTCAAAGGGAGAAGCAGACTCCCTGCCGAGCAGGGAGCCTGATGCGGGACTCGATCCGGGTCTCCAGGATCATGACCTGAGCCGAAGGCAGTCGCTTAACCAACTGAGCCACCCAGGCGCCCCTTTTTCTTTTTTCTTTACTACTGTATCCTTGATGCAGAAAACAGTGTCTGACAAATGGTCAATGCTGAAGAAATATTTGTTCAAATAAAAAGTAGGGTTAGGGACACTGGACAGGGACGGGATGTTAATTGATTACTTTAATGATTTAAAAAAGCATGAAACTATGTCAGCCAGCTATCATACGAAATTAAAGTTCAGGAACAGACCTCATTCCTCTACCCTGCACCCTACTCATGGTGCCTTGCCTCTGTCCTTTTTTTTTTTTTTTAAAGATTTTATTTATTTATTTGAGAGAGAGAGCACAAGAGGGGGGAGCGGGAGAGGGAGAAGCAGACTCCCCGCTGAGCAGGCAGCCCGATGTGGGACCCGATTCTGGGACTCCAGGATCATGACCTGAGCCGAAGGCAGTCGCCCAACCAACTGAGCCACCCAGGCGCCCCGCCTCTGTCCTTTTTTGCACGTATTTCCATTTTCCTTTTTTTTCAAGCAGACTTCTTTTGCTTATGTACAGTTTCTGCTCCCCCATAATTTTGGCTTTTGTGAAACTTTGGATAGGCTTGGTGCCAACCTCAGCCCCAACCTTAGTTGACCTTCCAGTTCTGGAGTTCACCACTACCTACAGACTCAAGACTAATTCAGGGGGTGCCTGGGTGGCTCACTCAGTTAAGCATCTGCCTTTGGCTCAGGTCAGGATCCCGGGGTCCTGGGATAGAGCCCCAAATCGGGCTCCCTGCTCATCCAGGAGTCTGCTTTTCCCTCTCCCTCTTCCCCTGCCCCCACCCCCTACCACCCCCAACTCATGATCTCTTTATCACTCTCTCTCTATTGCTTTCACTCTCTCTATCACTTTCTCTCTCAAATACATACATACATAAAATCTTTAAAAAAAAGACCTACTAATTCAGATTCTCATGAGAAAGGTTCTGATTGATTCAGCTTAGGTGAAGAGTTCTTTAATTGTCCAATAAATTGTGGCTGGAGTGTTATGTGACAAAATTGGTTGTGTAAGCTTGCCCTTTTGTGAAGGAGGCAGTTTTCACAGAAAGGATTGTGGACTTGGTGTGCACCCCCAAAATAGGTCTCCTATAGATGTCAACTGATATTTCTCTCCTTTTGAAATCTAGACAATTTTTTTTAATCACCAAGGAGAATATTCTAAATTACATAGAAAATTTATAGTCATACATTTACCGTATTTTAACAAGGAATTTCTATGGACTGCCATTTTCCAGTTGCTTGCATTTTCAATTTTGTTCTTTGATTGCTTAAAACACAGACATCTTTTCTCTCTTGCCATGCAATGAAAATGTTCTATTTTGATATGGTATGTGTTAGTCATAGTGTTTGCATTTTCATTATGATATCAAGAAGTTAATCTGTTCCAGTCTTTTTAACTAGTGTAGTTAAGGGCTTTTGATGGTTTCTTGTGATAATTGCATTATGATTTTCATCCTCTTATATTTTGGACTACATAATTTCTGAAGCGTTAAGAGAATTGCCAGAATTTTTACTTGTAGTTCTTGATTTAATACTGATGCTGAAGAGCCTTAGATTGCTTCTAATTTACAAACGAATTCTAAAAGATCACTTCTACGTCAGTTTGAAACTGAAGTACATTCTTCTAGTGGTCTGCAAGAGGTTATGTAACCTATAACATATTCATTCAGTTATTCATTACATTAGGAGCCACTCTTTGCCTCGCACTGGGTTAAGCTGTGTGTGTAATGTGAACAAAACAGATATAGTCCCTGTCCCCATGAAGCTTATTAGTCTATGGGAGGAACACAAATAAGCAAACAATTACATTAGGGCTAATAGTAATAGCTAACCCTAACAGTAATGGTGCATAGTAGGTTCTCCAAAAATATTCTCAGGATGCATGGACTCAATAAGTTAAAACTGAATTATTTACATTTGTTATTTCATTTAATCTTCACAATTCTCTTTAATCCTAACTATTCTGATTAGTAATTCCACTCAAAAAGACAAATTTACTATGGATATATTTTTTAGCTTGTTTTGATGTATAAAATACATACAAAGAGTCTGCACATCTCAAAACATCTCAATGCATTTTCACAAACTGAACACACCTGATGAACAAACAAACTTTATCAGCATCCTAGAACCCTCCTCATGTCTCTTATAGTCACTACACCCTCAAAGGTAAAGGATATTATTTAAATATTAAAAAAGATTGGCTTTCAGTCACTTTATAATGTATTTGAGAGGAAGAAAGATTTAAGTAAATCCTAGTTTGTTTAGAACTCAACAAAATTTGTTACTAGCATTATTTTGTCAGGTATGATTAGATTCACGTGGACATAACTGAAAATTCACAATAACAATGGCTTAAATGTGGTATTTTATTTTTCTTTCATGTGAAAGAGGTTTAAAAGGAGATATGTATTTAGGGCTGATTTGGCAGCACCATAGTTATCAGACATCAGGGTTCCTTTTAGCTTACATATCAGCCATTCTTGTGCTTCACTTAATGATGGTCTAAGATGGCTATTAGAAACCCAGCTGTTACATCCACATTCCAGACAAGAAGAAGGAGGAAGGGCAAAAGGACTGCACCTCTCAGCTGATTAAGTTCACCTCTAAGTAGTCTGTCCCCAAGTCCCTCATAACATTTTTGCTTTTATCTAACTGTCCAGAATTGAGTCATGAGGCCATATGATTTTTAAGGGAAGTTGTTCTTTTAGCTGGATATATTGATGCCTCCATCAATGCCTTCCTGTTATTAAGGAAGAAGGAGAGAACATATTTGGGGTGGGCAACATAATAGTGTCTGCTCTAGTTATGTTGTTGTGCAGTGTACTTGCTTACCATACATCACGTTGTCTACTGAAAATTTTCTTCCCAGGGGGCACCTGGGTGGCTCAGTCAGTTAAGCGTCTGCCTTTGGCTCAGGTCATGATCCCAGGGTCCTAGGATAGAGCTCCACATCGGGCTCCCTGCTCAGCTGGGAGCCTGCTTCTCCCTCTCCCTCTGTCCCCTAGCTCGTGCTCTCTCTCTCTCACTCTAAATAAATAAATAAATAAAATCTTAAAAGAAAAGAAAATTTTCTTCCCAGAAGGGAAAAAAATGGGAATTTAAGTGTCATGTATAAGAAACTGAGATGAGATTTCTTCTTCTTTTTTTTTTTTTAAGATTTTATTTATTTGACAGAGAGAGATACAACAAGAGAGGGAACACAAGCAGGGGGAGTAGAAGAGGGAGAAGCAGGCTTCCTGCGGAGCAGAGAGCCTGATGCGGGGCTCGATCCCAGGACCCTGGGATCGTGACCTGAGCCGAAAGCAGACACTTAATGACTGAGCCACCCAGGCGCCCCCTGAGATGAGATTTCAAAGAAAGGTGTCATGTATAAGAAAGTGAGAGATGAGAGTTCAAAGAAAGTTCACTTATTATACAAAGTCATCTAGCCAGATTCAATTTCTTGCTGTAGGCCATTAAACCCATCAGCAGACCTCTCCAAGCCCCAGAATCTCACTGGTAGAATGTGGCAGATACTTCCCCTCTAATTACAGCACAGAGTCATGGTTAGAAAAATTTCTCTTAAAAGCTGTGTGTGTGTGTGTGTAGGCATTTGCTAGAAAAACTCAAACTGATGTATTCAGTCCTCATAGGCATATTTTATAACTTCAAATTTAGTATTTTGAGATCATCAAATGGCTAACAGTTACAGTAGAACCTGGCTTATTATATGGATTTATATCTAGAACAAGTTGGGTCTTGCCTCTTACAAGAAAAACTACTTACATAAAAGGATAATGCACCATGATTATAAAGCAGGTAATACTCTTGTCTCTCTTTTCCACCAGGTTTATTAATGTTGGGCTCAGTTCCAAGAAGTGCCCTCTCTAGGGCTGGGTGAAACTGGGAGCAAGTTATACTTTGAGGCCTTCCTGCCTGTCATTTTTGAACAGGTGAAATCTGGTTACAGTGAGCCTCCAGGGCAGTCTGTATCAGTAGAGCTAAGGATGTAAACATCAGGAAGAGCATGAGGTAGAGGGAGAGATCAGCAGCTACTGAAACGGCATATCTCTAAAGGAGCCGTTGTTTGGGAGATGGGGCAGGGCAGCAAGGGTAAGCAATGAGAATCATCATAGAGGGAAAGAATAAAGAAAGGGAGGAAAAGGACAGAGAGAGGTTCCCAAGTAGGCAAAGGAGTTGTAACAAGCATGTACAGAGCCTCAAACTTCAGGGGAATTGCAGCGGGAGTGGAGCAAGAACCAAGTGGTTGATTGACTGAACATTACTGAGCATCTGCTATGCTAAAGGTACTGTGCTAAGTGCTGTGGGAGACATAGATATAAACCAAACATAGACATAGACCCTGCCCAAACAGTGCTCGTGGTCACCAATCTCTATCAAGGGAGATGGGGCATGGGCTTAAAGGATGTCAAAAGGTTTAAGGTGATCAATACTGTAAAAGAAGAGTAAATGACATTCCAGAAATTCAGGGGGAGGAGGATAGTTTAACTGAAAGAATGGTGAAGGTGAGGTGAGGCAGGGAGAGTGGACTGAGGAAGTTTTGAAGAGGACATATCCTTTGAACTGAGTTGGATCTTGAAGGCTGACCAAGAGGGATAGGGTCCCCCCGCCCTCAGCCAGTGCCCCACCATGAATGGCCTTTATTGTTTGCAATTGAAGTGAAAGAGGAGGGGACAGGACAGCTCTGGCTCCAGGGGTGTCTCCAAAGACCTACTTTGTTGCTGTCACCCAAAAAAGAATAGAGTTTTTGACAATAGGAGGGTGGGTGTTAAGAGAAACAGGGGAGCTGTGAAGAAGGTGGGGCAAAGAGGAATGGCAGGATGACAAAATTTTATTGTCCTGTGGGAAACAGGTGGGCACCCAGGACCTCATAATGTACAATCTGTTCCAGGGCATATCCTCTGAAGGAAGAGCAAGGAAAACACCTGCTCTTTTCCTCAGTCTAGAATTTCTGCTTCTCTCTGAATTTCTCTACCATACCTTGACTTTGCCGCCCCCATCTGTTGTCATCATCACAGGAAGATTTAGGGCACTCTGCTCTGTGACCTTTCAGCCTGGATGTGGTGGCTGCAGATGCAGCTGGAAAAGGTGGGGTGATTTAGAGAGAGACATGGGTGAGAGAACGAGAGAGAGTAGGATGATTGCAATAGTTGTTCCTTTATAATAAACCTAGTGGGTTTATTTACAAGATTTTCTTGATTTGTACCTTGGGAATCCTTCCCGAGAGAGTAATTTCCTTTAAGGGGTAGCAGAATACACATTCTTCTCAAAGTGCACATGAAACATTCTCCACAATAGATCATATGTTAGACCACAAAACAAGTCTTAACAAATTTAAGTTGAAATCATATCAAGTATATTTACTGACAACAATGGTATGAAACTAGAAATCAATAAAAGGAGAAAAATTGGAAAATTCACAAATATGTGGAAATGAACATGCTCCTGAACAACCAATAGGTCAAAGAAAAAAATCAAAGGGAAATCAAAAAGTATCTTGAGACAAATGAGAATGGAAATACAACATACCAAAACTTATGGGATGCAGCAAAGGCAGTTCCAAGAGAGAATTTCATAGCAATAAACGCCTGCATTAGAAAAAAAGAAAAAAGAAAGATCTCAAATAAACAATTTACACTCAAGGAACTAGAAAAAGAACAAACTGAGCTCAAAGTTAGCAGAAGGAAGGAAACAATAAAGATTAGAGCAGACATAAATGAAACAGAGCCTAGAAAGACAGCAGAAAAGACCAATAGAATGAAGAGTTTTTTAAAACATAAACAAAACTGACAAGTCTTTAGCTATACTAAGAAAAAAAAAAGAGAGAGGGAACTAAAATAAATAAAATTATAAATGAAAGAGCTGTATAGCTGATACCACAGAAATAAAAAGGATCATAAGAGACTACTAAAAATTACATGCCAATAAATTGGACAACCTAGAAAAAGTGGATAAATTCCTAGAAACATACAATCTGCCAAGACTGAATCATGAAGAAATAAAAAATCTGAACAAATCTATAAAAAGTAAAGAGATCGAAGCAGTAATAAAAAACCTCCCAACTAAGAAAAGCCCAGAACCAGATGGCTTCACAGGTGAATTTGACCAAACATTTAAAGAAGAATTAATAGCAATCCTTCTCAAATTCTTTCAGAAAAATGAAGAGGACAGGATGCTTCCAAGCTTATTTTGAGGCCAGCATTACCTTGATACCAAAGCCAGACAAGGACACTACAAGAAAAAAAAAATTACAGGCCAATATCTCTGATGAACAAAGATGCAAAAATCCACAACAGAATACTAGCAGACCAAATTTAACAGCACATTAAAGGATCAGACATCATGATCAAATGGGATTTATCCCTGGGATGCAAGGAATGTTCAACATACATAAATCAATGAATATAATTCACCACAGTAACAGAATGAAGGATAAAAATTATATGGGGGTACCTGGCTGGCTCAGTTGGTAGAGTATGAGACTCTTGGGGTTGTGGGTTCAAGCCCAACATTGGGTGTAGAGATTACTTAAAAATAAAATCTTTTAAAAAAATCATATGATCTTATCCATAAATGCAGAAAAAGCATTTGACAAAACTCAACATCCATTTATGATAAAAAAAAAACTCTCAACAAATTAGGTATAGAAGGAACATATCTCACCATGATAAAGGTTATATATGACAAGTTCACAGCTAACATCATACTCAATAGTTTGCTTCCCCAGCTCTTTCCAAAGAGTTATAAGCATCTTATTTCCCATATTAAATCCCCTCCTGCCTGAAACAGCTACAGCGGTTTCTGTTTTCTTACTATATTCTGATTGATAACACCTGATGGAATAGAAGCTTAAATAGAAACTATTATAGGAGAACAAACTTGTATTTCCTGCATACCTGAATTTGTGATTGAGATACATACATCCTCACTTCATCACAAGCAGCTGAATCATGAATCTTTAATTAATAGCAGTGCCTCCTACTTTATCTCTCCTCACTGCCATTCTGATTCACTAAACAGATCCAACCCAATCCTGAAAACCACATAGCCCCAAAAGAGTGGGTCTTAAGAAATTTGCAAGTTTCCGTATTCTGGGTATGACTGTATTTCAGTATGAACAAAATTTTGTTTCATACTTACCCTCACGTCCATTCCATGTTTTCCTTACCCTTGGCCTCTGCTCATTTGCTAAGCCTGGTACCACATTCTTTCCATATTGTTTCATCTATTCTCTTCTGGCCCAGCTCTCCCATTACTGTTATTAATCCAACTCCACACACTACTAAACAACTCTCCAATTCACCCCAGCATGCAGTTGCTAGGGGTAAAAAGATAGGAAAGTCATTCCTTGTTCCGAGGAGTTTATAGAGTATTTTGAGACACTATATGTAATTTCAATCCTGATGTGGCTAAAACATTAATTACCAAATGTACACCCTTTAAAGGACTCTTACAAAATATGGAATTAGATATGGTGAGACTATAATCCATAGATTTACAACTTGACTGGACTCTTGTATATCAGGTTAATTTAAAGCATGCCCACTTGACTATTAGTGAGCTGTTCTTAATGGAAAAGAGTTGCATCAGTTGATTTATTATACAGAGGGCAAGATCCAAGCTGTCACTGCTTTGTATCTAAATTTGATTCCTAAAGGGTACGCAGGTGAAAGAATCACTTTTCAGATGAAAGAGAAAAATTCCAAAGAAGAACACACATGATAGAGTCATAAATACTTACGTTAGCCTGAGGCAGGCAGAGTTTATATACCACTCTTTTTGAATATTTATTCATTCCAGGAATGGTTTAAATTAGTACTTTTGTTCAAAGCCCCAAGGCATTATGTTTTCAACAAAACTAATAATCACTTCCTGATAACACTAACTGACTTATGTATGTTTTTCTTCTTATCTTGTTATTTGAGAGAAGGAAGTCATAAAACTAAGCATCTGGTTTCAGTATTAGGCTTCAAAGAAAGAGCTACTACCTATATTACAGAGGACTGGTATATTGAAAATCTTTTTACTCTTTTCATTTATCACCTAAATCTAGTTGCACATTGTAACCTGTGGACCACACAAATAAGAAGGGGCAGGCTTCTGTAAGGGATGCTCCTTACTTGGTATGCTCCTTCAGTCCTGAAATCTTGTTTGCAAAAGTCAGATTGAATCCAATTGGTTCAGGTCCTTTCTTTCACAAAAGGATTCTCAGCTCCATGATACCAGTAAGATATCAAAAAGATTAACTGAGAATCACTGGGTCCACACAATGGAATGAATTATATATATTACCAAATGTTCAGCATAATTATGTGTATTAGGACTCTTGATGAAGGTAACAGAAACCAACTTTTGAAGTAGCTTAAAGCTAAAGAGGGAATTTATTATGTGGGTAAACCTGAAAGGCAGCCAATTTCAGGAAGCAAGTGACATTGGGTACAGGGGAACTGTCAAGATTCTGGCTCTCTTGTATTTTGCTTCTCTCTATGCAATTTGATTTCTGTCTACATAGACCAAGTTTGTTTTTGTTTTTAATTTTTTATTGTTATGTTAATCACCATACATTACATCATTAGTTTTTGATGTAGTGTTCCATGATTCATTGTTTGTGCGTAACACCCAGTGCTCCATGCAGAACATGCCCTCTTTACTACCCATCACCAGGCTAACCCATCCTCCCCCCGCCCCCAGAACCCTCAGTTTGTTTTTCAGAGTCCATCGTCTCTCATGGTTCGTACATAGACCAAGTTTTAAGCCATGGAGTTTTATTTTTGTTCTTCCTGCTGTTTTTTTGTTTGTTTGTTTTAAATTTGGGGAATCATAAAGACCTTTGGACAAATGCCTTGCAAATATCAAAGTCAACTCTACATTCACAAACACATTTACACTAACGAACATCAATTTTATTTATTTATTTATTTATTTATTTTTATTTATTTTTTTAAAAAAGATTTTATTTATTTATTTGACAGAGAGAGAGAGATAGCGAGAGCAGGAACACAAGCAGGGGGTGTGGGAGAGGGAGAAGCAGGCTTCCCGTGGAGCAGGGAGCCTGATGCAAGGCTTGATCCCAGGACCCTGCGATCATGACCTGAGCCGAAGGCAGACACTTAACGACTGAGCCACCCAGGCACCCCATGAACATCAATTCTAAAAACTGAAAAAATGAGGGGGCACCTGGCTGGCTCAGTTGATAGAGCATGTGACTCTTGATCTCAGAGTCATGAGTTCGAACCCCACATTGGACATGGAGCCTATTTAAAAAGAATGAATGAATGAATGAATAAATAAATAAATAAATAAAATTTTAAAAAACTATGAAAGGATTCAAAAGGGATTCATTTTGAGAGCTTATCTTAATTACCTATGGGAAAATCCTTTTTACTTTTCTAGGAAATTATAATATTAATATCAGATTGTATTACTATCCAAAGGATTGAAAAATTATACAGAAATCTTTTAAATCATGTCTTCCAATTAATAATACATTAAACCTAATAAACTACTAAGCTGGTTTACTCCTGTGAAAACAATCTTCATTTTTAATGAAGGGAAAATTGCATATATTATGTTTAGGAAACACTTTCCTGTACTGAGATAATATGACATGTTGAGATTTTGGGGAGAAATTCTTTTTTTAAAAAATTTTATTTTATTATGTTATGTTAATCACCATACATTTTATCATTAGTTTTTGATGTAGTGTTCCATGATTCATTATTTGCGTATAACACCCAGTGCTCCATGCAGTATGTGCCCTCTTTAATACCCATCACCAGGCTAACCCATCCCCCCATCCCCTCCCCTCTAAAATCCTCAGTTTGTTTCTCAGAGTCCATAGTCTCTCATGGTTCGTCTCCCCCTCCGATTTCCCCCCCTTCATTTTTCCCTTCCTGCTATCTTCTTCTTTTTTTTTTTTTCTTAAACATATAATGTATTATTTGTTTCAGAGGTACGGGTCTGTGATTCATCAGTCTTACACAATTCACAGCGCTCACCATAGCACATACCCTCCCCAATGTCTATCAGCCAGTCATCCTATCCCTCCCACCCCCCCACCACTCCAGCAACCTTCAGTTTGTTTCCCTGAGATTAAGAATTTGGGGGGAAATTCTTGAGGGAAGATCAAGTTTATGGACTTTGATTAGGAGAAGATTATATAGACCTCTCTTAGGCATTAAACACACACAACCATCAAAAACAAGTAAAACTCAATTTTTTGCCAGCTAACTCATCCAACTCAAAGATGTTTTAATGATAATTACAAACTACTAAGGTATGCAGGAAATACAGAGAATAGGATAAAGCATTTTAAATTGGGGTGCCTGGGTGGTGCAGTCAGTTAAGCATCTGACTCTTGATTTCAGCTCAGGTCATGATCTCAGGGTTGTGAGATCGAGCCCTGAGCTGGGCTCCATGCTTAAGACTCTCTCTCCCTCTGCTCCTCCCCCCAACCCTCATGCCCTCTCTCAAATAAATAAATCTTTAAAAAAAATAAAATTGAGCAAATTAGTTCATAAAATTCTGGATATGAGAAAGTGAATTTATTTTATAATCCCACTACCCAAAAAAAGGACATCAAAATTTTCATTTCTTACCAACTTAATTATATGACATCAAACACAAAATGAAACATTTTTTTTCTAATGTAGTTATCCTATAAGCATATTTTTCTTAGGTTGAAATTGTTCTTTACTATCTAGAATACAAGGTTAAAGACAGCCATACAAATGATGGAAATAGCACACCTCTTATTAGAGCTGTGTGAATAGACTGTTCCATTTGGAGAGAAAATACAAGACCAGGAATTTAAAATCCCCAGCCAGGAATGACTTCCATCATTGTCTTCCATTAATTATGTAGGAAGCCTTTTTGTGATTCACTACAAAATTCGGCAATTAAACTCTAGAGGCTGATTATATCCCTCAACCATCAGCCAGAAGGATTAACCGGTGGTTTTTAAACATACATTGTAAAAACCCAGTTAAAAATTAGTCCTTTGGCAATTTTATTTTATTTTTATTGTGTAACATTTGATGCATGCAAAAGAATAGAAGTCACATGTGTTAATACAGTGATGAAATGAATACTTGTTACCTACCAGCAGTCTAAGAATTAGAGTGTTACCTTTGCTTTTTGCAGCATGTGCTTCTCCTTGTTCCATTCTTCTGCCACATCTCAGAAGAGGTAACTACTATCTGGAATTTTGTGTATTTTCCTGTTGTAGTCTGTTCAGGCTGCCATAACAAAGTACCACAGGCAAGGGCTTATAAACAACAGAAATTTATTTCCCACATTAATGGAGGGTGCCAAATTCAGGGTGCTGGCGTGGTCAGTTTCCACATCTGATGAGAGCCCACTTCCTAGTTCATATGTGGCCATCTCTTCACAGTAATCTCAAATGGTGGAAGGAACTACTGGGGAGCCCTGTTGGCTTTTTTTATAAGGGTACCAATCCCATTCATGAGGGTTCTGGTCTCATGATCTAATCACTTCCCAAAGGCTCCACCGCCTAAATATCATCTCATTGGGCATTAGGTTTTGACATGTGAATTTGGGGGGGGGACACAAACATTCAGTTTATAACAATTATCCTCTTGTTTTTAAGATGATTTAATCATGCATGTATGTATTTCTAAGCAATATATTATTTAGTTTTGTTTGTGAACTTTATAAAAATGGTATTCTGTATATAGTTTTCTGCCACCTGCTTTTTTCACTCAGTGTTATGTTTTTAAGATTCATCCTAAGATTATGTCCTAAGATTCATATGTTGTTGCATATGGCTGAAGCAGTGTTTTATGACCTACTTTTCCACTCATCCTTGCATTTCTAAGCTGTATCCTTGTTGCTGTGTATCTGTAGGACCTTGGGCTTTCCCTCTCAGCCAGAATTTCCTTACATTAAAATAGAAATAATAACAGTAACTACTACCAAGGGTTGTTGTGAGCACTAATAAATTATTGTTATATGCCTTTTTTTAAAAAAAGGTCTTCTGGTAGCTTATTGTTTTTTCTTTGTAGGTGCCCTGGCTTTTTTCTCTGGGATTTTTAAGGTCTTCATCATTGGTATTGTGCCATTTCATCACAATATGTCTTGGTGTGGATTTTTCTTTATTTATCATGCTTGAAATATGCTGTGCTTTCTCTATCTGTGGATTTATCTTTAGTCAGTTTAGGAAAATTCTTGGCCATTATCTTTTTCAATATTGGCTTCCTCCTGTTCTCTCTATTCCTTACTTCTAGAACTCTGATTAGACATGTTAAGCCTTGTTTTACCCTCCATGTCTTTTAACCCTTCTTTCATGTTTTCCATCTGCTGTACTCTATGCTGCACTCTGGGTAATTTCTTTGGATATAACCTCCAGGGCACTGAACCTGTCTTCAACTGTTTTTTTGTTTTTTTTAGAAGTAGATTTTTTTTTTTAAAGATTTTATTTATTTATTTGACAGAGAGCGACACAGCGAGAGAGGGAACACAAGCAGGGGGAGTAGGAGAGGGAGAAGCAGGCTTCCTGCGGAGCAGGGAGCCCGATGCGGAGCTCGATCCCAGGACCCTGGGATCATGACCTGAGCCGAAGGCAGACGCTTAATGACTGAGCCACCCAAGTGCCCCTGTTTTTTTGTTTTTAACAGATTTACTGAGTTGTTAATTTCAAAATCTATAGCTATTAGGCCAAAAATTAATACTCGGTTCGTTTAGTAATGTTTCTGGTCTCTTGTTTCTAAATCTATTTCATTCCATGTTTGATTTCTTTAAATGGTTCATAAAAGGTTATTTAATAATCTGTAAATGACAATTCCAGTTCCAGTTCTTCAGCTCTTACAAATTATTGTTTGTTCTTTCTGTTGATCTTAACTCATGGTGGTTTATGTGTTGGTGATTTTTTAAAATTGTGAGCTTATATTTTCTTGAACTTAATTTATGGAAATCCCAGAGACCAAATTGGGAGTTGCTTTACTCTAGAGAGTACTTGCATTTGATTCTGAGAGGAGATCTGAGATGCAACCGATCAGGTATCTCTGAAGTTCCTCTT
Source organism: Leptonychotes weddellii (assembly GCF_054177405.1). NCBI lineage: Eukaryota > Metazoa > Chordata > Mammalia > Carnivora > Phocidae > Leptonychotes > Leptonychotes weddellii. The sequence goes on from NC_138383.1 coordinate 29,234,892, forward strand.
GCAGAACCAGGCTCAAAGCAGGAAGGAATCTCAGGTGTGATTTCCACACCTTGCAGTGTGCCTCCAAGCTCAGGCTCCTTGTCCTGGACTGGTACTGGCGCTTGCCCATGACAACTCTGGCTTTTATGTTTGCTTACTGCTCCCTGATCTTGTTTGAGCTCGCTTTTTTTTTTTTTTTGACCCCTTTCATCAAAATCCAGCAAAACTTTAAAGTGCATATTAGTTTTGATTCAAATCAGGATTTAATGGTCTCATAGCTAATGGGCCCTTAGGTTATCTAGCTTTCCAGGCTGCCAGAAGTAGAGGTTTACACATTTCTAGCCGAGTAACAATTCTTGGATGAAAGTTGTGGAGGATTCTTCCTTTAGTATAATATTTGCCTTCTCCTTTCACTAAAGTCCGTGTCACAGAACTTAAGTTCTGTGCAGAAGGAAGATTCAATTAGAAGTCACAGATGTGGGATCCTTTTGTAGTTCATAAGCTTGATGATTGGGTGTTTACACCGTTGTGTGACATGTGGTTCCCTCAAACCTTGTTATGACCTCCATGCATGACCCATCTGACATGGAAAAAAAAAAAGAAGTCAAAGATGTGAATTATTGTCTGTGTTATCTTAGAAAAAATTACTTACCCTAAATTATTTACTGTTTCTGTTAATTGTACTATGAAATGGGGATATACTCAGCACCATACCTACCCATAGGTTGAAAGGATAAAATGAGAAACTGTGCTAAAAAATACATTTTAATTTGCTAAGGTGAGAAACAAAATGTAATAATTATGGTAACTAACATTTATTGATCATTTACTATGGTTGGCAGCTTGTTAAGCTATTTATAAAGCTTTCATTGTCTCCTTACAACAACCTTATAAGATGGGTACTGATATCGTGATTTAACAGTTGAGAAAACTGAGGCTCAGAAAGACTAAAAGTGTAAGATGATGGTACCATTATTTAGGAACTCCTTAGTTTCATCATGAAATAATATCCAGTGCAGCTATTATGATGAAAAGCAGAGTATTTCTCAAGGTAAGTTAAGTACTACCATATCTCAATTTCCTAGATGATTTTCTCTCAAATAATGAGAAGTATTTTACAAGGATGCATGCCCCTCAAGATGCCTGCTATGTTAAAACTTCCATCCTGAAGAAGTGATGTGCTTTTGCTAAAAGCAACTTTAGCTATGAAGACTCCATTGCAATTTGTACAGCTGTGTAATCGAAACTGCTAAAAGGCAAGTTAATATATTATTCTACTCACAGAACAGCAGTTTGATTCCTATGACTTCTTGGCACATCTGTTTGGTATATAAATCCTAAGCAGACTGAACAGTCACTTTCTAAATCTTCAAAATGCTTTACTAAGCAAAGTCTTTAGTGTGGTTAAGGGGAGAAAAAAATTAATAGACTCCCAAGTGAGTGGAGTAGTCTAGCTCAATGCAGAGTGTTTAGGGCAGGTGCAGGTGGGACTGGGAACTTGAAGAAGGTGCACTTTGAGGTAGAGGATAGCACACAAGCCTACAAACACCAGAAGGTGAACTCTCTTGCCAACTTGAGATAATTAGAGAGGGTCTTTAGGGAATGGGTCTTTGCATCGTGTTTAATTTTTTTTTACTGGCAAGAGTTCAAATTACATTTAAGTAGGCTTGATTAGAGATGCCAATTATTACTGGCCTGCTCACATCCCTTTCTAGTAAAATCCCTACCCATTGACCGTACTGAGTGGGCAGCAGGCCACATGACCATGACCACAGGTAACTGGACACCTGATCATAAACTATAACCCATGACTTATGCCTCCTGTACTTTGGTCTAAAAAGAAAAGCAGAAGTCAAATCTTCTCTCTTGGAAACCTGTAATAAGAGACACAAAGGGGCACTACAGTTTTGGTATGAGCTGGAACTGGAGGGCCATAGAAGTACAGGAACTAGACTGCTACTTTTGCAGCCGGTTGTAAGCTGAGTAATTTGAGAAGGCTGGTCCAGAGAGAGAGTAGTGCTGATTCCCTGAGAAGCCAAAAAGCCCTGAGAGGTGAGGGGGTGGCTATTCCTTAGTGCTACTGATGCAGTTTCAACTCTTCCTGAGGCCTTGTGGTTCAGTTTACTCGGGTTTTAGTGCACATACTTTTTTTTTTTTCTATAAACCCTTCTTTTGGTTTGTCTCTTAGTAATGAGTAACTTGGCTCTAGTAAATTGACTCAATCTTTGTTTCTTGCAATCAAAAGAACCTGGCATGGATGAGATAATTTATCACTAATGCTGCTCTGAGTATTAATACCTAGACTGTCTTCAGTTTCCTGTTTTAGTAGGACTTCTGCTTTGTGAGTGGCAGAAAGCACATCAAACGGAACTAGAAGGGGGAGTTTATTGGAAGGTCTTAAGTGTCTGATGAAACAACCAGGTTTGGAAAAGGACATGGGTGTTCCTGAGCTTCAGAAACAACTGGAACCCAGATCTCAAGCCCTGTTAGGACCCTACCTCTACCTCTATTCTCAGCTTCTTTCTATTTTTTTATTCTTTCTTCTTGTTACAGAGTATCTTTGTTTGCATTATAGAAAACATGGGCTCTGAGCATCCCAATTTTCTACACTGACTGTATGGCCTAGTGATTAGGAAATATGGGCCCCAAGTCACATGGCTGGTTTTGAATCCAAACTTAGCCATCAACTAGCAGGGAGATCTTGATTTTTAAGTTTACCCTTGACTTCTATGTAACCCATCTAAGCCTCTATATCCTCCTCTGTAAAATGGAGATTAAAGATAGGTGACTATCTCCCAACATTGTTGTGAAGATTGAATGTGATAATGGGTATAAAGCATTAGCTCAGCATCTGGCACTCATTTAAGTTAGTACTTATTATTACTTCCCTGCCAAGTGCAAAACCAGAAAAGGCTTTTCCTTTGAGAATGTAGATCTTAGCGTATCTCGATACAGATACATTTATAGGAAAAAGGAAGGTGGGGCCTTTGGTGAATTTCTCTGTAGGCAAGTTGCAGAAGGTGAATTGCAAGGAACCTGGCAGAAGTAAAGGTTGCCCAGCTCCTTTTAACTGTCACTGATGGGCACCAACAAGCCTGGGGGATGCTCCAGAGGACCTAGCTCTGAAATTCACTGCTGGCCCTGGCACACCCATCCATGGCCACAGGAGGGTGCCAGATGTCAAGATGGGAAGCTGGCCCAGGCAACTTCACTGGCCAAGGAGTCTGTTCTTGGAGAGCAAGCTGAGAGAGGGAAAGAAAAGAAGGCCAATAAAGGAATGCATGTGCCTTACTGGCCTATGGGAAGTGCCATGCCAGGTAGGAGCCCTGGAAACCTGGGACAAGTGAGAGTCTGAGAAAACCCAGAGCCTGACAAAATCTCTACATGGGCTTCATCTGAGTTGAAGTTTCAAACCACCATGTCTCAAAGAGAACAGACTGGAGAAGCAGGGAACTGTTAAAACATCTAGACGAGAGGGGAGATTGAGAACCTGCTTTGAGTTGAAAAATCTATACAAAAGTCAGGCAAGACCAAGAGCAAGATAAAGGTAGAGCTGCGAGATATGGCCCAAGACAAAGTTAGCAGAAGACAGGAATCTTTGACAAAGCATCTAGGCTGCCATATGGGAGGGGTCTGCTGAAAGTATCAAACCAGTTCAGACTACACTGTAAATTTATTTCGGTCTTTACTGATTAACTCAATCATGCTCCAAGATAATGTATATTAAAGCACAAACTTACTTGATATGTAATTATCTAATATGTAAAATGTACTTGTCAGTTATTATCTAAGCTGCAGTTCTTTGAGCACCACCAGAAAACTCATTGTGGGGTCGGCTGGCTGGCTCAGAAGGTAGAGCATACAACTCTTGATCTCAGGATCATGAGTTCAAGCCCCATGTTGGGGGTAGAGCCTACTTAAAAAAAAAAAAAAAGAGTTGTCTAACCCATATGAAAAAAATACTTAAAAAAAAAAAAAGAGGGGCTCCTGGGTGGCTCAGTTGGTTGAGCGTCCAACTCTTGATTTCGGCTCAGGTCATGATCTTGGGGTCGTGGGATCAAGCCATATGCTGAGCGTGGAGTCTGCTTAAGATTCTCTCTCCCTCTCCCTTTGCCCCTCTCCCCGCTCGTGCCTGTGCACACGCACACATGCGCTCTCTCTCTCTCAGATAAATAAATAAAATCTTTTTTATGAAGTGTTTTAAAAAAAGAAAAAGGAGAACTCATTATGGTATGAAGTTGTAGTAAAAAAAGAAAGCACTATCAGTCAGAAATCCAGAGGCAATTTAAAAAATACCCTTTACTGGGCTTCAAAAATATGCAAAATATAGAAAAGTATAAAGAGTAAAACAAAAAATGATTTATACTTTCACAATTTTAATTGGTCTTTTAATATAATTTTAATATATCTTTTATGAGTGTATTCAATTTGGTGTTCTGTCTTTTACACCTTCCATCATTTCACGAGTAGCTCTATGTAACAAAATTATTTCTAATGACTGCATGTGGGAGCCCTGAATTTTGTATGGATTTACCATAAATTAACATTTTCACTATAATTGGTTATTTAGGTTGTTTTCAACTGTAAATTAAACTATGATAAATATCTTTGGGGCATAAAACTGTGTTCACATTTCTGATTATTTCCTTAGAAACTATTCCTAAAAGTAAAGTTGTTGGTTCAAAGACCCTGAGCATTTTAAGACTCTCAGGGCACCTGGGTGGCTCAGTCGGTTAAGTGCCTGCCTTCGGCTCAGGTCATGATCTCAGGGTCCTGGGATCGAGCCCCATGTCAGGCTCCCCGCTGAGAGTGGAGCCTGCTTCTCACTCTCCCTCTGACCCTCCTCTCTGCTTGTGCTCTTTTAAATATATAAAATCTTAAAAAAAAAAAAGACTCTTAATACATAAGATCAAATTGTTTTACAGAAAATTTGGTCAAATCTGCATTTCTCTCTGCAATTTCACCAGCATTGAACGTTATCTTACTTAATGGTAATGTCTTTGATAAATAATACTAATAAAACCGTAGCTTTTTTGTATTTTTTAGCCATTTGTATTTCGTCTGTTGTGAATCATCTGTTCATTTCTTTTTTTAACTATTTTTCTAAAATTTGGATCACTGTTTTCTTATGAGTTTATTTAGATGCAACATAAGGATTTTAAAGTATATTAACCTTTTGTCATATTACCGGTATTATTTTTATTATGGTATCTTGTTACAGAGAAAATTTTTTATGTAGTTGAATTTACTTTTAATTTATTTGGGTCTTTCATCTCTTGATTTAATAATTACAGGGATTTTTCCTTATCTAACAGACAAGATGAATATTCGTCACATTTTCTTCTAGTATTTTAAGATTTTATCTTACATTTAATGCTTTAAATTAGCAGGATTTCCTTTTGAGGTGTGATATGAGGTGAGAATCAGTGTATCTTAATAATAAGACAAAGTCTTGTGACAGGGCTCCTTACTTGTAAAATATAGCCACTGGTCCTGATGAAGGGGTTTCATAGTGTTCAGAGTCTCCCTGACTTACTCCTGGTACTAGGTGCCTGTGGCTAGGCACCATGAACATCAGACATTGGATTGCCTTGTTAGTTGTAGCCACAGAAGAATTTCCAAGAGTAGAGATATTTCCTCTACTCCCTGGTACTTTGAAATAGGGAACCCACCTGGCCATTTCACTACCTCGTTTGTAATTGATTTTGTTTTAAGATTTTATTTATTTATTTGAGAGAGAGAGAGAGCTCCTAAGCACATGAGCGGGGGTGGGGGGGCAGACTCCCTGCAGAGTAGGGAGCCTGACCCAGGACTCCATCCCAGGACCCTGGAATCATGACCTGAGTGGAAGACGGGCTTAACCGACTGAGCCACCCAGGTGCCCTCGTTTGTAATGGATATTAAAATCAGGGGCACCTGGCTAGCTCAGTCAGAAGAGCATGTGACTCTTGATCTTGGGGTCATGAGTTGAGCCCCACTTTGAGTGTAGAGATTACTTAAATAAATAAAACTTAAAAAAACACTCAAAGAAAGGGGCTAACCTGAGTCTATCTCAACTTTTCCAGGCTTTAGTGGCCTAAGAGCACTGTGACAGGACACTGTTTACTTGTATCTAATTTGATGTCTTCAAACCTCTAAGGTAGCCATGATGATAAATGATTCTCATTATTAAATAAGGTAGCTTATATCAACCAAGCCAGCTTCCTCCACAGGGACTGATTGTTGCCAGGGTCATGGCTCTATTATCTTGGGGCAATATGTCCCCCACTGCACTGTTAAAGGCATTGGTTTCAGTGGTGTGGAGCTGTTTGGGTCAGGTAAGTCAAAGTTGGGAAAGAGAAAAGCAAGTCTTAACTGCTAGAATGCTTTAACTCTGGATCTAAGGGGAAACTTTTTCTTCCTTTTGAGGATTTTAATTTTGGTCCAGTAAAGGAAGAGGCCTGTGAGAATCCCGGGAATAATTCAAATGCCTTTGGTGAACCTGGCTGGGTAGAACAACCATGGCGATCTCTAACACAATTCTTGGAGTTGGCCTGTAGTGATGCTACTGCTAGTGGGCAAGGAACCTGGTTTGTGGGCTCATGTTAGATTGGGGAAGCATCTCAGAAGTTGTGCAGATAGAGCATGACCTCCAGGAATTCATACAAAGTGCTCTTCATTAAATGCCTGAGACACTGCATAGGCAACTGGCAACGCCATGTATTTAGACTTACCCAATAATAAGGCAGTCTTTCTTTCATTTTCCTTCCAAATATGGGAGAAGTTGTAGGCTCCTTGATGTTTTTATTTTGTAAAGACTTGTGCTATAGAATTCAGAGATCAGTAGGAGCAGATGGAAGACCTGTAGAAGTTGTCATAATTCTACAAATCAAGAATTCCCTATTCTTTATTACAAAGGGCAGTGGGACTAAGATGAACAAGGTAGAAGGGCTGATAAAACTGTCACAAAGGGAGGGGATCAGTTATCCCTGGTGAAGATTTCTCACTCTAACTCTGAAGGGAGTATACATGAAGGATCATCACATGGCATCAGATCTATTGTGTTGCTCCGCTCACATAGCAGGGAGGCTCCTATATTTCTGTTTCTAAAAACATGTCCCTGAAGGTCTTGTGTGCAACCAGAATTCTGGAAACGGAGATCACGGATAAGATAGGGTTTGGTTGGGGGTTGGGGTGGAGGCAGGAGGAGGCATTGGCTATAATGACAACAGCAATATGACAATGGGGAGAAGGAATGGGTTTTCCAGGTCATGGTTGGGTCACAGGCGCCTCTAGTCAGAGCCAGAAATCCAGAGACAGTATGTACCTTGAAGGTCCCTAGTTTCTATCTACACTGCAGTGGCCTTGTGTCGAGTGGGAGAGAAACCAGCTAGACCAGAGAAAGCTGCTTGAACCCCTGAGTCCATCACTGCTTCAATCTGAACCACAAATCTGCACTCCACTGGAATGTGAAACATCCTTTCCTATGCCTAAGGAAACCAGGCTACACCATCGACTGAGGTCCACAGACCATCTGGTGGTGTGGATGGCATCTTTTGGGACCAGGTATGAAGGGATAAAGTCTGCTCTTTTTCAGACAAGCCCAGCCACACAGCCTGCTAATCATGGAGCAAATAGAAAATGCCAACTGGTTGAGTTGAAACATACTTCACTTTATTTGGCCAACTGTTTGGTTTAATTAAGCAGACACACTTCCAGACCCATTTGTCTCAGTTGTTATTTTAAATCTAACATCGAACCTTAATTCAGTCCTTTTAAATAAGGGAATGGTGTTGCAGTTTGCCTGTTTTCCTAAAAATCTTTCCATTGATATCAGTATGTTTATTTATGTAAATAAATGATATAAAACCATGGCTACTATTGAATACAGCCATCATATATATTATGCCATCATGTTAATAGAACAGTGCAGAGCTAAGAATTGGTGACCTGCTCCTGGGGTAATAGCAACCCACACCTGTTAAAGTTTAAGTAAAAACATTATTTTCTTTCCTGTACCCACCCACTTTTGCCTTCTCAGGTGAAAGTTGAGCCCATTACATCTCAATGATATGAATCATCATTTTTCTAGTGCGGGGGATAGCATGCTATAACTATGCTGTCAGTAGATTTATTACTTGCTTTACAAGTTGTAGTGGCAGATTTGCCCTGATCTGTCAACATTCTGCCGATAGGGTCTGTATGAGTTAGAATTCCTCAACTGTTCACAACAGAAACAGACTCTGAAAAACTTGAGTAGAAAATAAATGTTTTAGGAGGATAGCATGTAGCTGATGGAACTAAAGGGAAAGCTGGGGAGTCTGCTTAGAGAAGGATGGCAACCAGGACATCTCTAAAGGTTTAGATGGCCAGAAGTCCTTGACAGTCTGAGGGCACAGCTGCTGGGTGTCAACTGGATTTTCAGTGTCTAGGTCATGTCATGCAAGGTTCACTCCCAGGAGAGTCTGTTTACCTAATTCCCTGACTCTGGGAGAACAAGGCAGTTTGATTTATAATCTCAGCAAGAGTATAGATAAGGCAGTTTCCCGGTCAGAATTCTATTACCTTCAAAATAAGCCTTGTGTGGTACTAGGGCTCTAAGCCCCACTTTCCAAAGCTGTTCTAGTCCTGATCCCAGGGATTCACTTTCTTTTTCAGTGGCTTCTGCAGCTCTTTAGGGTCGTATTTGGAAACCTCTCCACTTCTCCTGGTCACCAGGACCACCAAATGTTCATTGTCCTCCACCACTGAGGCTAGAATTCTGGAAGTAGTGAGAAGGCTTCCTACATTTATGATTTTTACAGCCAACAGGCAAGACATTTTGCCTATGGAGAAATGATAGTTCTCTCTTTAGGTCCCCCAAACACAGTATGGATCTTTCAAGTTTCAGTTCTCCAAGGGAGCCCTCCAGGTGAGAGTATTTGAGTGTACTCCTCTGTATCCCACTCAGGAATATTTCCTCCTGCCAAAGCAACTAGTGTCTTAATCTGAAGAACATTTTTCATCTTATTTTAACCAGCCTTCGGGGTGAATTCTTGATCATGCTATCCTCGATTCAAAGGTTGTCCCAAGCTTATCTCCTTTCCCAGAGTTTCAGGGATTGTACTAGTCCCAAAGTCTCCCATAGCATTTCCCTCATGAGATGAGGACTCCTGTTCATCTTCCCTGAAGTCCCAGAAATATGCAAATGAGGTCCCTAATGTGACAGAGTTGAAGTATCAGCTTGTGATAAGAGGCTCCCTATCGTGCTTGGGAGGCTAAACTTAGACCACATGGTAGGGCTGGGATCATCTCTGTGGAGTTGAATTCCTTGGAACTCCAGCTTGAATCCTGTAGCAACAGAAAGCAAGCAACTAATCTGCCCTCTACCACATATGGAACCGTTCTGATAAGAATCAGCACTGTGGGAATAGGTCAAGAGTCCAGAGAAATTACAGGGCTGAGGAATATGTGTTATCGTCATTAAAACTCTAAATGCACTTTCCCAGAGAAACACTCTTATAAATAGTGGTCAGGGTCTTTAGTATTATTAGTACGATGTTTTATGTACATTAGGGTTCCATAAGCTTTTGTGGGCTGACCCTGGGGCAGAGCTACCATTTGTAATATTATTTCTATAGAAAAACTTGTACCCAGTTCCAGATAACAGACTAAGAAATAAACTATTAAACTGGAAATTGCCTATTTTGAGGCTTTTCATCAGTAAGCACAATAGATTCATAGGCTTTCATAGTTAGTCAAACTGAGCTTACAGACTTGTAATCTAAGATATTGTCTCTGAAACCAGAAGCCCTCCACTGCCCCTCTGTCCTCTCTCTGCTGAACATTTTTATAAATTGGTATATAACATTATATTAGTGTCAGGTATACAACATAATAATAGGATATCTGTATATACTACAAAGTGATCACCACAATAAGTCTAGTTAGCATCTGTCACCCACTTCACCCATTTCACCCATCCCCTAACCCCTTTTGCTCTGATAACCACAAATCTGTTCTCTGTATCTATGACTTTTATTTTGCTTGTTCATTTGGGTTTTTTTAATTCCACACGTAAGTGAAATCATATGGTGTTTGTCTTTCTCTGACTTATTTCACTTAGCATAATACCCATAAGATCCATTCATGTTGTCACAAATAGCAAGATTTCCTTCTTTTTTTATGGCTGAGTAGTATCCCATTGCATATATTTACATCTTCTTTATCCATTTGTCCACTGATGAACACTGGTTGTTTCCATCTTGGCTTCTGTGAGTAATGCTGCAATGAACATAGAAGTGCAAATATTTTTTTGAATTAGTGTTTTTGTTTTCTTCAGGCAAGTACCCAGAAGTGGAATACCTGGATCATATGGTAGTTCTATTTTTAATTTTTTGAGGAAACTTCAAACTGTTTTCCGCAGTGGTTGTACCAATTTACATTCCCACTAACAATGTATGAAGGTTCCCTTTCTCCACATCTTCAACAACACTTGTTATATCTTGTCTTTTTGATAATAGCCATCCTAACAGGTGTGAGTTGCTATCTCATCATGGTTTTGATTTGCATTGCCATGATAATCAGTGATGTTGAACATCTTTTCACATGTCTGTTGGCCAACTATATGTCTTCTTTGAAAAAAATGTCTATTTGGATGCTCTGCCCATTTTTTAATGGGTTTGTTTGTTTGCTCTTGTGTTACATGAGTTCTTTATATATTTTGGATATTAACACCTTATTGAATATATGATTTGCAAATATGTTCTCTCATAGGTTGGAATTTTGTTTTGTTTTTCATTTTAGTGATGGTTTCCTTTGTTTGCAAAAGCTTTTTAGTTTGATGTAGTTCCACTTGTTTATTTTTTCTTTTGTTGTTTTTGCTTTGGAGACAGATCCAAAAATTTAATGCCAAGACTGATGTCAAGGAGCTTACTGCCTATGTTTTCTTCTAGGAGTTTTATGGTTTTAGTTCTTACATTTAGGTCTTTAATCCATTTTGAGTTAATTTTTGTGTATGGTGTAAGGTAGTGCTCTAGTTTCATTCTTTTGCTTGTGGCTGTCCAGTTTTCCCAACACTATTTATTAAAGCGATTATCCTTTCCCTGTTGTATATTCTTGGCTCTTTTGTCATAAGTTAATTGACCATATATTTGTGTGCTTATTTCTGGGCTCTCTTAGTCTGTTCCATTGATCTTTGTACCTGTTTTTATGCCAATACCATACTGTCTTTATTACTATAGCTTTGTAATAGTGTTTTGAAATCAGGGAGCATGATACTTCCAGCTTTGTTCTTCTTTCCCAAGATTTCTTTGGCTGTTTGGGGTCTTTCCTGGTTCCATACAAATTTTAGAATTACTTATTCTACTTCTGTGAAAAATGCCATTGGAATTTGATAGAGATTTCATTGAATCTGTAGATTGCTTTGGGTATTATGGACATTTTAATAACTAAGTATTTCAGTCCTGAGCATGGTATTTCTTTCCATTTATTTGCATTGTCTTCAACTTCTTTCATCAATGTTTTATAGTTTTCAGAGTACAGGTTTTTAACCTCTTTGGTTAAATTTATTCATAGGTATTCTTTAAATGTAATTGTATATGAGATTGTATTCTTAATTTCTTTTTCTGAGAGTTTGTTATTAGTGTATAGAAACACACAGATTTCTGCATATTGATTTTGCATCCTGAAACTTTAATTCTATTCTTATTCTTATTCTAAGAGTTTTTTGGTGGAATCTTTAGGGTTTTCCATATATATTTTGATGTCATCTGCAATAATAACAGTTTTGCTTCTTTCTTTTCAATTTATTTTTTTAAAGATTTTTTATTTATTTATTTGAGACAGAGAGAATGAGAGAGACAGAGAGCACATGAGAGGGGGGAGGGTGAGAGGGAGAAGCAGGCTCCCTGCCAAGCAGGGAGCCCGATGCGGGACTCGATCCCGGGACTCCAGGATCATGACCTGAGCTGAAGGCAGTCGCTTAACCAACTGAGCCACCCAGGCGCCCTTTCTTTTCAATTTAGATGTTTTTCTTTACCTTGCCTGATTTCTATGGCTAGGACTTCCAATACTATGTTGAATAAAATTGGTGAGAGTGAGCATCTTTATCTTGTTCCTGGTCTTAGACAAAAAGTTTTCAGCTTTTCATTGTTGAATATGATGTGTTAGCAGTGCATTTGTCATATGGCCTTTATTATGTTGAGGTATATTTCCTCTATAGCCACTTTGTTGAAAGTTTTTATCATAAATGGATGTTGAACTTTGTCAGATATTTTTTCTGCATCTATTGAGATGATCATGTAATTCTGTCCTTCATTTTGTTAATGTGATGTATCACACTGATTGATTTGCAGATGTTGAACCACTCTTGCATGCCTGTACTAAATCCTACTTGATCATGGCATATGATTCTTTTAATGTATTGTTGAATTTAGTTTGTTAATATTTTGTTGAGGATTTTTGCATCTATATTCATCAGGGATATTGGTCTGTACATTTCTTTTCTGTGGTGTCTTTATCTTGTTTTGGTATCAGGGTAATGTCAGCATCATAAAATGAGTTTGGAAGCATTTTGTTCTCTTCAGTTTTTTGGAAGAGTTTGAGAAGGATAGGTAATAAACCTTTGAATGTTTGGTAGAATTCACCAGTGAAGCCACCTAGTCCTGAACTTTTGCTTATTGGGAGGTTTTGATTACTGATTAAATTTCCTTACTAGTTGGGACACTTTGGTGGCTCAGTCGGTTAGGCATCTGCCTTCGGCTCAGGTCATGATCTCAGGGTCCTGGGATTGAGGCCTGGGTTGGGCTCCCCACTCAGCAGGGAGTCTGTTTCTCCCTCTCCCTCTACCCCTTCCCACCCTTTGTGCTCTCTCTTGTTCTATCTTGCTCTCTCAAATAAAAAAAAAAATTCTGGGGTGCCTGGGTGGCTCAGTTGGTTGAGTGTCTGCCTTTGGCTTGGGTCATGATCTTGGTCCTGGGATCCAGCCTCACATCAGGCTCTCTGCTCAGTGGGGAGTCTGCTTCTATCTCTCACTCTCCCTCTGTGCTTTCTTTCTCAAATAAATAAATAAAAACCTTTAAAAAAATAAAGAAATAAAATCCTAAAAAAATTTTTTTAAATAAATTTCCTTACTAGTAATTGGTCTATTCAGATTTTCTATTTCTTCATGATTATTTTTTATTAATTAATTAATTAATTTATTTATTTATTTAATTTTTTAAAAAGTAATCTCTACACCCAATGTGGGACTCATACTCATGACTCTCTTTTTTTCTTGGTGAGTTTAAAGAAAGATGTGTCAATTTGGGTCATATTTCCAAAGAACCAACTCTTAATTTCATTAATCTTTTCTTTCTTTCTTCTTTTGTGTGTGTGTACCTATTTCATTTATTTCCACTCTGATGTTTATTATTTTTTTTAAGATTTTTTTAAAGATTTTATTTATTTATTTGAGAGAGAGAGACAGAGATAGTGACAGTGAGCACAAGCAGGGAGGAGAGGGAGAAGCAGGCTCCCTGCTGTGCAGGAAGCCCAATGTGGGGCTCGATCTCAAGACCCCGAGATTATGACCTGAGCCGAAGGCAGATGCTTAACCGACTGAGCCACCGAGGCACCCCAAGATTTTATTTTTAAATAATCTCTACACCCAGTGTGGGGCTTGAACCCACAACCCCAAGATCAAGAGTCATATACTCTTCAGACTGAGCCTGCTAGGCACCCCTGATCTTTATTCTTTCTTTCTTTTTTTTTTTTTTAAGATTCTATTTATTTATTTGACGGAGAGCATGAGAGCACAAGCAGGGGGAACAGTAGAGGGAGAGGGAGAGGGAGAAGCAGGCTCCCTGCCAAGCAGGGAGCCGGATGCGGGGCTCAATCCCAGGACCTTGGGATCATGACCTGAGCCAAAGGCAGATGCTTAACCATCTGAACCATCCAGGCGCCCCTATTATTTCTTTCCTTCTACTAACTTTGAGCTTCATTTGTTCTTCTAGTTCCTTTAAGTATAAAGTTAGATTGTTTATTTGAGGTTTTTCTTGTTTTTGGCAGTAGGCCTGTATTGCTATGAACTTCCCTCTTAGAACTGCTTTTGCTGCATCCCATAGATTTGGGGTTGTTGTATTTCCATTTTCATTTGTCCCAAGTTATTTTTTGATTTCCCCTTTGATTTCTTCATTGACTCATTGGTTGTTCAATAGCATGTTTTTAACCTCCACATATTTGTGATTTTTCCCATTTGCTTTTTGTAATTGATTTCTAGTTTCATACCATTGTGGTTGGAGAAGATGCTTGATATGATTTCACTGTTAAATTTTGAGACTTGTTTTGTGGCCTAACATGTGATTTGTGCCGGAGAATGTTCCATGTGCACTTGAGAAGAATGTATTCCCTTGTTTTTGGATGGAATGTTCTGTATATATCAATTAAGTCCATCTAGTCTAATGCGTCATTTAAGGCCAATGTTTTTTATTGATTTTTTTTGTCTGGATGATCTATCCATTGACGTAATGAGGTATTAAAGTCTCTTATTATTATTGTAAAATAATAGTAAAATCCCTTACTGTATTATTGTGTGCTTCTCTATTTAGGTCTGTTAATATTTGCTTTATATACTTAGATATCCTATGTTAGATGCATAAATATTTACAAATGTTATATATCCTCTTATTGGATTGACCCCTTTATTATGTAATACCTCTTTTGTCTTTCATTACAGTCTTTGTTTTAAAGCCTACCTTGTCTGGAAAAAAGTATAGCTATACCAGCTTTCTTTGGTTTCCATTTGCATGGAATATATTTTTCCATCCCTTTACTTGCCGTCTGTGTGTCCTTAGATCTGAAGTGAGTTTCTTTTAGACAACATAAAGATGAATCTTGCTTTTTTTTTTATCCATTAAGCCACTCTGTGTCTTTTGATTGGAAATGTTAGTCCATTTAAAAAAAATTTTTTTTTAAGATTTTTATTTATTTATTTGACAGAGAGAGACACAGCAAGAGAGGGAACACAAGTGGGAGAGTGGGAGAGGGAGAAGCAGGCTTCCCGCCGAGCAGTGAGCCTGATGTGGGGCTTGATCCCAGGACCCTGGGATCATGACCTGAGCCGAAGGCAGAAGCTTAATGACTGAGTCACCCAGGTGCCCCTAGATATTAGTCCATTTATACTTAAAATAATTATTGATTAGTATGTATTTATTGCCATTTTGCTAATTGTTTTCTGGCTGTTTTTGTAGTTCCTTTCTGTTACTTTCTTCTTCTCTTTCTCTCTTCCCTTGTGGTTTGATGCCTTTTTTTAGTGTCATGTTTAGATTCATGTATTTGCTATAGGGTTTTGCTTTGTGGTTACCATGAGGTTCACATACAACAACCTATTCATATTAACAGTCTACTTTAAGTTAATAACAATTTAAATTTGAATGCATTCTAAAAACTACATTTTTGCCCCTGCAACATTTTGTTTTTATGTCATATTTTACATCTTTTTATTTTGTGTATTCCTTAACTAATTATTGTAATTATATTTAATTTTAATACTCTAGTCCTTTAACCTTCATACCAGCTTTATAACTTGTTAATCTACTATGTTTACTATATATTTATCTTTACCAGTGAGAACTTTATTTTCATATATTTCTTTGTTATTAATTAGTGCATTTTGTCTTCAGCTTAAGGAAGTCCCTTTAACATTTTTTGGAAGGTTGGTTTAATGGTGATGAATTCCTTTAGCTTTTGCTTATCTGGAAAATTCTTTATCTGTCCTTCAATTATTAATGATAACCTTACCAAGTAGAGTATTCTTGGTTGGAAGTTTTTTTTGTTCCTTTCAGCACTTTAAATATATCATGCCACTTCCTTCTGGCCTGCAAAGTTTTTGCTGAAAAATCAGCTGATATTCTTATGGGGTTTCCCTTGTACATAATAAGTTGTTTTTCTCTTGCTGTTTTTAAGATTCTTTAACTTTTAACATTTCAACTATAATGTGTCTTGTTGTGGATCTCTTTGGGTTCATCTGATTTGAAACTCTCTGTGTTTCTGGACCTGGCTATCTGTTTTCTTCCCCAGGTTAGGGAAGTTTTCATCCATTATTTCTTCAAATAACTTTTCTGCCCCATCCTCTTTCTCTTTTTCTTCTGGGACCCCTATAGTGTGAATGTTATTCTACTTGGTGTTGTCTCATAGGTCCCTTAAGCATCTTCACTTCTCTAAATTCTTTTGCCTATCTCTACACTATTTTTGCTGAACATTTTGATTGAATTCCCCCTAGCTTCAAGAGTCCATCAGCCAATGCTGTCTCTATCCCAGATCCATCTGCAGGCCTTCCACTAAGGTAAAAGCTGAGTACCTCTACTTCTGAAATTTTTAATGGAAACATTTCAGAATTACAAAAAGGTATAAAGAATAATGAATGCTTATGTACACATCTTCAGAAATAAATTATCACTTACATAGTTGAAGCCCCCATAGCCTGTCCCTGGTCTGATCCCACCTCCCTCTAATTCCAGAAGTAATCACTTTATTGAATTCAGTGATTATCATGGCCATGTAAATTCTCAGTCATTCTATACACTTACCCTGGGCTTTCCCTCTGCTGGAATGGTAGAGATTTAGAGAGTGGGAAAAGAATCAGTCTGGAGAATTTGAACCAGGTGATCTGGCCCTGATCCAAGTGTTTGGGGATGGGGACCCAAGCCATGTTGTCGAGGGAAATTTTAGGAAATGGAGAAAACAGTCAGTATGTGTCAGGCCCATATTTGGGAGGGATGTTGGGAAGAAGACTAGAAAGAATTGGGCCAGGGTGCAAGGGAAGCGAGGGCAAAAATGAACTATTGGGACTTCATCAAGATAAAAAGCTTTTGCACAGCAAAGGAAACAGTCAACAAAACCAAAAGACAACTGACAGAATGGGAGAAGATATTTGCAAATGACATATCAGATAA
>NC_138383.1:29251862-29278098 GCF_054177405.1 Leptonychotes weddellii
GGCCAACAGACACATGAAAAAATGCTCAACATCCCTGGGCATCAGGGAAATCCAAATCAAAACCTCAATGAGATACCACCTCACACCAGTCAGAATGGCTAAAATTAACAAGTCAGGAAACGACAGATATTGGCGAGGATGCAGAGAAAGGGGAACCCTCCTACACTGTTGATGGGAATGCAAGCTGGTGCAGCCACTCTGGCAAACAGTATGGAGGTTCCTCAAAAAGCTGAAAATAGAGCTACCTTATGACCCAGCAATTGCACTACTGGGTATTTACCCCAAAGATACAAATGTAGTGATCCGAAGGGGTATATGCACCCCAATGTTTATAGCAGCAATGTCCACAATAGCCAAACTATGGAAAGAGCCAAAATGTTCATCCAACAGATGAATGGATAAAGAAGATGTGATATATATATATAATGGAATATTATGCAGCCATCAAAAAACCTGAAATCTTGCCATTTGCAATGACGTGGATGGAACTAGAGGGTATTATGCTAAGCAAAATAAGTCAATCAGAGAAAGACAATTATCATATGATCTCACTGATATGAGGAATTAGAGAAACAAGACAGAGGATCATAGAGGAAGGCAGGGAAAAAAATGAAACAAGATGAAACCAGAGAGAGAGACAAACCATAAGACACTGTTAATGTCAGGAAACAAATTAAAGGTTGCTGGAGTGGAGGGGGGTGGGAGGGATGGTGTGGCTGGGTGATGGACATTTGGGAGGGTATGTGCTATGGTGAATGCTGTGAATTGTGTAAGACTGATGAATCACAGACCTGTAGCCCTGAAACAAATAAGATATTATATGTTAATTTAAAAAAATTAAAAAAATAAATCTTTGGAAAAAAAGAAAAAAAAAAAAGAATTGGGCCAGGGTGTCTCATGAGCCAGATTTGTCTAGGCCAGCAGACAGCTTATATTTGGGAAGCTTGGACTCCAGGCTAGAAAATTGATAATTGTAGAAAAGGGTGGGCAAGAATGGAAAAGTCCTGTCAAAGAGGCCACGTCGTGGAGCCCAACATTTATAGGGTATGAGAACAGGGCAATAAGAGATCAAAATCCATTCACTCACTCAGTTATTCATTCAGTCATTCATTCAACAATTAACCCCTATTTAGGTCACAGGCAATGTGTTAAGCATTATAGGGGAGGAATATAAATAAGAACAAAAAATGGCCTCTGTCCTGAAGACACTCACTAGAAGAGGAGAGGACATATAAAAACAAATACAATATAATGTGGTAATTTGGAAGATAGAGGGGATTGAGAGTGCTCAAGGGGCAGCCTGGGTCAGCATTAGACCCACACACTGGGCATTAGTTTAATAAATAATCCAGGATTAACTTCTTAGGGAGGTAACAGAGTGTTTGGTGAAGGATCTAAGAAATGTTTAGGGGCAAAGGAAGAGGATGAAATGGGGGAGATCAGAAACTCAAATTCAATGGGTAAAGATGAATCAAGAAGGAAACAGATATCTGGAGTGGAAAAGGAGTTCACGCAGTGGACAAATGGGATAACTGTCACCATGTGCTTATAGGTCCTCCTATAGCTATCATTTTATTTCTTATTTAATTTTTTAAAATTAAAAAAAGATTTTATTTGTGTATTTTAGAGAGAGGGGGAGGGGCAAAGGAAAAGGGAGACAGAGTCTTAAGCAGACTTTGCACTGAGCACAGAGCCCAACACAGGGATCGATCTTATGACCCTGAGATCATGACCTGAGCTGAAACCAATCAGATTCTTAACTGACTACACCACCTAAGCACCCCATAGCTGTCATTTTAGATACCACCTTCCTGACACCACTATTTGGAACCCACAAGCCACTGTAATCCTCATACTTCTCTGTACTTCTGCTTCTCTTTACCCCAGCAGACATTTCTATTTGTGTTCTTTGGAACCCCTGTCTGTTGGTGAACAAATTCCCCTACTTCCTCTACTTATTCACAGAACTATCTATAGCAGACACCTTTTGGAGTATCTTCCCAGCTCACAAAGACCTTCATAGCACCTCTCCTGACCCATAATGGTAGACTTTTGGCTATCATCTTGTTCAATGTGTCCAAGATACCCTTGTATACCCCTCCCCCATCATCCACTCCATACTGACCACAGATAGCTAGATGATTTCTGTTACATGCAACCAGAGACCTAGCTAATCTCTCTTCACCTTCTAGCGTGAACTGAAACCTGGCTTTCCCCTGAGGTTACCACTTCCCCTGCAGTCCTTTTAAGTAGAAGCTATTTATTCCACCCATACCCCCACATACAGAGAGGCAATAGCAATAGTCTTCTAGCTCCCCAAGACCCTTCTAAATATTTTCTCTTCTATTCTAGTATGAAAAACCTCTGCCCCATTGAAGTTCATGCTATTCAACTAGTCACTTTCTCTCTTGTCATCTAACAACCTGGTTACACCTTCATATTTATTAAATATCTGGCTTATTACTTCATCCTGTGGGGAGGGGGGTTTTGTTGACTCTGTGGAGCATCCATTTAATGGCCCAGTTAGTTCCTTGACCTTTCAAACTCAGCATCTTCACTTCTAGTCCACGGTAGTGTCCTCCTATGGCCATACCCTGTACTTCATCACCACCAGAACAGTTCTACTCTGGAAAACTTAAACTCTCTATCACTATAACTACCCATCCAGCCCTCTTTGCTGACACAATCCGATGGATTGAGGCTTTTACAAATTTTCAACTGTGTTCTCAGCCTATTGGACAAAACTTTTTACTTGTTTCCCATCAGCTTTTCCTTTCATCCCCTATAGTCATTGCAGACCTTCACTACTCTTCTTAAGCTCCACACAATCAGGTGAAACTCTCTGGGCATTAATTAATCAATCAATCAATATTATTCAACAAATACTCATTACATACCTACTTTGTGCCAGGTACTTTGGATACAATGGCACAGCTTTGCCAGTGAGAAGCTCACAGTCAAAAGGGATTTGAATCCAACAATCACAGTCATAAACATTATTATAAATCATGGTAAGACCTGGGGATAGGGCTGGGAGGTAGAAAGGAGCATTTTAGGAAGAAGAAACAGCATGAGCAAAGCTCTAGGCAGAATGGAAATGAAACAAAAAGACCTAATGGTTGGAGACAGAAAACTAGAAAGAGAGTGAAGCAAAATGAGACTGAGTGAGGTGACAGGTGAATGACAGGGTGAGATCTGCATTTTGAAAAGACCACTGGCAAGGGATGAAAAGGTGGATCCCAGGGGCTTTTTTAGGTTAGTAAAACTGTTCTGCATGATATTGTAATGGTGGCTACATTTGCAAAACCCATAGAACTGTAAAACACAAAGAGTGAACCCCAATATGAATAATGGGCTTTAGTTAATAATAATAATGATGGGGGAAACTGGGCGTGGAACAGAGAGGGGTTATAAGGGAACTCTTTGTACTATGTGCTCAATTTTTATGTGGACCTAAAACTGCTTTAAAAAATAGAGTCTACTAACTAATTTTTTAAATAAGAGGGATGGGATAGACCACTGGCTGCTATGAGGAAAGTATACTGGAGGAAGAAGAAATGTGGACATACTATTAAAAAGCTATCTCAGAAGTCCAGGGGAGAGAAGATGGTAGCTCAGACCAGAGTGGCTATGGGGTAAAAGGAGAGAAGTGGATACAAGGTGACATTGACAAGACTTGGTGAGGGACTGGATATGGGTTGGGGATTAAGGGCCACTGAGATTTCTGCCTTGCCCAACTTGATGATTAAAGGATGTCACTCAACAGTTGGTACAGAACATCTAGAACAATTTTATCACTACATGCTAAGAAACCATTGAACACATAGATTCTCAGCATGCATGTAAATATGATATTCACACTAAAGACATGTCACTGCCTATTTTTAAGCTTTGACCATGATCATTTCCTGCCAGACCTTGTTTGAAGGGCGTTCATCTCTTGAATTCTATTCCTGCCTCAAGCATTAATTGGCTTTTCTGGACCTTAGTATTTTTACCAGTAACATGAAAAAGCTGAACCAGATGACCTCTGATATATAGTACAAAGTGAGGATGGGGGATGCCAGTGGTCTCTAGCTGCCAGAGGTCTTCCAGATAGTGAAGTAGTCTTCATGCTTGTCACTTTCCAACTCCAAGGCTTTCACAGTGAATGCTAATACATCCAATTTGTTGGTCAGTGTTCTGCTCCTGGCAGATCTATGGTTCTTGGATTTCTGCTTTTTTTTTTTCCAGGACCATGATTAGGGTCTTCATGAACCACAATAACCCCAAGTAACTCCGGACCAACACCAAATACTTCTGTCCAAGGTTTGGGACACACTACCAGATGGTCCCAGAGAAAACTCAGTTCTCTGTGTGTTTTATTTCAAAATCAAGCCTATCTTCAGACAACAGAACAAATGTGCTAACATCCTGTTCCAAAAACCAAAATACACAAACTCTCAGGAACCACCAGCCCTTTAGTCAATCTTTCTTCTAGAAAGTGCTGTTACTATTCAACATCCCTCGGTCCTGACCTCCTTTTCAACCACATCATTAACACAACACAGCACCTGTACGTAACTGAGTCGTGCCAACTTTGTTGCTAACCCATAATCAACAGTATGGGGGGCTGCTGCTTAATCTGACTTTCTCCACATAAATTCCTGTCTGTGGGTTCCAGCAGGGGAGGTCAAGGTCATGTACTACAGTTGTGCCATGATGCCTTTGCATACCAAGGCTTGTCTAAAATGCTTCATTGAGAACTGCCTAAGGTATTCACAATGGTTCTGAGTCTGGCATAAGAGCTAGTGCTATACTGAAACCTATGGCAATTAGGCCCAGACTAGGGACTCTCCCAAAGAACCCAAAGGCCTCTTGCTCTTGTCATTTTGTCCTCATCAGCCCAGGAAGCAAATTTCTTGGAAACTATCACTGATCTACCCCTATCTAAGACTATGTTGCTTTCCTGCAAGGAACTTGGCAGAATTTCCTGAAGCCTCACTCTGGTCATCATTTGAGTGATTAACCCAGCTCTATGCTATGTTCAAAACCACCCCTGCACCCTACTCAGAGTCCCTGAACCAAACAAGTGCCCTCTAACTTTCTATCTCATCAATGAGAAAGTTCCCTGTGGGTGAAGTCCTTCCGCATTTAGATTACTGCTCTGGAGTGTAAGGTTTATCTCTCCATGGTAAACATGTCCAATATATAATGTCTGCTGCACTGTAATTTCTTTCTTCCAAGGGAAGCTTATTAATTTGAATTAAACTGCAGGTTGCTGAACAGCCAGTGTATTAATTGTCCTTGGTCAAATGCCAACCCTTAGTCCGATCAGCTCTCTCTGGGTGTTGTGGACATGTAGACATGACAGCCTATCACTGCTGCTCCTGAAGATGGCCAGCTCATGGAGAGTTTAGCAACTGACCCCAGTCCTGGTTTGAACAAATGAGCTGAGGCAATTAGAATGCACCAGCGCTTTTGTGATTATCTGATTAATGTCTTTCTCTCTGACTAGACAATAAACTGCATGGGAGCACATAATAGTTGCTCAAAAGGTATTTTTCAAATTAATAAATGCATGAATAAAGTGGAAAGGCTATGGGGTTAAGAGAAGTTGAGGAAGTCAGGAGGGGACTTGAATGAGTCAAAGGTTTGACTAAGTCAGGTTATGAGTAAGCCAAGTTATGAGTAAACAGAACCTATGATGCAGAGAAGACACACAGAGTAGATGGTAAGAAAGCCAGACAGTAGTGAGTGGAGAGTGTAGCAGACACACAGGGAGTAGCTGAGTCACCTAAGAGTAAAGATTCACAAAACCCTCTGGTTGGGGTCTTGGAACTTCTGTGAATCCACAGCCACCCTCCTATTCCTGTTTTTCCTGACCTTGATTGCTCATCCTTCCCTGGGTTTTTATGAATATGCATCTTTACAATAAACCATTTATTACTAAAGGTAACTTGAGTGAATTGCCACTCCTGGGTGTCTCAGGTTTGGGAGCTTGAGGGAAGCACATGAGCTCTAAGGAATCTTTTTCCCATGAAGCACATTTTCTCATTCTGTGAACAGAGTGATGGCCAGTGATGGAGATGTCCTGACATGATTGAATTCAGAGCGGAGACAAAGCTTATGCTCCATCTAGAACTCCTGCCACTGAGCCAGCCAGGTGCCCCACACTTTTCCATTTTCAAAACCAGCAATAGTGTATTGAGCCCTTTTTATATCAAATCTTTCTGACCTTTCTTCATAGTCACATCTCCCTTTCACTGACTTCAGCTGGGAAAGATTCGCTGCTTTTAAGGACTCCTGTGATTAAGTTGGGCCCACCTGCATAATCCAGAATAATCTCCCCAGTTCAAGGTGCTTAACCTTAAGCACATCTGCAAAATCCCTTTTGCCAAGTCAGGTAACATACTCACAGGTTACAGGGATTAGGAGATGGACATTTTGGGGAAGCAATTATTCTGTAGTTAAACACTCAAGTTAGACATCCTTTTATGTTCCTATAAGAACATCTAGGATCGCGGTGCCTGGGTGGCTCAGTCCGTTAAACGGCTGCCTTGGGCTCAGGTCATGATCGCAGGGTCCTGGGATCGAGCCCCGCATCGGGCTCCCTGCTCAGCGGGAAGCCTGCTTCTCCCTCTCCCCCTGCTCTTCTCTCTCTCTCTGTCAAATAAATAAATAAAATCTTTAAAAAAAGAAAAAAAAAAGAACATCTAGGATCATGGGGCACCTGGGTGGCTCAGTCAGTTAGGTGTCTGCCTACAGCTCAGGTCATGATCCGGGGTCTTGGGATCGAGCCCTGCATCGGCTCCCTGCTTAGCAGGGAGCCTGCTTCTCCCTCTGCCTCTCCCTCCGTCCCAGCTCATGCTCTCTCTCTCTCTCTTTCTCTCTCTTGTGCACGCGCTCACTCTATCTTAAATAAATACATAAAATTTTTTTAAAAAGGGAAGAACATCTAGGATAAAGATAGCAGGCAAGTATGTTTATAAAAAGTGCAAGTAGGTTTAGGTGGAGGGAACCTTATTATAAGAAATGAGATATGGCTTTGTCCATTAAAAATGAGCAGAAAGGAAAGAGAATTACCATTTACTGAGTGTCATTAGCTTCAATGTGTCAGGTATAGTGAAATACATATTAATCAACTCTCCAATAGATATCTCCATTTCATAGTTGGGGAAACTAAGACTCAGAGTGATTATATAATTTGTGCAAAGTCACACAGCTGGTAAGTGGTAAAGCTGGAATTCAAACTAGATTTGTCAGGCACTAAAACTCGTACCCTTTCCAGTATGTTACATGGCCTCCCAAATTTTCTGTGGAACTTAACTTAGCTCATCTATATAAAAACAGACAAAAGATTCCTTCAGGGGCTTTAAGACTGACTTTCTGGAACTCTTTAAAGATGTATTTGGCATTGCACATCTAAAAGGAAAAGATGTTCCAAGGACAGAATGCTGCTTCTATTTCCCCACTGTGGTGTATAACCAGGAAGACTGCTAGACACTGCTAGACACACTAAATATTTTTCTTAGAAAGATAATCTTGCCGTTTTATTAACTGGGAAGGCTGTAGACCTGAGAACTACCCACGGGGATTTACTGATCAGATCCATGATCCAATCAAGTCCTCTCCATCAATGACACTCAGATAAGCCTGCATCAAAGAAACTAGCCAAGACAGCCCTGAAATACTTTCCCAGGGAACTTTGTCCAGTCTCATTCCCTCTCCTAACCATCTAGTTAGGTAAATGACCAGCAAGGGTACAAACCAGGCTCACTAAAGATGCATTCTCACCAGGGTGAGAGAACTGTAATGGCTTTGTTGAGGCTAAAAGAGCATGTTGCTTCTACACTGAGAGTCCTTCTCTGTTGGGTCTGGGGACTGTCTGTTCTTCTAACTCTGCCTCTGCCACATTTCCTGTGACCCTTTCTGAGGCCAACTGTTTGATTGATCAATAGCTCTCCTCCCTGCAGACTGTATGTACTTTGGTCATCTTATCTTGTTCTGCCCTTGGAAATTTATTTACTCACTCTTGATTTTTGTTGATTAATTGGCCTTTGTCTTATTGCTGCCCAAACCCTTCCATTTCTTGTTGTGGCCTAGTTCTCTCATATCCTCGGTCTGCTGCAACATTCAACATAAATACTATTTCTTTCTAGAATTCTTTATAGGTAGACCAAACATGTACTACTTTGGAGCCAGCTTCTTTTAGGTCCTTCCACAGTCAAAAGTCATTTACTGAGAACAGTACTATCTTAGGACTGTGACTTTTTCTTGATTCTATCAATTTCTTAATATTTGTGTTTTTAAATACACAATATAATTTTGGTGCTTAATTTGTATTCTTGAATTGCATTCTTCTGCACCTCAGAATGTGCTTCTTTGCAGAGCTTGCTGTGTATGCTTCTCTTGGTAGACGGATTCATTTGTTTTCTTCTCAGCAAATGCATTTCTTTTTCAGATCAGCTGGACTTCTTAATGCTGTTCAGTAATTAGAAGGTAGTTAATGCTGGTTCTTGAAACAAATCTTCTAACAATAACAACCAGCATTTATTTTGTAGTTTATATGAACAGATATTGTCCTCACACGATATTATTTAATGTTCCCAACAACTATTCAAGACTAGATCACTATTTTACAGATGAGAAAACTGAGGCTTAAAAAGGTCAAGTAAATTGCCCAAAGTCTCCTAGCTAGCAGATGATAGATAGATTCAGGAATTCAATCCCATTTTATCAGTTTCCAAAATACAGACTTCCACTACCCTGTATTGCTGCTGTTGGTTCAGATCTCAGTTTGCAACATTTTAAGAAAGAGAATGTCAAATAGCCACGTAAACAGTAAGAAATACTATAGAATCAAAGAGAATTTTGATTATTCTATCCTGCTAGGATAACATAGGACAAAGGTGGCCAAGTAGGGTAGCATCCTACAGGGACCAGAACAGAGCACCTATTGTCGTCACTGTCCTAGAGTGGTGCCAAGGTGTGGAACCAATATAAGTGGGAAAACAAGGGGGCTAATGAATAAGTTGAAGCAAAGGGGACGGGAAGGAACTATAGCCTGGAGGAATTCCCAACATAGCAGACAGACACTAGTGGACCTCATTATAAATTTCCATGCCAATTAACATGGGTTTGCCAAGTACAACAACACAGTCCAAAAGGAGACAGACTGTACCAGGGACAGAGTATCAGAGAAGGTGTGTGGTGGCTCTAGCAACAAAGACATGATCTTGAGTTCTGAGGAGATAGGCTTGCTTGGTTCCAGCTGCTCTTTTTCTTTCTATCCAGAATCCCCACCCTAGTAGGGTGATGGTGACTGAAGGAGAGGAGTATTGTTGACCTATAAGGGGCTAGGAGAGTCAGGGTTTGGGGGCAGGAGGCCATTGGCTGAAGTGTGGGATTTCTCACCCCAGATGTTGGGAAATGCCCAAATTATAGAAGCCAGCAGGGCTGAGGAATGTTCAAGGAACAAAAATCCTAGAAGCTGGGAGGTAGAATGTGAGTGAGGGATGCCACCAAAACAAAGATCCCAGAAAGGGAAGCTGGATAGTAGTAGAAAGTGTATAGGATTTTTGTCTAGAACAGTTCAGCTCTTTCATAGTTCTTTCCCAATTCATAGAGGTTGTAAAGGCTGTATTAAAAGCCTATGGCTGGGGTGCCTGGGTGGCTCAGTCTTCAAGTGGCTGTTTTTGGCTCAGGTCATGATCCCAGGGTCCTGGGATCGAGCCCCGCATCGGGCTCCCTGCTCTGCAGGAAGCCTTCTTCTCCCTCTCCCACTCACCCAGCTTGTGTTCCCTCTCTCACTGTGTCTCTCTCTGTCAAATAAATAAATAAATCTTAAAAAAAAAAAAAGCCTATGGCTGTAAGGGAGCCTCGGTGGTGTAGCTGGTTAAGTGCATGACTCTTGGTTTCAGCTCAAGTCTTGATCTCAGGGTTGTGAGATTGAGCCCCATATCAGGCTCTGCACTCAGTGCAGAGTATGCTTAAGACTCTCTCTCCCTCTGCCCCTCCCCACTCAAATAAATAAATAAAATTTTGTAAAAGCCTGTGGCTGCTCATTCCCATGCTCTTTTTTTTTTTTTAAACCAAACTATTTGATCTGTCCTGATGGTCTCTGTTTCCATCCTGTTGTCCTAAACCTAGCCTTTGATTCTCTGCCTAGTGTCACTGGCCATGTAATTCAGTAAGATAATCTCTGTGGTTGTCTATTACAGTTTTAACCCTTGACAGTATCCAAATTTGCTGTGGCCCCATGCTCTGCAGCCTGTGAGCTGTCTTATCCAGCCAACTGGTTAACTCATCCCAAAATACCCCCTGACTCCTTCTTAGAGGTAGGTCCACAATTATGTTTCTTCCATTCCACCTGGGAACCAAGAGGTGGAGACCTGTGTTGGCCATGTGCCATACCACTGATCATGTCCTGCCAAAGAGCATGATGTCCACTTGGAGGTGGGGGTGGGGTGGGGAGGATGTCTTCGTTATAGCAGAGGAATCTATAGGTTTTATAGATTAATAGGAATTGCTAGGTCTTTCAAAATGACAAGTGGGAACACAAGGAAACCCATTTACTCAGCCACTAAACTTAAGTGTCCTTTATAACTACATTTTCAGGAGAAAGCAGGGAAATTTTTCTGTCATTCACTTTATTCACGTAGACCATATACAGGAAAACACATGAATCACAAGTGTACAGCTGGATGAATTTTCACAAAGTGAACACACTAGTTTAATCAGTACCCAGATTAAGAAACAAACATTATCAGCATCCAATCCAGTGTCCCCACCTGGTTACCACTCCCCATATGGTAATCACTCTTCTGACTTCTAACAAAACTGAATCGTTTTGTCTGTTTTAGAACTTTATATAAATTGAATATATATTATGTATTCTTTTGTATGTGGCTTTTTTGGGTCAACATCGTGTATGTAAGATTTATCCATGTTGTCATGCATAGCAGGAGTCTGTTCTTTTTCATTGTTATATTAGTACATTGTATGAATCTACTACTCTTTATCCGTTCTACTGCTCTTGGACATTTGGATTGTTTCCAGTTTCTAGCTGTCATGAATAGTCCCGCTATGAACATTCTTGTACATGCCTTTTGGTGAACATATGTATGCATTTCTGTTGTGAATGTATCTAAGAGTAGAATTGTTTAGTAAAAGTATGTGCATATGTTCAGTTTTAGTAGATACTGCCAAACAGTTTCCAAAATTGTTGTAACCAAGGATATATATATATATATATATATTTTTTTTTTTTTTTTTTTAATCCTTCCTAAATCTCTTGGAGCCAGAAGAAAAATGGTGCAGAGGCGGGCAGGTAGAAATTTGGCTGGCAGTGACAGCAAGTGCAGGTTAAAAACAACTTTTCCCTCTCTTCTGCCGTTGTTTTTGTCAGATAGTTTTCTTTCCCCAGGAATAGGGCTTGGACAATACGTGCCACCAGGTACCACCCAGGTGCAATTGGCTGGTGAAATTCTGCAGTACTGGGGCTTGATATGAAGATTTTCAGCGAAGTCAATATAGGATACCAAGCCAAAGGGATTAGTCTAACTGAAAGCTGGACAAGAGGTCAAAGTCCAGGGGTGCCTGGGTGGCTCAGTTGGTTAGGCGACTGCCTTTGGCTTGGGTCATGATCCCAGGGTCCTGGGATTGAGCCCCACATCTGGCTTCTTGCTCAGCGGGGAGCCTGCTTCTCCCTCTCACTCTACCTGCTACTCCACCTGCTTGTGCTCTCTCTCTCTGTCAAATAAATAAATAAAAATTCTTAAAAAAAAAAACCTTATAAAAAAAAATGAGGTCAAAATCCAGGCGGCCTGAAGGAGAAAGTAAAACCCATTGGAGAATGAAGTGGGGTTGACCCAAAGAAAGAGAGAGATGCAGATATCAAATTGGCATATAGGGCCAAGAATCAAGGATTAGGAGAGAAAGAACAAGCAGGGGAAAAGTGAATGGGAACAGGTAAGTGGTTCATGACTGGCCTTTGCACACCAACCTAGGGTGGACTGAGAATGGTCAGCCAAGTTCAAAGAAATGAAAACAAAACAAAACAAAATAATCTTATCCTACTGAAAACCAAAGCTGAGTAAGACTTGTCTGGAAACATCTTTTGAGGATAATTGCAAACTTCTGGGAACTTGAATGGAGCATGTGGGGGTGGAGCAAATATAGAGTTTTCTGTCAGAGATGTGATGTTTGTGTAGCAGACATTTCTCTCAGCCGCTCTAGTTCGACAATACAGATGGATAGTATGGACAGTAACAGCCTCTACAAGGAGGTCATTAGAACCTCAGGTCCCTTCTGTATCTCTCAAGGATTTATGGGGGGAAGGGAGGTTTCACATGCATTTCTGAGTGGCTGTACACTGATTCAGATCACCAACCACAGCTGGTGTGCAGCTACTTCTCTGCTGAAGTAGAAAGAGATGCCTTCTTCCCACCTGTGCAATAATCAAGCCACAAAAAAGGGTGACTTTGGGCCCTATTTCCTTGGGTGCCTCTAACAGTACAGAACTTTCCTTTGACTTTGTTTTTTCACTTGAACAGAAAACAACTGAGATGACAATGTAAGTGACTTCACAATGTGTTATACTCAAAAAATCATCTCTCCTTTTCCACCTCCTCCAACCTACCCCATGTAATTCCTAATGCAAGTCATTCAGCCTCTCTAGTATTTAATTTTCTCATGGGTAATATGGCAAGAAAAATTTCTACCTTTCAGAGTTACTGTGAGGATTAAATGAGATATTATGTAAAGGGTCCAGGGAAGGGGACACTTCCACAGTTTCTTCCTTATCACCCTTCATGTTTCCCCTACCCTCCATGACAGAAGTGGCTAACTTGGTTGGTTAGATTCCAAGACATTGACCAGGTCATTTTCCCCTGCAGTCAAGATCATGCCCGACGTGCTTGGATCACACATGGGTATGGATCTCTCTGGGCTCTTCTGTCTTTGTCCCCATAGTACTGAGTGACACTCCAACCCAGGCCTGCCCTCAGGCTTAGAAAGAGGGAACAACCAGGTTGGATTTACACTGTAAAGGTACAGCTTGGTTCAGCTAGTGTCCATTTTGATTAGGCAGGTTCCTGGCTTTCCTGGGAGCTAAATATTTTAAATTTTATTCTGTAAAATTTAAAATAAAAAAGGCCCTGTAAGCCTCTAGCTCTAGGCATGTGTCCTCAGACTACCTTACCAGAGAGAGCAAGCCTAGCTAAAATGCAAGTGTTGTTTTCTTTGCCTCTATCTCTTGTATATATTTCTCCCTCCAGACCTTGGTGGGGATGGGGGGCAGGGGGTGACTGTGGTCTAAGATAGGATTCTGGTATTCTTAAGCCTCTTGACTGAATATTATCTAGTGGGACTCCAAAGTAACCATAATCTTTAACTATTAATCTTAGTAGTGTTTTGGTTATCTATTACTGCTTACTAAACCACCCTAAAAGATAGTGGCTTAAAACAGCAATCTTTTTTTTTTTTTTTTTTTAATTTCCCATGAGTGTATGGCTGGTGCTCTTCTTGTCAGTTCTGCTGGTCTCCTTTGGGTCTCTCACATGGCTGCAGTCAGCCGGCAGCTGAGGCTGGAAATTTCCAGGATGGCTTCACTCATGTATCTGACCCCTCGCTGGGCATGTCTGGAAGGCCAGACTCAGCTGGGATGCTGGCGAGGTAAGGTCTCTCTTTCCTACCATGTAGTCCCAGGGCTTTTCCCACTCCATGTGAACTTACACAATGGTGCTCAGGGCTCCTAGAAGCATAAAAATGGAAGCTGCCAGACATTCTTAAGGCTGAGGCCTGGGGATGCCTGAGTGGCTCAGTCTGTTAAGCATCTGCCTTTGGCTCAGGTCATGATCCCAGGGTCCTGGGATCGAGTCCCACATCGGGCTCCTTGCTCGGTGGGGAGCCTGCTTCTCCCTCTGCCTGCCGCTCCCCCTGCTTGTTCTCTCTCTCTTTCTCTCTCTGACAAATGAATAAATAAAATCTTAAAAAAAAAAAAAAAAGGCTTAGGCCTGGAACAGGCACAGTGTCACTTCCACTGTATTCTATTCTTAGAAACAAGTGATAGGCCCAGCCTTGAGGAGAGGGACTATATAAGGGTGTAATGGCAGGAGGTATGGTTGATTGAAGGCTACCAATGTAACTAACTTCCATAAGAAATATTAGGATAGGTTTTATTTGCAGTCTCTAGATTTAGTAAACATACACCAGGATTTCTCTCTCTCTCCACTCAGGGTAAGTTTTTTCTACATGTGGTACAATCTCCATTAAGTGTGTCCTGAGAGCATGGGGGTCTTACTCTGTAGGACTAGTCATATACGCTAACATACCCAGGCACTATCTTTTGTATGTGGTTTTATTTACAATCGTGCAAATAAAGCCTCTGCTGACCTACCTGTTCAAATTCGACCTCGTAAGGTTGTGTGGAGGATTAAATAGAATCATTTGTGTAAATTGCCTGGCAGTACACATCAGTAAGTACTCAATAATGGTAATTGTTATTATTATTTTATTACCAGGGTCCCTAAGGTATTGGGCTGGCCTTGGTAAAAATGTAATGAGATGACCTTGGGAAGTCACAGTTCCCCAGGGCTCCTGAGTGATTAATACCCAAGAAAGTGGGTGGAATCATGAAGCTGAGATAATGGGACCGAACAGGTTATCAGTTGCCCACATACAAGATGAAAAGAGAATCAACAAGTACAGTTGCAGGAAATATCAGAAAAACAAAAGCAACAAAAGGAAAAGATAGAAATAGTCTGAGGTCAAGAGAATAGGAAAAATAGGGCGCCTGGGTGGCTCAGTCGTTAAGCGTCTGCCTTAGGCTCAGGTCATGATCCTGGAGTCCCTGGATCGAGTCCCGCATCGGGCTCCCTGCTCAGCAGGGAGTCTGCTTCTCCCTCTGACCCTCCCCCCTCTCATGTGCTCTCTCTCATTCTCTCTCTCTCAAATAAATAAATAAAATCTTTAAAAAAAAAAAAGAGAATAGGAAAAATAATTTAGAGGGGAGATGTCAGAACAAAAGGAAGAATCATTTATTTCTTAGGCAGCAATAGGCCCCTAACAGGCGATAAGGCCAAGCTAATAGATAAACTGGAGGGGAGAAATGAGATGAAGAACTGCCAGTTTCCAGCTTGCAAGGAAGACAGAGCCAGCTACCAACTAGACTGAGAGACAAGTAGATCCTACATGCCCTTTGTAGTAGTGTCAGCCTTCCAACACAACTAATTATGGATGCCAGACAGTAGAGGACAAAGGAGAACATCAGCCCTCAGAAGGTAACAAATCATCTCTATCCAGAGTGAAGAACCTCAGCCAGTTGAAACAGCTTTGGTTTCATCATGATTACAGTGTTACCATTTCGTCAGTTCATAACTCACTAACTGTGAACTTCCTTTTCCCACGTCTTACTCAAGTTTTCCCCTTAGTTCTCCTAGAAAAATGTGTAATAAATAACCTGCATGAGAATAAAGAGATTAAATAAGATTTAAGTAAGATCATGGGGATAAAAAGCATTTTGTAAACTCTGAATTGCTCTACAAATGTGAAATGCTATTACTTTTAAGGGAAGCAGATTCAAGTATTATTGCTCAGAGGGAGACGTGTTGGAGCCCCATGGCTGAGATGAGTAGTTCTAAAGCTGGTAAAAACCACAGGTGGTGGGATAGAGATCACATTGCTAATTGTTGGCCTTGTGAACGCTCCTCCCCGGCTCTGACCCTCACCTCTGTCCCATCACCCAACAGTTTTGAAAGAGGTGTTTGGTATCATTTAACTTCAGCCAAGTTTGTAAACCAAAGTTGCAAAAAAAAAAAAAAAAGAGCTAATGGCTATTTAACCACTGTATCAAATTAATAATCAAATATCTGGATACAAGTAACTCAGAAAGAACTGAGAATAAAGCACAGACAATCATCTCTTTCTTCTAGCTTCATTTGTATCAAATAAAGAAGAATTTCTGAATAGAAGGGAAGCAAAATTTATGAGGAAATACTTTAGTAGTAGGCTGAAAGGAGAGCAGTCATAGGAATAATTTCTTAAGTTAATCAGTTAATCTTATCATAAACACAGCAGAAGGGTCTGTAAGGGCCTTTCCTGCTAAATTAGCCTGAACTACAAGGCCATAGAAATATACCAGAAAAGATGTTTGACTCTGTCTATAAGATTCAATATAATTTTCACTTACTCTTTTATTCAGCAAGTATTTATTGAGTAATTATATACATGGTACTCTCTGCCTTCAAGGAATTTATGTTCTGGAGGGTGAAATAGACAATAAAAGGGACGCCTGGGTGGCTCAGTCGGTTAAGCATCTGCCTTCTGCTCAGGTCATGATCCCAGGGTCCTGGGATCGAGTCCTGCATCTGGCTCCTTGCTCAGTGGAGAGCCTGCTTCTCTCTCTGCCTGCCGCTCCCCGTGCTTGTGCTCTCTCTGTCTCTCTGATAAATAAATAAATAAATGAAAATCTTTAAAAAAAGAAAAGAATAAAATTGTTATTAACCTAAACAACTTTATGGGAAAGAAGGTAATAAACAATCAACTATATTTATGTCCCTCCACATTTTTGAACTATGGAATCACTAAACTTTAGCACTGAGAATGCCTTCTTTATAGATTGATTCTAGGTCAAATTCTTCATTTCATGCCCGAGGAAACTGAGAATGAGCAGATAAATTGCTGAGATATCAATACCCAGCCAAGTGTCACAACTAGAACTCAGCTCTTCTGATTCCCACTGCCCTTTCCACTGTGCTACATTATAGAGGCATATGTTTTCCATAGTTTAATCAGAGTATGCTATTTTGTGTCTCTTCTTTCCTGTTTATATTACTCATAACACATTTCCACGTACAGATCTAAGTGAGGCTCTTATCATTTTTGGTAGCTACATGGCATTCCGTTATATCCACATAGGCTGTGGTCCTTTACGAATCATCACTGAATTGCACAAAGGAATATAAGCCAAGACTAATACTTTGTGTTAATGGTTTTTAATTAAAAAAAATCTGTAGCTGCTTTGTAAATTATGTTTTAAAAAATCATAGATTCTTTTTTTTAAAGATTTTATTTGTTTATTTGACAGAGAGAGACAGCGAGAGAGAGAGAGAGAGAACACAAGCAGGGGGAGTGGGAGAGGGAGAAGCAGGCTCTCTGCTGAGCAGGGCAACCGATGCGGGGCTCGATCCCAGGACCCTGGGATCATGATCTGAGCCGAAGGCAGATGCTTAACCCACTGAGCCACCCAGGCACCTCCCAAAATCATAGATTCTTAATCTGGTTTACTCATATTTTCTTTCTTAAAAGGAGACCTGCTCATTTTGTGTATTTTCTAAGTATTATTCTTATTTAAGTTTTTTAAAGTATATAAAAGGTATAAATATATGCAAAGTATGAAATAGTTTTGCATCTAAAATTGTCAAACCCATTTAGTACTGATTCAAAATGTGTACATATTTAGATTCCTGATTATTCTTTGTAATTCATCTTTTTGATCATGGCCATTATGCATTTGAACTTGAAAAAGACTTTAGAAAGTATTATTCTTCTCCCCTTTCCATCTGGAAAATAGAGGAAAAGAGTCTTTTTTTTTTTTTAAAGATTTTATTTATTTGAGAGAGAGAGAATGAGAGACAGAGAGCATGAGAGGGAGGAGGGTCAGAGGGAGAAGCAGACTCCCTGCCGAGCAGGGAGCCCGATGCGGGACTCGATCCCGGGACTCCAGGATCATGACCTGAGCTGAAGGCAGTCGCTTAACCAACTGAGCCACCCAGGCGCCCCTGAGGAAAAGAGTCTTACAAAGGTGAATTTCCGAAGTTTATTCAATACTTCTCAAAATGTCTCAAGATTTATAACATTTATTTTCCAAAGCCCAACTTTGGGAAAATTAAGCCCAGATTTTGAATGTAATGATCATTTTGTGGTGTTGCAGTGTCTTATTTTTCTTGAAGGTCATTATTATGAAAAAAGGCAGATTTTAAAAAATGTCTAGTTCATGTTTGAGTTGAGTATTGAATACACTGCTTTGCATCCAGAGAAAACTGAAAAGTAAGGAGTAACACAACCATAAATTAAGCTTTTAAATCATTGTTATTTTTGTAGTTCCTTTCTTTCAACATTTTGAAATTACTAATCACAATATGTCTCCTGAGGCAAGGGAAACAAAAGCAAAAATAAACTATTGGGACTACATCAAAATAAAAAGCTTCTGCAATCAACAAAACTAAAAGTCAACCTACAGAATGGAAGAAGATATTTGCAAAGGACATATCTGATAAAGGGATATATATATATGGATATATATATATGAACATATATATATATGGATACATATATATATCCAGATATATATGTATCCATATATATATGTTGTTTTATATATATATAAAACTCAACACCCAAAAAACAAATAATCCAATTAAGAATGGGCAGAAGACATGAACAGACATTTCTCCAAAGAAGACATACAGATGGGGGCACCTGGGTGGCTCAGTTGGTTAAGTGTCTGCCTTCAGCTCAGGTCATGATCCCAGGGTCCTGGGATTGAGCCCCACCTCAGGCTCCCTGATCAGCAGGGAGTCTGCTTCTCCCTCTCTCTCCTTCGCCCCCCCCCACCGCTCATGTGCTTGCTCTCTTTCTCTCTCTCACAAATAAATAAATAAAATCTTTTTTTTAAAAAAAGAAGAAGACATACAGATGGCCAACAGACACATGAAAAGTTGCTCATCATCACTTATCATCAGGGAAATGCAAATCAAAACTACAATGAGATAGCACTTCACACCTGTCAGAATGGCTAAAATAAAAAACACAAGAAACAACAAGTTTTGGAAAGTATGTGGAGAAAAAGGAACCCAAGTGCTCTGTTGGTGGGAATGCAAACTGGTGCAGCCACTGTGGAAAACAGTATGGAGGTTCTTCAAAAAGTTAAAAATAGAACTACCTTATGATCCAGCAATCACACTACTGGGTATTTACCCAAAGAATAAGAACACGAATTCAAAGGGACACATGCACCCCTATGTTTATAGCAGAATTATTTACAATAGCCAAGATATGGAGACAGCCCAAGTGTCCATCAATTGATGAATGGATAAAGAAGATGTTACATACACACACACACGTACACACACGCACACACACACACACTGGAATATTTTTCAGCTATAACAAAGAATGAAATCTTGCCATTTGCAACCATGTGGATGGAGCTAGAGAGTATAATGCTAAGTGAAATAAGTCAGTCAGAGAAAAAGTACCATATGATTTCACTCGTATGTGGAATTTAAGAAACAAAACAAACAAGCAAAGGGAGAAAAATAATAGAGAAATCAAGAAACATACTCTTAATTGGGAATAAACTGATGGTTATCAGATGGGGATGGGTTAAATAGGTGATGGGGATTAAGGAGTTCACTTGTCAAGAAGAGCAGTGGGTGATGTGTGGAATTGTTGAATCACTATATTGTACACCTAAAACTAATATAACACTGTATGCTAATGAACTGGAATGGAAATAAAAACTTGAAAAAAGTCACTAATCACAGATGCTATGTAGCACCAGGAGTAGATAAGAACTGAAGACTGAAAGGTGAACTCATGGGTAGTAGCATTGCTTGCCCAAATTGTTAATAGTAACTATCATTCACTGAGCCTGTATTTTGCTATGTACTCTATTTTATATCATTTAATCCTCAGTTTGGTTATATTACCCCCATTTCTACAGATTAGTAAACAGAGGTTTGGAGAAGTTTGGTAACTTGCACAAGGTCACATGGCTAGCAGAGTCAGGATAGAAATCTTTAATTCCAAAGTTTATGCTTTTCACATACCATACTGCCTCTCTTTGGCACATCATTGAGGGAAAGGGCAGTAGTTTACCTTTGGAATAGTCTCACAGAGAAGAATTATATAAAGGTCAAGTTGTTCCTGTAAGAAGAATATAAGTCTTTTTATTAATTAAAATGTTAACATTTATTCTGGTCATATACTTTTAGGAACTTATCCCACATTAAAAGATACAGATTTTGAATGAATGCAGGGCTTTTTTTTTTTTAAGATTTTATTTATTTATTTGACAGAGAGAGAGAGACAGCGAGAGAGGGAACATAAGCAGGGGGAGTGGGGGAGGGAGAAGTAGGCTTCTTGCGGAGCAGGGAGCCCGATGTGGGGCTCGATCCTAGGACCCTGGGATCATGACCTGAGCCAAAGGTGGACGCTTAGCGACTGAGCCACCCACGCGCCCAGTTTGGGCTTTTAAAAGAAAAAAAGTGGGGCGCCTGGGTGGCTCAGATGGTTAAGCGTCTGCCTTCGGCTCAGGTCATGATTCCAGGGTCCTGGGATCGAGTCCCACATCAGGCTCCCTGCTCCTTGGGAGCCTGCTTCTCCCTCTGCCTCTCTCTCTCTCTCTCTGTCTCTCATGAATAAATAAATAAAATCTTTAAAAAAAAATTAAAAAAAAGTTACAGATTATTTATATAATTTTCATGTTTTTAAAAAGATGCCTTCTAAAATCAAGCCTGTCAGATATTATATATACCTGCCTGCCCAAAAGATGAATTTGTTTACAATGAATAGAGGAATAAAATAACTGGTACCACAAGCTACTTTTCTTTATTAATGATGAATTTTCAGCCTTCAGATAAATCTTTATTCTTGAGAGATTCCTGACTTGCTTAACTTTTGCAATAGGAAATCCCATACGTTTTTTGAAAATAGGAATCTAGAAGACTGGCTAACCTTGCACTGAAATTCTTTACAGACAATATGATGTTTTCAGTATGGCTACATGATTTGCTATCCAAGATGTATCTATTTTGAAAGTAGCTTTGTTTGAGAGGAAGAGTATTAACAGAGGCATCTAGAAAGATAGAAAATATGCTCTGGTAGCTATCCTCCAAGATAGCCTAGACTGATCCTCATATCTTGGTATTCCCCCTCCTACATTGAATCAGGGCTGATTTTTGTGACAGATTACTATAGAAGTGACAATGGAGGCCTTCTGGGGCTAAACAATAAAAGGCATTATAATTTTTGCCATGGCCCCTTCGATCCCTTGCTCTGGGGAAAGGCAGTCACCATGAATGCAAGGACCCCTGAAAATTAACCTATGTGAAGAGAAACTGAGGTCTCCTGCCAATAGCCAGCACTAAGTTGCCATTCGTGTGACTGAGCCACCTTGGAAGCAGATTGGTAGCCTAAGTCAAGTCTTCAGATGACTTAACCTCATGAGACTTCTGACTTAACCTCATGAGAATCTCTAAGCTAGAACCAAACAGCCACAGAAAGTATGAGAGATGTTATTTTTGAGCCACAAAGTTTGGGGATAATTTGTTTTGCAGAAATAGGTAACTCATGTACACACTAACATTTAAATATTGCTTTTCTGAAAAGCTGTCTATTCTCTTCCTAATTACTAGCTCATTATTTTCCTGAGATATACTTCCATCTTCTTTTCTTTTTTTTTTTTTAAAGATTTTATTTATTATTTGACAGAGAGAATGAGAGAGAGAGAGCACATGAGAGGGGGGAGGGTCAGAGGGAGAAGCAGACTCCCCGGCGAGCAGGGAGCCCGATGCGGGACTCGATCCCGGGACTCCAGGATCATGACCTGAGTCGAAGGCAGTCGCTCAACCGACTGAGCCACCCAGGCGCCCCCATCTTCTTTTCTTATCACCCATTCTTTTCAAAAGAATTCCTCTATCTTTTAACTTCCCTGACAAAGCTGTTTTTTAGGGGCATATGTTGAAGCATTTTCTTTCCTCCTGCGAAAATGCAATTCTCTTTTCTCTATTTCACTAATTGTACGAGGTAAGTCTGCATATAAAAGGAAAATAAAGGGTATTGCTATGATTAAACAGTTCAGCTCAGCAATTCGAACTTTGCGCCCAACAGGAGGCAAACTTCAGTGACTCCCCAGTGCCTAAGGGATCAAGTTCAAACACCTCGCCCTATGTGATTCAGCCTCCACCCTGTTCTCACCATGTTTTCTACTGCTTTCCTTTACAAGCTCATTGTTCCAGTCAAACTGAACTATGATGTTTCTAATTCATGGTTTTTGCATCCTAGCTATTAGGTGCATGTGAAACCAAAACAAAACAAAAGTAGGGCCTGTGATCAAAAGAATTTGGGAAATGCTGTCTGTTGTAGATTTCTCCGGAGATTTACCTTGTATTTAGCATATTGAGGGCTCTGAAAAGTCCCACAATAAAGAAATCTGTTCACCTCAAACAAAACTTTGTTCAACTCAACAAGACTTAGTTGACTAACATATGAATCAGGATCCAGAACAGAAAACAACACCTATGCCAGGGAATCCATAAAAGGAATCTGACACGAGAACCCAGTTTTTAACATTTTAGAGGAATTCAAAGAGTAATAGTGGGATAGCCCACAGATGAGCAATGTGAGGGAGATGCTACTCCCTAGATTCTAGGGACCAAGGGAGGAGGTAGTGTGGCCCAGATGTGGTAATACATTTTTTGGTAGATTCTCCAGCCCCAGTTAAGCCTTGTGATAACTGCAGTTCTAGCTGACATTTTAACTGATTGTTTCCTCATGAGAAAGCCT
This sequence comes from Leptonychotes weddellii, assembly GCF_054177405.1. Taxonomy (NCBI): domain Eukaryota; kingdom Metazoa; phylum Chordata; class Mammalia; order Carnivora; family Phocidae; genus Leptonychotes; species Leptonychotes weddellii. The sequence goes on from NC_138383.1 coordinate 29,274,414, forward strand.
GAGCCAGAACCACATAGCCAAGCCAGGTCCCAGGATTCCTGATCCTCAGACAGTGTGTGAGATAATAAACATTTGTTGTTTTAAACTGCTAAGTTTCAGAATAATATGTTACATAGAAATAGATAATTTTTTTTTCCCTAAGATTTTATTTATTTATTCATGAGAGACAGAGAGAGAGACAGAGGCAGAGCGAGAAGCAGGCTCCCCGCGGAGCAGGGAGCCCGATGCGAGACTCGATCTCAGGACCCCGGGATCATGACCTGAGCCGAAGGCAGACGCTTAACCGACTGAGCCACCCAGGCGTCCCTAGAAATAGATAATTAATGTAGATATTGTTACGTGGAAGTGAGATTCTCCTGTAACAGAATCCTAAAATGCAGAAGTGACTTTGGAACTGGGGGCTGGACTCTGGAGACAGTGTTAGTGAAAGTCCAAAGTACTTGAAGAAACCATTAATAGAGGTATCATGATCTTTGATAAGGCTGCAGGTGAAGGCTTGCAAGAAAATGAGGTTATGTTATTGGCTACTAGAGGAAAGGGGATCCTTATTAAACAGTGGCAAAAAGTTCAGCAACATTTGTTGCCTTCCGTAACTAAAAGGTAGAAAATGTGTCTAATGAACTGGGTGATCTAGCAAAAGAGATTTCCAGGCAAAGCTTTCTTCTTGTTGCCTATAGGAACATGTGAGAGGAGAGGGGTAAAATAAAGGAACAACTTTCAACAAAAAGGATTTGCTGATTTGGAAAATTCTCGTCTCTCCAAATAGTAAACAATGGTAACATTAAGATACAGCTTCTGAGCACAGATCACGTCCAGGGCATTGCCAATAAAACACAGTCCAAGGATGAAGCCAATGGTGTGACTGTAAAATCTTTTGTCGAAGTCTCACAAAGATTTAAGGTTGTGTGTCAGAGTATTATTCTGTTCACATAAAATGTCCTCTCAGGAGATTACAGGTATGTCGCACATAGTCTCAATAAAATGATGAAGCATCTAGGAAGCTTAAGGTCATGATCCCTCAGCTATCTCATCAGAAAGATAATTGTAGGTGTAGCTTTTGTCTAATTGGAGTGAATCCAATAAGATTCACAGAAAACTCATAAAATTTTTAAAGGAAGTGTATATGCAGAAACATCGCCATCTTGGACCAAAACAGATAGAGATAGTACAAAATGAAAAAAGGCCTTTAGTTTCTCAAAGTTCTACTGGCAAGAAGTAGGCTGAGAAAACTCCTCAGCTGTAAACATAGGCTAGCTTTCATGAAAAAGGGAGGATGACTCAGAAGTCAGAACCAAGACCACAGAACGTGAAGCTCAGAGCCAGGGAGAATTATTCCGAGACCTAGAGACTTGATCAAGGAAATTTCAACATTTGCTCAGCTGGATTTAGGAACTGCAATGGACCACTGACTCCTCTGTGCCTGCCATTTTCCCTCTTTTTAAGCAGGAATATCTATAGCAGTTATCCAATTATGCCTGTCTCGCCATTGTATATTGGGTGAATGGAGGGCAGCTAGTTGTTGCTTTAGCTGCTACGGAGAGAAGGACTGTTCTCAAGGAGATATACTTAAGGAGCTATACCCAGGGAGCCTCAACTGCACAGGAACTTGATTTAGATGATGACATGCTGACTTCAAGCTCATGCTGTAAGAGACTTTTGGTGACTTCAGGAGAAAGCAAGTATATTTTACATGTGAGACGGACATGAATCATTGGGCACCAGAGGATGGACTGTGGTAGCCAGCCTCCAAGAGAGCCCTCAATTATCCTTGCCTGTTGGTGTCCCTCCCACACTGTATCACAGTTAGTCTGTGTTACCAACAGCATGTGGCAGAAGTGATGGTATGTTAGTTCTGAGATTAGAGTATTAAAAAGACTGCAGCTTCTATTCTGGTATCTCTATCTCTTGGGTACTTCCTGTTGGAAAAACAAGCTGCCATGTTGTATGCAGCTATGAGGAGGCCACCTGGCAGAATAATGAAGTCTCTGGCCAATAGCCAGCTAGGAGCTGTGTCCTGCCAACAACCATGTGAATGAACTTGGAAGTGAACTCTTCAGCCCTACTCTGGCCTTGAGATAACTGTAGCCCCAGCCAAATCTTGACTGCAACCTCATGAGAGACCTTGAGCCAGAATCACCTGGCTAAGTCATTCTCAGATTACTAAACCTCAGGAATTGTGCAAGATAATAAAAAAAAATTGTTGTTTTAAGCTGTGAAGTTTCAAGGTATTTAATATGCATCAGTAGATATGAAACGCAGGGCCCAAGAGCCAGGACTACCCAGCAGAAGCTGGGACCACCGAGAGAGGAACTGTCCGTCTGCAGTTGGAGCCACAGAGCATGCAGCCACTACTGGAGATACTGTCTGAAGTACAGGGAGAAGGAAAGACCCACCCTCTCCGTGGCCCCTCATCTGCCGCCCTTGCCTTCATTGGCCAAACAAAACCACAAGGAAATTGATAAGGGAAAGGAGCAACCTCTTGAAATACAAAACATGGCAGAGGGAGAGAAGGAAATCAATTTGAGAACAAACAGGCCAGTTACCAGCACAACCAAGAATGCTTTTTATGTGGAATTTCCAATATTCTTCAGAACCTTGTTTTTAAAGTCTAGTTTGGGAAACAGTGGCCTAACTTGCTCTTCCCCAAATCTCTGCAGGTCCAAATCTTATGCACAAATTATTGTCCACTTTAAATGCAAAGTTTTACTCCACTAACCTTTTGTTCCCCATTACTTGGGGTAGCCCCATCTTCTTTCAATTCCACAATATTTTGTCTACACCCATGTTAGGCATTTTCAAACCCAACTTACAGTTATTTAACGTATCTTACTGTCTGAGAATTAATAAGCTTCTTCAGAATCAGATCTATTTCTAATGCACTGTTGCATATTGCCTTATCATCATAGCACCTATCACAGAACCCTGCTCATAGTAAATATCAGTAGGTATTAATTGAATGAATGAGTGGATGAATGAATGTCAAAGCTAGTGATAGAAATGGTATGAAACTATTACCTTCATCTATGTTACTATTAAATCCCTTACATACATGTAAGTTCTATACGGTAGAAATAAGACATTCTAGAATAATCTTCCTATTTTATTGGCTCATTACATCTTTTGAATTCCTGTGAACCTTTTCTTGGGGGAAGGGAACAATAAAATTGCAAACTGGTTTATATCTGGGTAGGAATAATTATCCTGTGAGATCAAAGTCCTGTCTGGAACTTTTTAGCAGGAGGAGTAGGTTCAGAGAACTGCACTTGTCTCCTCTCTCAACATTGACTGTTCTGACAAAAATCATCTGCTTAGTAAGAAAGGAATGCTCAGCATTTTGCAAAAGCAATTTTCTCTACTTCCCTATCTTCCTTGCTGATGCCTTAATAGAGGGAATAAATGTGAAGCAGAAAGGATTTTTTCTTCCTTCTTTCCTTCCTTCCTTCCTTCCTTTCAGGGGTGAGGGAGGGGCAGAGGGAGAGGGAGAGAATCTTTTTTTTTTTTTTTTAAAGATTTTATTTATTTATTTGACAGAGAGAGACACAGCGAGAGAGGGAACACAAGTAGGGGGAGTGGGAGAGGGAGAAGCAGGCTTCCCGCAGAGCAGGGAGCCCGATGCGGGGCTCGATCCCAGGACCCTGGGATCATGACCTGAGCCGAAGGCAGACGCTTAACCGACTGAGCCACC
>NC_138383.1:29278198-29298561 GCF_054177405.1 Leptonychotes weddellii
GAGAGGGAGAGAATCTTAAGCAGGCTCATACCCACCCTGGAGCCTGATATGGGGCTCGATCTCGTGGGGCTCAATCTCACTTCTTTTTTTAAAGATTTTATTTATTTATTTGAAAGAGGGAGAGAGAGAGAGAGAGAGCATGAGCAGGGGAAGAGGGAGAAGCAGGCTTCTCGCCCAGCAGGGAGCCTGATGCGGGGCTCAATCCCAGGACCCTGGGATCATGACCTGAGCCGAAGGCAGACGCTAAACCGACTGAGCCACCCAGGTGCCCCTCAATCCACTTTAGATAAGCCCCTCCTAATTAGCTCAGGCCTCCTCACTTCCTGCCTGGATTTCCATAATGCCCCCAACAAGTCTCCTGGCACCTTGCTTCTAAAAACAAATCTTAGCTCGGTACTCTCATGTTGAAAGTTCTTCAATGGTTACTCCTTCTCTTTTGGATGAAATCCAAACTCTTCATAATTTGGCCTTGGGGTTACTTCTTCAGCCAAATATCTTTTCTTACCAACACCAAGCTTTCCAGTTATTATCCACCCCCAACTGCCTCCCCAACCCTTCCTTCTGTCCCTCTCCTTCCCCTTTCACCCAAATCTTTTCCAAGCTCAACTCAACTCATCCTTCAAGATTTAGTTTCAACTATCCCTGCAGGAATTTTCTCTTGAGCCCCTCACTATGGATTAAGCTCTGTTAGCATACTTTTATAGACCTTGGGCAAGCTGTTCTCTAAACCTCAGTATCCCAATCTAGGAAAGTGGGATAATACAGTACTTACCTCAGAAGCTTGTGGAAAGAATAATAGATAATTTATGCAAAATACTTAGCACAGTGCTTGACATATATGAAGTGTTACATATTAGGTGTTAAATCATAACAATTATCTAATCCAATCTCTTCATAATTGAGAAAACTGAGATCCAGAGCAGTCAAATGACCAGCTCAAGTAGAACAAAGATAGGATGAAGGGGATATCTGATTTGCTTATGAGGGTTTACAAACCAAATTTCAAAGCGAGGAAATTAGGGGGAATTGATTTCAAATTTAATATTAGAATAAAATATTTATTGAGAAACTTGAGTTTGAGAGTAAATGTTACACCACTAAGAAAAATGGCTAGTCAGGCCAACTTTTAAGATAGTTTAGGATATTTGACACTTAGAACTGAAATGTTTTCTTAATTGGCTCAACTTGCTAATTTACTTTGTTTATTTCTATATTCAACAAAGTAGTGTCTGTGCATTCACTCAGCCTTTTTAAAAAAATTGAATTAAGTACAACATTAAACCATTAACATGACCTTAAGAAAATCAATATTGTCCCCAGGCTCAAGACCACTCACTCCACAGCTTAATTGGTCCTTAACTTGCAGCTCTTGTAGACGTGTATTATCCAACACAGTAGCCACTGACCACGTGTTGCTGTTGGGCACTTGAAATATGGCTTGTCTGAAATGAAATGTTCTGTAAGTGAAAATACACACACGGATTTTGAAAGGTTTGGTTAAAAAAAAGGCAAAGTATCTCAATAATTTTTTTAAAAGATTTATTTATTTGAGAGAGAGAGAATGAGAGAGCAAGTGTGTGTGAGTGGGGGGGGGGCCACAGGGAGAGGGAGAGAGAGAATCCCAAGGAGACCCTGTGCTGAGCATGGAGCCCGACGATGAGGGGCTTGATCCCAGGCCCCGAGATTATGACCTGAGCCAAAACCAAGAGTCGGATGCTTAGCTGACTGAGCCACTCAGGCATCCCTATCTCAATAATTTTTTATATTGATTACATGTGAAATCATAATATTTTTGTTATATTGGGATAAATATATAATTAAAATTAATTTCACCTATTTATCTTTTTTAATGTAGCTACCAAAGATTTTTAATTACTTTTCTTTAACTGTCAAAGAATTCATTTATTTTTTTAAGATTTTATTTATTTGACAGAGAGAGAGTGAGAGAGCACAAGCAGGGGGAGCAGCAGAGGGAAAGAGAAGCAGGCTCTATGCTGAGCAGGGAGCCCGACCCCAGGATCATGACCCGAGCCAAAGGCAGATGCTTAACCAACTGAGCCACTCAGGAGCCCCTTTAATTACTTCTTTAGCTAACATTATATTTCCACTGGATACCTCTGCTCTAGACCCTGGGATTTTTCAGAACAGGTGGGGAACATTAGTCCTAAGGTCAGACATTGCTCTTTCCTGGACTTTCTCTGCTTAGACGATGTAACTGTCACCCTTCCTGGAGGCCAGGTACATCCACTGTCCCATTCAGAATGGAGTCCTTAAAAGGGTGGAGGAGTTAAAGAACAATTTTAAATGTAGATCACTGAGCAAATGCATGTTTCAGAGAGTCAAAGACAATAGGTGATTATCCAAGGCAACGTCTAACATTCACCTTAACGTTCCTGATTGGCTCTCCTATTTTACTTAGATTATTTCTTTTAATTGCCACAACAACGCTAACATTTAGGTGCTATTGTTGCATACATATTTTACTAATGAGTAATTGGAAGTTAGGGAGTTAGCAGGCAGTGGTGTGGAGTTTTGATCCCAGTTGGTCCAACTATCCAATTGAAATATGTAGCAAGATTATGTGCTCCTTGTATATCCTATGCCTTGTCTATATATGACCTGACACACTAGATAGTGAGTATGTGTAGTAAAATGTATAACTTCAACCATGTAGGATATATATATATGTATATATAAATGGAAAAGTCTGGAAAGAAAAACATCAGAATGTTAAAAGATGGTTGATTATGAATGGTGACATTATGGACATTTTTTACATTTTTAAAATAATGTACATTTACATGTTTTTCATCTTTTTACTTTACTGCATCTTCCAAACAAGATACTTTTCTGTATCTTTTTTGATGATGTGTGTATACTGTTTTAATTTATTTCCGTTACTTTTAAAATTGCACAAAATAGTATTTTAAGAGAAGGTAGGTGGTTACTGACATGTTCTCTGAGTGCTGATATTGATCTTTTCTCTTCTTCCCATGATGTCTCCATTCCTCCCACATTTGGTGTCCTTTTCCTCCACTTGCTTCTCCATTCTCTCTCTCTCTCTCTCTCAATTTCTCTCTTCTGCTTTTTCACCCCTCTCTCTCTGTCTTGCTTCTTTCAGGATCCTCTCTTGAGATATTTTCCCCTGGGTTTTCTTCCCTTATCTCCTCTCTCTCTCTTCTTTTCGAGAAGACTGATATTCAAATGAAGGGTCAATTAAATGTTACTTTGCACCTGGTAGGTTTCTGGGAGATTATACCTGCCTCTGGAGTTGTGAGGAAGGTGCTCAAGTTGGGGACTGAGCAATGGAGGGCAAGACTTCTAAAGAGGACGGCTATGATTTAGATAAAATAAAAGGTGGGGGAGAACATTTCAGAGTGACAGAAGCAGTGGAGACAAAGGTCTGAGGATTCTACCAGGGAAAGAGAGATGAGAGGGGGTTCTTACCTTATGGGGTCTAGGAATTGTTGTCTCCTGGTGCTGGCACTCAGTTAGAAAGGATATGGACTTCAACTGATTTTAGCTCCTGGATTAAATTAGTCTTGGTTGTATAATTGACTTTGATATGTGGCCTTTGGATCTGAATTGGGCTTAATAAGATTTAACTGCTTCAAAGGGCTTTATAAGAATTCATTTTATACTTCAAATCTGATTTCAAATGCTACCTACTTTAAAAAGCCTTCTCTGACTTTGGTGCTCCTCCTCCAGAGCTCCTATTGTGCCATAGTTGATACATACCTTATTCAAGCAATTACCTCCTTTGTATTTTATCTTATTCTGTGGGAAATGTTTCCTTTATTGCCTCTCTTCAGGAATCCTGAGGGACAGACAGGTATCTTATTCATATTTGTATCCCAGGCCTAGCAAAGACCAGGAAAACACTCAGTTGAGCACGAAAGTGCTCAATAATGATTTCTAAAAGTATTTTATTTTATTTTAGTTATTTTTTTTAAAAAAAGATTTTATTTATTTATTTGGCAGAGAGAGACACAGCGAGAGAGGGAACACAAGCAGAGGGAGTGGGAGAGGGAGAAGCAGGCTTCCCGCAGAGCAGGGAGCCGGATGCGGGGCTCTATCCCAGGACCCTGGGATCATGACCTGAGCGGAAGGCAGACGCTTAACGACTGAGCCACCCAGGCGCCCCTTTAAAAGTATTTTAATAGCTAACATTTAGTAAGCACTGTGGCAAGCCCTATACCTACACTGTTTCATTCACCAGACACTTTAGGAGAAAAGTACTTTTTTTTTTTTTTAAAGATTTTATTTATTTATTCATGAGAGAGAGAGAAGCAGAGCGAGAAGCAGGCTCCCAAGGAGCAGGGAGCCCGATGCGGGACTCGATCCCAGGACCCTGAGATCATGACCTGAGCCGAAGGCAGACGCTTAACCATCTGAGCCACCCAGGCGCCCGGAGAAAAGTACTTTTATTATCCTCATTTTACAATAAGAAAACTGAAAGTAAGAGAAATTAATTTCATTTTGGACTAAATTTTACTTTGAAACGAATGGCAGAACTTTTTCTACAGGCTTTGGCTTCAAGATTTGGGCTCTTAATCATCATAGATGAACGAACGGGTGGATGAGGAATGCTTTTCATTCCATGGCTGAAGAAGTGACCTGGGGGCGCCTGGGTGGCTCAGATGGTTAAGCGTCTGCCTTTAGCTCAGGTCATGATCCCAGGGTCCTGGAATCGAGTCCCGCATTGGGCTCCCTCCTCAGCAGGGAACCTGCTTCTCCCTCTCCTGCTCCCCCTGCTCCCCCTGCTCGTGCTTTCTCTCTCTGTCAAATTAATAAATAAAATCTAAGAAAAAAAACCCAAAAATAATAAAATAAATAAAATCTTTAAAAAGAAGTGATGTGGAACAGTCCATCATTTATATTACAAAGGCAACTATGATGTCAAATTATGGTAAATCCTAACTCACTAATGTTTCTAACTTTTAAATCACCTTTACTTCTCCCTCCCTCCCTTCCTTCCTTCTTCCTTCCTTTCCCATGGTCTCTCTCTCCAAAACTCTCAGGGAAAATGTTTGAACTCATATACTGAAGTGTAACCTAGTAAAGAACGGAGTGTTTTATAGGAAAGGGAAGTAACATTTTACTTGGTTCCCACTTCTTACCATTCATTTGCAAATTTACAAATACCAAGCACCTACTGTGTGCTAGGAACCTTTTTTTAAGCACTAAGTGGTAAGCAAAACAAAGTTCTGGTTCTCACGGAGATTACACTAGTGGCACTTTACATACACTGACTGGTTCAATTCCTCACAATAATCTTATGAGGTAACGATGACAACAATAATAGATAACTCTTAGCAATGCATATCTGTGCCAGGCACTGGGCTATGTGTTTTATTTGCATTAACTCAGGTATCACAACACCCGTATGTATGTTTTCCCCATTTTACAAATGAGGAAAACTGAGACACAACTGACTGACTCAAGGTTTGAACTCAAGCAAGTGTGGCTCTAACTCCTAGGATATTAACCATAAGGCTATATTGTTTCTCATGCATTTCTTTCTTAATCTCACAACTTTTAAGTGTTCAAGTTCTATCTCAGATCGTCTGACTCCCAAGCTCAGGGGTTTGCGAGTGAGAATGCCTGGGAATTTTTGCAACACTTTCTCTTCCGACGAAATCAAACTAATTTCCACTTAATTTTCAGATTTGTGATGTGAACCCTCCTGCACCGTAAATTCCCCGGCAAGGAGAAAGATAGGGCCTCAGCCGGGGTCATCTTACACTGGCTGGGGTACCCAGCAGATGGCGCTATCTTAGTAGCCGCCAGCTGGCTGTCCGGTCCCCAGGGCTCACCGCCTCCGCCGAAAGCTTCCCGGCCCTCTCTCACTCCCTTCTCTCTCCTCCTCCCCACGGAGCCCGGGCCCACGTGACCCCAAGGCGGCCAATGGGCGAGCAGAGAGGGCGAGCTGGTCCCTGTGGCCGCCATTAAAGCGAAGGGAAAACCCGTGAATTCGGATTAAAAGGGGAAAAACACCGCCCGCTGGGCCCACAAAATGGGGGTGACTACGGCGTCCGGGCGGTGAGGCCGCAGTAGAGCAGACGTTAGGCCGGCTTGGCCCAGGGACGACACGAAGACACAGCCAGAGAATGGTCTGAGCCCGCAGACGCCGCCACCACCTCCGCCACTGAGGAGATTCTGGGCTTAAGGACATCGCCGCTGCCGGGCCGGGGGCCTGGGCTTCCCTCCCGGTTCTTGCCCTTCCTGCCCCTCTACGGGCGCCTCCCCGCCCGGGAGAACCCTCCAGGGCTTGGGCTCTGCCTTTTCGGACTCCATTTTAATTATTTATTGTGTTAATTTATTATTTTTTCTTGTGGAAGGGGCACATATCTCCTCTGTCCCCCAGAGAGGGACGAGCGTCCGCGGGCTCCGCGGCGGCCGCAGTCCGGCCCGCGGGGCAAGCGCGGCGCGGCCCTCCCGCCGGCCCTGGGCCCCGGGCGGCTAGGTGCCGGCCGGGCGGCGGGGGCTGCTCGCGGCGGCGGGGGGGGTGGGTGGGGAGGGCGGGCGGCCCGGCGGCCTCCTTTTCCACCGCTCCCCCAACCACCACCCCCCCGTCCTCCCCGGTGTCTGTGTTTCTCTCTCTGGTCGGAGGCGGCGGTAATGGCGGATGGTGGGTTGTGGCGCCGGCGGCGGCTGCTGTGAGGGACGATGAGTTCCTCCTTCGTGCCGAACGGGGCCAGCCTGGAAGATTGTCACTGTAACCTCTTCTGCCTGGTGAGTGCAGGGGCCGCGGGCGGGGGCCGCGGCGAGCGGGGCGGTGGGGGAGGGGGCGGCGAGGTGCGCCCTTGGGCCGTGGGGGAGGGGGTCCGGGTCTGATCCAGATGCCCGAGTCCCCAGGCTAGGCCCAGCCGGAGCCGACGCGGCGGCGGAGCTCCGCACCAACCCCGGGAAACACGTTCGCTCACCCACCATCCTAGGCTCTGGTTTAGGAGTGCTGGCTTTTTTTTTTTCTTGTTTCCGACTCTTGCTCACCGTAGTCTTGTCTTCAACTTCTGCTCCTTATCTGGCAGGACGCTCACATTTCCCTCTGTGTTTCTTGCTTAACTATTGCTTTTCTCCTTATTGGCCCTGTATCCCTTCGTAACACTTTCCATTATTGCCATTCTCCCAGTGTCTTTATTCCTCACTGTTAATTTGGTTTCCCCCAATAAACAGGACACCGGAACTGAGGTACTAAAAATCTCTCTTCCTTTTACATTTTCTAATGAGTCAAGCTAACAGAAGATTAGTTTCTCCCTTCGATAAGTTCAGATCTCTCTGTAAAAACCAGTAGATACCATTTCATATGTTTTCTCTTTAAACTTTGAAAACAGTTTGCCATTTTGACAGTTTCTAGCCATCTTGCTTTTATTAGAACATGTTTGTGTGAGAGTGAAACGGACTAATGGAGGAGGTTCTATGGTTTTGCACTAATTTTTTTTTTTTTCGTATTTGTTTTCCTTGCATTTTTAGAATGCTTGGGCAGGCTGCTCCTCGTTTTATTGAAAAGTCTAGGGAAGCTGGATGCAGGAATGACAATTGTATAGGTTGGCCCAGTTTTGGGAACATCCACAGTTAAGACTTTGAAAACTACCAACTGTTGCAAATATTTAGTCCTCAATTGGACAGTAGCTTAGCTTCATCCATGATGTAAAGTTTCGGTGACTTTATTTTTTGTGTGCTAGGAGAAATATTAAGAGAGTATGTGATAGGTAAGTGAACTGAGTGGGCGGAGCACAACTAGTTGGCAAGTGTAAACTGCCAGTCATGTATCAGCAGTTTCATTTTTGGCACCTTATGCTTTGCACCTCTTAAGTTAAAGAATTACTGAATTCCCTCTGTTAAATTTCTTTCACTGTGCCAAATTGGGATTTTTAATGCCCTTCTCTCTTGTAGAATGTTTTCTTGTACAGTGTCCATTAATCAGCATCTCTTCAGATGCAGTAAAACATAACAGCAGGTTTTATATTTCTGTCTTCTCTGACTCTATTTTTGGTACTTTTAGGATCAGGTTCTTTGAAAATAGACTAGTACAAATCTGACAGTTCTTTGTGAGCACCTATTTCACTTTTCCTAAAAGGGATATGTGAAGAACTAACAATTTTTTCAGTATAGTTCACATTTCATTAGAGCCATCACTTCTATAAACATGAAATGATGAGTCTTTAAAAATTAATTTTCTGTTACAAGTGTGACACCAGGGAGTAAACGTGTCCAGTTGGAACAAAACTACGTGTGCAGTATTAAAGTACATGTTTATATTTAACATTGTTAAGTTTCTTTTACATTTCTTTGGGACACATTTATTGCTATTCAGTGACATGTCAGTGTTAATATTTTAGCTGTTTTTGTTCCTTTCCTTAAATTTTTGGTTGAATGATCAAAGAATCATTTTTTTGGTCAATCTGCTTTAACATCTTAATATATATTGAAAAATTGTAATGTCTCAGTGAAATAAGGGGCTTTAAGAGAGAGTACTATTGGGGTGCCTGGGTGGCTCAGTCTTGAGGCGTCTGCCTTTGGCTCAGGTCATGATCCCAGGGTCGTAGGATGGAGCCCTGCATCCTTGCTCCATGGGAAGCCTGCTTCTCCCACTCCCCCGCTTGTGTTCCCTATCTCGCTGTCTCTCTCTCTGTCAAATAAATAAATAAAATCTTTAATTAAAAAAAAGAGTTACTATTGACTTTGAATGAATATGCAGTAATAATCATGCTTTCTTTTCTTTAGGCTGACTTGACGGGAATTAAATGGAAAAGATATGTATGGCAAGGCCCAACTTCTGCCCCTATTCTGTTTCCGGTGACAGAGGAAGACCCCATTTTGAGCAGTTTTAGTCGCTGCCTTAAGGCAGATGTACTTGGTGTTTGGCGGCGAGATCAAAGACCTGGAAGAAGAGAATTGTGGATATTTTGGTGGGGTGAAGACCCCAATTTTGCTGACCTTATTCACCATGACTTGTCAGGTGAAAGCAACTTATTTCTAACTAATGATATATAGCAACATTGTATACTTTTTCTAAAAATCATTTATATTACAAATTAAGATTTTTTTGTGTGTGTGAAACACTATTAAGTGTGAAGCCAGATAAAAATTGAGCTTACTGTTATATTTCACTGTGGTTATTTTATTTTACTTAAATTATCCATATTATGTCAGGTTTTAGCCTTAAGTAACTGTTCTTTCACCAGCCAGGTTCCTTGTGAATTTCATGCAGACAGGGCACAGGGAAGGCCTGTTACCTAAGAAAAATGAAATGGGGGAGCATAAAGTTGCTAACAAAGTAATTTGCAGGCACATGTAATTCACCATTTGAGTCCATTCTGCCACTGCTCTCTTCCCTATGATTATGCAGACAGTTGTAGGAGTATCTAGAAATACTGTAACTTTCTCATGTGTTTTTTTCCAAGGCATATATTTATTTTGTTTTTAATTGTCGTTACATTAACATATGAAAGCATATGTTAATTTTGTTATTCTTGGAGAGTGATTCTTTTGTTTTAGATACTGTTCCTTCAAACACTCACTAAAATGAGACTAGTGCCAACTTGTTTAGCTTTTTTTTTTTTTTTTTAAAGATTTTATTTATTCATTTGACAGAGAGAGAGAGACACACAGCGAGAGAGGGAACACAAGCAGGGGGAGTGGGAGAGGGAGAAGCAGGCTTCCCGCTGAGCAGGGAGCCCCGACGCGGGGCTGATCCCAAGACCCTGGGATCATGACCCGAGCCGAAGGCAGACGTTTAACGACTGAGCCACCCAGGCGCTCCCAACTTGTTTAGCTTTTATAGGACATGGAATCATACTCTGAAAAGTTACACAAAAATAATTTTATTATGAACCTATCAATAAGACTACTTCTATCTTAATTTCTTGACTTTTATGACCAAATGTTACTTTAGAAAGAGAAACTGTAGCTCTTCATGTAGTCACTGAAGCTTGTGTTTCCTTTAGACTCTTAAGAGTCAATGTTAACTGAATCTTTGGTGATAGGAATGTAAATGATTAGTTATTTGCTGCAAGGTACCAACGACTTCAGCAAGATGTTTGGTAATGATTCTTGACAGGTAAATTAAGGATTTTTTGATAACTTAAAAAAGCATTCTTATTTGAAATTGAATACTCTGAAGTTTCTATTACTGTCCATTTGACCTGTAAGACCTATTTTATTTTTGGATGTAATGTAATCCAGGTGACCGTCTTAAACAAGCTCTTAGTAAGACTAATGTTTCTGTAGGAATGTATGTGTTACATTTGTTTTGATAGTTCCTTTTACCTTCTAATGAACAAACCCTTCACTGCTAATCTTTGAGAGTGATTACAATTCTTTTATGATAAATGCTTTCTAGCTTTGCTAGCTTTTCTAATAAGATCCCTGCTGGGGATATTAGTTCTTAGTTCTGAGTATGCATTGTAGTTCTAAATGTGTAAAGTGATGTGTTTACATATGTATGTGTATGTACAAGTATATGATATATATATATATGTCAGGATATGAAATTTCTTTATTAAGCTTGCTGGCTTTTTTCTTCCATTCACTTTGGTATGCTGGAGTTATTTTATTCTTTTAAGTGGTCATAAAGACCACCTTAACTAAAATGTTTGGAGACTGTTTTAATGTTATTGATAAACTATAAACTATATAAACTAGTTGATAAACTATAATGCTGACTTGGGGATTTCAGTATTAATAAAGTTGGCAGAGCGTTTGAACAGACCACTTTTCTTCCAGATTTCGTGTAATACATTTTGTAGAATCAAAGATAATTTTAACAGATGTGTAGTATTTAGTTTTACCATCATAAGACTAGTATTTTGAAAGTCTATTAAAATTAAATGTGAGCTGTTTTGATGTATATTAAAACACTATGTGGATTTTTCCCTCTAGATTCATGTTATGAGTTAAATATGTTTTCTCCTAAAACTGGGCTACAGTTTAATAAATAGCTTCTGTAGTTTAACTTTGCTTTTTTGCATAATTTTAAAAAAATGGTAATACCTGTAGTTTAAAATATTGATCTTGAATGTGAATGAATATAATTTTGGAAGATTAGGTTTTAATTATTGTTAGATTTTGCTGAATGCCATTGAATGATAATTAACTTTAAAACATTTATCAGAGTGAAAGCAATTGAAATAGCAAAGCAAAATATATTAGGAGTAGTATGTATAATCGTAATTACCATTCCAAAGCCTCTTCTGTACTGTTTTAAACAATATGTGTAGTCAGTGGTATTTATGTAATGTTTTACCTTTTTTTCCCCCCAACTTGTCATTTACTTTAGAATGTTGTTACTTAAATCAGACATATCTTAAAGAATAATAAGGTCTTTTCAGATGGAGTATATTTGTCTCGCCCTTTCTTTGCTCCAGGGACACCGTCTGCCTCCCTTTTGGGATAATTAGTCTGCCTCTGTCTCTCTAGCTAACCCCTTTTTCATTTCTTCCCATCTGTGGCACTCTATTCCCTTCTTTTAAGCTCCCCTGAGAAGAGAGCAGCTGGACAGTAGGGGTGGCATCAGCTGCAGGAGGCAATCCTGAGTTCCAAGTGGAGGTGTAGCACTGAGGAAAAGGGAACCGGAAGGACCCAGGTGGTAACTAAAAAGCTGGTTAATTTAGTATGAGCTTGCTTTTTGCAGGCACAGGCAGTGCCCTTCTGTTTGGTTCAGCACCTACCTCATCTTGTTACTGAAATGTTTGTGATTATGGTTTTATTTCCCTTCTTGATGAGCGAAAGAGGGAAGGCATTCTACTTTGAAAAGATTAGAATTGTTTTTCTTATTAACTGAAATATCTAGTGATAAAAGTACAGAATTGCCTTTGCTCAACCCCCTTATTTCTTTCGTGTCATCCATAGTGTATTTTAAAAAATAAACTTTTAATTTTAAAATAGTTTTAGATTTACATAGAATTTGCAAAGATCGTATAGTGAGTTCCTGTATAACCCTCACCCAGCTTCTTTTATTGTTAATATCATATATTGTGTACATTTTTCACAACTAATGAACCAATATTGATATGCTGGTATTAACTAAAGCCTGTACTTTATTTGGATTTCCTTTATTTTTACCCAGAGTTCTTTTTCTATCCTATGTTCTCATCCAGGATACTACATTTAGTTGTCATGTCTCCTTAGGCTGTTCCAGATTGTGATATTTTCTAAGACTTGCCTTGTTTTGATGATCTTGATCGTTCTGAAGAATCTGATCAGATTCTATAGTGCATTTTAAATTTTGCCTGTCTGAATATCATGTAGCATGTGTTTAGGTCATTTTCTTTTCAAGGTGTAGAAACAGAATGTAAACTTATGTTATTGCTAATTGGTAAAAATCTGTTATAGCAAAACAAATCTAATTTGATACACACTTTAAACCCTCAGTACTTGTTTTGTAGCAGTAGTAGTCAGTACTGTTTAGTGATTTGCAAAGACCTAATGATTTTTGGGTTAGAATTTTTGCTAACTAGTATTGCCTAACTTTAACATTCCAGGAAGAGATTTGTTCGAAATATCCCTTGAATCCCAAAGTCAAAAACTAACTTTTTTTTTTTTTTTAACTTTTTGGTCTGCTTCCTCTGAGAGAATGGAGAGTTGAATTAATATGGTTTGATAGAAGAAGGATTAGGGAACAAAACTTTTCTCTGATTACAGCTTTTTAAATTTTATTTATTTATATGTATTTTTTTTAACTTAAAATTTGTAGCAGACCTCATTTAGTGGTTGTATGATAGAGGTGTAAAATCGGTTCTGGGAAAATTTTAACTTAATTCCTCTGCTCACAAGTCTCTATATAATAGGTAGGACTGGTTCTTTTAAGTGTACTATTAGTTTGCATCAAAGCCAGGATTGTTTTATTACCATTAGTGTGTCCTTGATGGGAGAAGAGTTTTCTGGGTATTTTTCTTTTGTGCTTTAACCTTTTTGGAATTTTATTGCTGTCATTATTGGCTTTTAGTCTTTCCCTTAAAACAAAAATAAAAATAAAAACTCCCTCTCCTGAGGTTGCATCTTTAAAAAAAAAAAAATCATAGCAAGCTAGACTGTGATGAGACTGAGAAAACTGATACCTTGAGACTAAAAAAACAGACTCAGGGCTAAAAATATTTGTTATTTTTTCTGGCTCCTGTGGTGTATATATGGGATTTTAGCAACTTGTCCAAATACTTTCATTATACCAGAATTTCATCATAATACTGTCAAACTAAATGGGCCATTGGTTGCTCTTAGAATTTAATTTTAGATTCTTTTATTGAAGGATATTATAGTGGAATTTAACCTTAAGTGGCAGCTTTAACAGGATTGACAAACAGATAAATAGCAGCCAAGTATAGGAATCTAGTGTCAGCCAAATAAAAAAAAATTGTGTGCATGAAGCGAGTTAATTCATTTCTATCTTCTGTTCCATAGTTTACTTGTGACGAACTTTTTGTATTGACTGGTCTTCTAGGAACACTTTTATTTGTCATATTTCTTCTGTGTACTGCCCATTTTGAGCAAGAACATCTTTTAAATCTTCAAATCAAAGATAATCATCAACATATATTCAGCGGATTTTTAAACCAGAGTTTTTCAGGTTTTGCCATAGATCAGTGATGCTGCCAGCCTAAGGCTCTGAGTAATATTTGTTGAATGAATGGCTATGAATGGGCAATTATTTAAGACAAACACTGAATTAGACATTTAAACATTTCTCATTTTCTATCATTTTTGACCCATTCATTATTCATTAATATATGTTGTGTTTTAAAAGCTTGGCAGAATTATTTAGGAAAAGAGTCCATTTTTACTGGTTTATTACTGTGGAGATATTTAAAGATGTCAGTTTTGAGAAAAATGTTGAATACGAGTACTAGGTGTGTCAGCTTTTTCATTTTTTTTCCCCTATAGTGACAGTATTGTTTTGATGACCTATCACATAGTTTGTCATCACTATAATCTGTATCCTCAGGAAAATATTTTATGGTAATCAAATTTAGCATTTGAACTTTTGCATTGTTTTCAAATATTTTGTAAAAATTTTTCAGGTAATGATGAAGAGTTCTAATGCTAAGAGTTCTAATGGAGGGGCGCCTGGGTCAGTCATTAAGCGCCTGCCTTCAGCTCGGGTCATGATCCCAGGGTCCTGGGATCGAGCCCCACATCAGGCTCCCTGCTCAGTGGGAGGCCTGCTTCTCCCTCTCCCTCTGTCCCTGCTTGTGTTCCCTCTCTCGCTGTGTCTCTCTCTGTCAAATAAATAAATAAAATCTTAAAAAAAAAAAAAAGTTCTAATGGAAAATTACTATAAACAAAATTTGAACCTATTTTCTCTGGGGATACAGATACAAGAGGAGAAAAACATTTATTTAAATGCATTAAGCAGACTTTCCATTAGGCTGTGGTTGATTAAAATCAAAAGAGCTAGGTAAAGATTTGCTATATGTTCCCTTCTACCTCCCTTCTCTATTATGATACTGGTGTTGAGATTCAGGGACTGGTTTTAATTAGTGTAAGAGGTACATATCACTATCTTGGGTGGGTTGGTTGTACCATTTCACTTTTCATATCTGAATACACATGTAGAGAAGTACTTTTGCTATGGTTATTATAACAGGCTATTAGAAGATTGGCTGAGTAGACTCTTATTTCTAGGTGACCCCCCCCTGCCCCCACACACACCAAAAACAACAGCAGCAAATCTTCAGGCTTTTCATTGAGTGTTATTAGGACTTATTTCCTCAGCAGTGAAAAATGAAATTGTTGCTTTAGTATAATAGTTGCTTGCTATATAGGTGAAGATATACTTGATATTTGTTGGCTTAGAAAATCCTTACAGGTGTCCTTTCTTCTTTGTTTTATGCATAACTCCCATTTAGTGTTGATGAAAATTGTGGGCGTTTGAGGATATAATGTAAAATGAGGATTAAGTTCACCTAAATTTCTCTAGATAAAAGCATTAAGTTCCCTAGAACTAGAGTTTCCCTAGATAAACTTTAGAGCAATGAGGGAGAAATGCTTGAAAATTAGTACTGATGAAATTTTTAAACTATATTTAGTATTCTTAAATCATTTAACTTCAGGTTTAACTGAGATAGATTTTTAAAATAAAAATCTTCAGAATTTTATGTAAAAAATGTATGCAAATTATTGTATTACAGGCTTTTACTATTCCAAAGACTTTTTTATTTACTCTTTGTGGGAAGAAGACAAATTCATTCTCAAGTTTTAAGTGAATAATTTTCTGATAATTAAAGTTTATAGAGACTGAGCAACTTTGATATGTAATGTAACAACTCTATGTCTTGGATCTTGTGGCTTTAAAACTTAAAACTAGTTAAAAAGATTTTGGTAAACGTATAGGACAAATGTTACAACCATTGGGCTTCTCAGAAGGTAAGGATTTTTGAGAAGGAAATAAAAATAAAGTATACTAAATAGATTACAAAGAAGTGAAGAACTGGGAGATATTCCAGCATAACTGGAAATTAAAAACATGCATATTTTTAGTAATCATAGATCACAATTTGAGGTAAAACTCTTAATGTGACTAATTTTGAAATGACTATGATTAAGCTGAAAGCAGATTGATTAAGATTTATTTTTTTTCTCTCAGCAACTCACGAATGTACTTGTGATCTAGACCCTTAAATAATGGAAGTGAAGTCACTGTGTGCCATTTCCCTTTTCTCCTAGACTACTGTTTTAATAAAGTGAAACTTGTGAAGTTTTGGCTTATATAGACATATATAAGGTGGTCTACAATATAATAGAATGTAAAACCTCTTTCCTTTTAAAATTAATGCTTAATATTAATGATTTAAAATTATTCCAACTCTCAAGTACTGTCATTTTTTTAAAGCTTACATCATTTTCTTTTTTTTAAAGCCTGCCTTTTTGGAAAAATAATTAGCTGACTTGAAAGACTTGACTAATTTAGGAAACACTTCAAAGAACAACATAAAATCAACATTAACCTTTGTAGTGCCACAAATTTCTAGTGCAGTTAAAGTCCACTGTCATTATGCTTTTTAGTTAATGTTTAGTCTGTCCATTTGTTGTGTAGATTATGAATATAATCTTAATACATGCTTCTGCTTTTATTCAAAAGCATCATAGTTTATTATTATTCTATGGGTATAGTGTAGACATTTTTAGTGTTGAATTAAGGTTTTATCATTTATTTTTTACTTATATTGAAAGATGACCCATATTTATAAAATGTTATAAAAAGTATACAGGCTATGGAATGATACTAAATTATATTTGAAATAATAAGTTAAAAGCCTAAGTATCATTTGTAGCAGAATTCATTGGATGCTTTGTTAAAGATATGAAATGGATAGAGAATAAACTTTTTTGAACTACTTCTAGACTTATCTAGAAATAACTATGTTAACATTTTTTTGGTAAGTTAACTTAAAGTGGTTAATAGATGGGCTGGCAAAATTGAGGCCGTATAGTTAGGGTAGTTATAACTTTGTATTAGAAGTTCTATTTATTTTTTTAAGATTTTATTTATTGATTTGAGAGAGAGAGAGAATACGAGTAGGGGGAGGGACAGAGGGAGAAGCCGACTTTCCACTGAGCAGGGAGCCCAGTGCTGGACTCCATCCCAGGACCCCGGGATCATGACCTGAGCGGAAGGCAGATGCTTAACCGACTGAGCCACCCAGACACCCCTAAAGACTTAAATTTTAAATTGAACTTCTGGGGCACCTGGGTGGCTTCCCAGGTCTGCCTTCCACTCAGGTCATGATCCCGGGGTCCTGGGATAGAGCCCCGTGTTGGGCTCCCTGCTCAGCGGGGAGCCTGCTTTTCCCTTTCCCTCTGCTTCTCCACCTGCTTGTGCTCTCTCACTCTCTCTCTGTCAAATAAATAAATAAAATCTTTTTAAAAAAATTTAAGTCTTTATATTTTAAAATTTCTTCCTCAAGCAGAGGATCCTATATTGAAGAGTAATGGGAATCATTTGGTTGAAATGAGATTGAAGGTGGCATAATGCATCGCTTGTTAGGCTCTGTGCCAAAAACTTCCTTTTTATTCATCACTTATTTTTATAGTTGAGTCATGGATTAGAATGCTGATGGACATAACTTTTTGAGTTAATTATTAACTGGCTAGTTTTTTTTGGCAGGCTGAATGACTGGAGGAATTAGGACAAAGTAACAAGTGAGCCAGCTTAGAAATTGGCATCTTAGGTATAGCGTGTCTTTAATGTTTCCCAGCTTATACAAATGTTCTTTGCATTGATACAGAAACCAAATCAGTATGTTTGCAATATATCATTGACTTTTTATGCAGTGGGAAAATAATTTTCAGGTACTTTAATGGAATACATGACACTTGCGCATTTTACTCCTTATGGAGTAACTTTGAAACCTGATACTTTAATGTTTAGATATATTGAAGTGGTGGTAGCTCAATATTCTGAGGTTTAGTTGGGTTTATGTAGTAGGTGTAGTAGTGTTTATGAATTTAAACCGTAACACTTTTTACTTGGCTCTGAGTAGATATAGTGCCACTACTTTACTTTTTGTTTCTTTCATTTCTCTTGTAGAAGAGGAAGATGGAGTGTGGGAGAATGGACTTTCCTATGAATGTCGTACTCTGCTATTTAAAGCAGTTCACAATCTGTTGGAACGGTGTTTAATGAACCGGAACTTTGTACGCATTGGCAAATGGTTTGTAAAGCCTTATGAAAAAGATGAAAAACCTATAAATAAAAGGTAAGCTATCTCGTATAAACTCTTAGCATTTCTTTAGGTTTGTTAATTTTTATAGCTTTACAGAAAATGTGGACTGAAACAAGCTGTCTTACATATGCAGGAAGTTAAGTTCAGCAAAGTACTATAAGTATTCAGTTTTCTTTGACCACTTCACCCTTTCTTTCATGCATTTTAAGAATTTTCTTGAAGTGGGAATAGGCTGGATGTCTAGTGACCTAAATTTTTATTTGGGGCGATAGAAAAATGTGGGGTGAAAGCAGAGGCTTAAGCAATGAAGTATATATTTTTAATAGTAGTGCAAATATATCTACAGTACTCTGTTAAAATTAAGTAATATTAATACTTATTAAAGATAGTGATCTGTAGTTGTGTTTTGGATTGAGTTAACGCTTCTCATTCCCAAACCTCTAATTTTGCTTTAAAGTAATTTAAATTTGTGTTTTTCTATATAAGACATGTTTACTTTTAGAGTGTAATTTTCTTGAACTTTGAATTAAGCAAATTTATGACACTAATTTGTAGAGTAGTTGCAGATAGAGACACAGAAGACTTTAAGATAACTTCTTTTCCTGTGTAGTTAAAACCTTTAGATTGCTACAGTATTTATTTATTTTTAGATTTTTATTTACTTATTTTGGGGGGGAGAGAATGCATGAGAAGGGGGGAGGGGCAGAAGGAGAAGGAGAGAGAGAATCCCAGGCAGACTCCCTGCCAAAAGCAGAGCCCAACTCGGGGCTCTGTCCCACGACCCTGAGATCATGATCCAAGCCGAAATCAAGAGTTGGCTGCTCAACCAGCTGAGCCACCCAGGCTCCCCAGTTCTCTTTGGTTTAAATATGATATAAGATACGATCTCTTAGAAGATTTGGTCCTAAGCACTTGGTTAAATTAGTGAGGCTTCAAGAAAGATGAAACCGTAAGATGGGATGTGAGAGAAAAAGAAATTTTTTAGTTTTCCCTGAAAGATGTGAGGATATGAAGGAAACATTTGGTTATGTTGTATCATTGTTGAGATGCCGTCTTTTATGTCTTTCTTTTCGTATTTTTTTTTTAAAGATTTTATTTTTATTTATTTATTCGACAGAGAGAGTGAGAAAGTACAAGCAGGGAGGAGTAGAGGGAGAGAGAGAAGCAGGCTTCCCGCTGAGTAGGGAGCCTGACGTGGGGCTCGATCCCAAGACCCTGAGATCATGACCTGAGCCGAAGGCAGACACTTAACCATCTGAGCCACCCAGGCGCCCCTTTTTCATATTTTTTAAAAAAGATTTTATTTATTTGAGATAGCCATGAGTGTGTGTGTGGGGGGGAGGGGCAGAAGGAGAGGGAGAAGCAGACTCCCGGCTGAGCAGGGAGCCTGCTGCGGCGTTCGATCCCAGGACTCTGGGATCATGACCTGAGCCAAAGGCAGATGTTGAGCCACCCAGGCGCCCCCATCCTTTATGTCTTATGTACACATTGTTTTCAGCGTGTAACTCTGGAGTCTTTTCAAACTTCTCTTTTTAGTTTTAGTAGAATGGATGAGTAGATAAGCCTGAACAAATCAAGGCTCTTTTTCTTCCTCTTTGAAAATGAACATAAACCTTTACTGTCAACAAAAAAATTGTACAAGTTAGGAATGAATTCAGTTGCAAAAGACAGAACACCTAACTACTTGGCTTATGTAGGAATTGATTTTTCTAGGTAGCAAGGAGTCTGGAGGTAGGTAGTCCAATACTGGTGTGTCTGTTCAATGATGTCATCAAGGACTCTGGTACCCTGGAGTTTTCTGTGATGTCATCTTTAGCCTTTAGCTTTCATCCACATGGTCTCTGTGAGCGTTGCCCTTACGGATTTCACTCACAGTGAATTCAGGCAGGAAGAGGAAGGGAGAAAGCAAGAAGGGATGACCCTTGTATCAGAAAATAGGTTCTTTCCTGGAGACTTTAGCTGACCTATCATTGGCTATACTGAGAGAAACAAATATTTTTTATATGGGAGCATTGCCACTCTGAACAAAATAAGGCTTCTGGTTAGTGAGAAGAAATGGAGAAGAGACATGAAGTAGGCAATTAGAAGAAGGGGAAATAAATGTCAGGTTGGTAATCAGCAGTGTTCAGCATATACATTAATACAGTTTTTAATTTTTTTTTGTTTTTTTAAAGATTTTATTTATTTATTTGACATAGACACAGCGAGAGAGGGAACACAAGCAGGAGGAGTGGGAGAGGGAGAAGCAGGCTTTCCACTGAGCAGAGAGCCCGATGTGGGGCTCGATCCCAGGACACTAGGATCATGACCTGAGCTGAAGGCAGACACTTAACAACTGAGCCACCCAGGCACCCCCACATTAATACAGTTTTAAGAAGTCAAGCAGATAACTGAGATCTAAAATGATTAAAAGCTGCCATCGGAGCACCAAATACTAGATGTGCTCCTCAGAGGCATTCCCTTTTAATTCTTTTAACTTTTAGTTTACCTATTTAAAAAAATTTTTTTTTTTTTAAATTTTATTTATTTATTTGACAGAGAGAGACACAGCGAGAGAGGGAACACAAGCAGGGGGAGTGGGAGAGGGAGAAGCAGGCTTCCCACGGAGCGGGGAGCCCGATGTGGGGCTCGATCCCAGGACCCTGGGATCATGACCTGAGCCGAAGGCAGACGCTTAACGACTGAGCCACCCAGGTGCCC
>NC_138383.1:29299061-29327777 GCF_054177405.1 Leptonychotes weddellii
TTTTTTTTTTTTAAATTTTATTTATTTATTTGACAGAGAGAGACACAGCGAGAGAGGGAACACAAGCAGGGGGAGTGGGAGAGGGAGAAGCAGGCTTCCCACGGAGCGGGGAGCCCGATGTGGGGCTCGATCCCAGGACCCTGGGATCATGACCTGAGCCGAAGGCAGACGCTTAACGACTGAGCCACCCAGGTGCCCCCTATTTAAAAATTTAAAAGCAAATAACATGCTGATTCTTGAGTTTTCAGTTATTTCAGTTATTCAGTATTAATCTATTGACTTTTTTTTTAAGATTTTATTTATTAGAGAGAGAGTGCAAACAGGGGGAGAGGGATAGGGAGAGAGAGAATCTCAAGCAGACTCTGTGCCAAGTGTGTGGAGCCCAATGTGGGCTCGATCCCATGACTCTGAGATCATGACCTGAGCTGAAATCAAGAGTCAGACGCTTAACACACTGAGCCACCCAGGTGCCCCTAATCTCTTGACTTTGTTTGATGATTTAACTATTTTACACTCCTCCCCCCATGCCAACCACTTGTATACACTCTTCTCCCTTCATTTCTTATCTTGCCAGTAAGGTTATAAGAGTTGGTAAAAACAATATCTGTTGTATATATTATGATTATATAAATATTATTTGTAGCCGAGCCATATAGTGTATTAGAATTATATTCCATTTCCTCTATATCTTTTTGTTTTCTTCAGCGTTATGATTATCTCTTTTGTCATTTAATTATCTATGTCAGAGGTTGGTATCTCTTAAGTGCAGAATTCCTGTTTCATCCAATTCAGAGTGAACTTCTAAGTTTCTACTGATCTGGATCAGTAATATAAAGAGCCTGTCTACGGGATAGAGAAGTGGGTCTAGGATTCTGACTTACTCATTTGAACTTTCATTCTTTTTGTTTTTTGTTACACCATGCATCCACCTTCAGAGATCTACCAGTGTCTTCACTTCTGTGCCTTTCTGGGATTCTGTGGGTTTGATTCAGTTTGCATCTTGGTTTCTTCCCCTTAGCCTTTATCTACTAAGGTAGTTACTATTTTTGCCTTTGCTTGTTAGCTCCCCAAATTTTGTGGCCAGTATTTTGCATTCACTTGTACCATTCTCTTTGTGCTCTTTTGCTGTCTATATGGAAGGTGTTTCACAAAGACGTAGAGGTAAATGAATGTGTTCAATGAGCCATGTAAGATACTGGAAGTATCTTTATTTCTCTTCATGAAAGAAGCTCTCTTAATGGGCTGTTATTAATAGAAGATGCAACTTTTCATACTGGAGATTTTCATGAATCCAATAGATTCTGCTTGTTATTTACATAACGTAATTGAGCAGTAGTGTTTTTCTGTGGGCTGACCCATTTAGAAGGGGAACTAAATTCAAATTGTGTTTTATTAGTGGAGTGGTACTAGAAATAGTATATGCTCTTTTGAGTTACTCTTGAAGGATAGTTGTACAAAACTGATTTTATCCAGGACAGATAAATGCTCTCCCTCAAACCTTTTTTCATAGGAGCTTCCCTGCTACCTCCCCTCCCTTTAGAAAAACAAGTAGAAAAATCAAGCAGATAAGTCAACTGCTTTTAATTATGGTTTGGGACTACTTACTTTTCCATTGAATTCAGTGGAATGATATTAGGAAGGTAGATAACAATTGGATTATAAATTGCATTTCTAGCCTATTATGAAGCTAAACCATTAAGCATCATACATACTGTTTTTGTTTACTGATCAAGTCACTTTTTGTTGAACTTGGATAAGCTTTTTTTTTTTTTTTTTTTAAAGACAGAGCGGGCAGGGGGATTGAGGGGTGGTGAGAGAATCTTAAGCAGGCTCCCCCTCACAACCCTGAGATCATGACCTGAGTCGAAATCAAGATCAGATGCTTAATTGATTGAGCCACCCAGATGCCCCAAGAACTTGTATTAATATTCTTAAAAAGAATTACAATTGTCTGGGGCGCGTGGGTGGCTCAGTCAGTTAAGTGACCCAACTTGATTTCGACTCATGTCATGATCTCACGGTCCTGAGATTGGCCACTTAGGGCTCCCCATAAGGGCCTATGTGCTCAGTGGGGAGTCTGAGATTTTCTCTCTTTCTCTCCCTCTGCCCCTCCCCCCACTTGTGGGCTCTCTTGTACATGCTCTCTAAATAAATAAATCTTAACACAATTGTCAAGGAAATTGGTATTGTGAAGCTGGTTTCATTTGAACAAAGGAGAAAATAATATTCCTGACCTTTTCTTTATTCTTCCTCCCTTTATCCCCATTAAATATAGATTCTCATCTTCTAATAATCTGAATTTCAATGTAGCTAATTGTCTGATTAACTATAACAACCTTCAGGGACTGAAAGAGAGGACATGGAATTAAATCTAGTGGTAGAGCTAGGTTAGCTGTAAAGAACCCCTCAACTGTATAGGTAATTAACCACAGAAATTTAAGATGTTATTAGGGTAATTAACACAAAGAAATTTAAAAGAATTACTTTTAAATCTACCATCTTCAGGTATTGTTAAAAGAACGACCAGTGTTTTGTCTTAACAGTTTAGATGTTTCCCTACAGTGTAGGAAACTAGATCAGATGCAGTCGCTGTGTTTGCTAGTGAAACCACAGGTAAATGGCTATAATAAATACCAATGACTTACTGTAGGTTTTAAGTAGTCTCTTAGTAAAAAGACATTACAAACGTGTGATGTTTGAGTATACATTAGGATCAAATTATTTTGAAGAAGAACCTAAGTTTGTGTTTGGTTGGTTTTTTGTCATTTGAATCTATTATAGCAGCTTAGCTGAGTGGCCGGTTAAGTTTGTATATTTAGTAAGAATTTTAAAATGCTTATAGGAAGATACACAGAGTAGAAAGATATTAATAAGGATTTTTTCTTTTAAGACTGCTAGTCTAATATCTTACACTATGTATTTACATAGGAGGTGTGCTAATTAAGTGGCAGTTGAGATTGTATAGGGGAGAATTAATAGGGAACATTTAGTATATACTTTAATTTTACTCTGTTCCCTCACCTACAGATATAGCCATATAATTAATTTCTATGGAAAAACATATATTGTTCAGTTGGTAAATCTGCTTTGAGATTTTTACTATTTAACTTCAATTTTAAAAGGCAATATAGGATATCTATGTATCATGTATATATGTGTGTGTATAATCACGTGTGTGTATATAAATAGGATAGAATAAATCTTTGCTGAATATAACATAAAGGAAATTGGATCAGATATCTGGTTCTGTATGTTCTTTTTTTTTTTTTTTAAAGATTTTATTTATTTGAGAAAGGGAGAGCGCGTGCGCACTTGTGTGTGTGTGTGTGTGTAGGAGGAGGAGGGGAAGAGAATCTCAAGCAGATTCTGCACTGAATGTGGAGTCCAATGTGGGGCTTGATCCCACGACCCTGAGATCATGACCTGAGCCAAAATCAGGAGTCAGATGCTTACCTGACTAAGTCACCCAGGCGCCCCAGGTTCTGTATGTTCTACGCCCTTATTTTGGGTTCTGGAATTAAGGGTTAAGTATTAGCAAAGAGCCTGGCCCACAGAAAGAGATTTTGGTCTTGTGGGATGAAGCAGGCAAAGTTCACAGGAAGGAGAGGAGTATATCCCTAAGTATTTTATAGAGTTAATTGTAGCTAGAATATTAGGGCAAAATAAGGAATTTTAATCCCTGTTTATTTTTTTTAAGATTTTGTTTATTTATTTGACAGAGAAAAAGACAGCAAGAGAGGGAACACAAGCAAGGGGGAGTGGGAGAGGGAGAAACAGGCTTCTCACCGAGCAGGGAGCCCGATGCAGGGCTTGATCCCAGGACGCTGGAATCATGACCTGAGTCGAAGGCAGATGCTTAAAGACTGAGCCACCCAGGTGTCCCTGTTTTTTTGTTTTAAAGACGTTTTAGAACTGTGCTGTTCAGGATAGTAGCCACTATTTAAATTTCAGTTACTTAAAAAAGTAAAATTACAATTGTTTCTTAGTTTCACTGGCTACATTTCAAGTACTTCTGTGACTAGTGGGTATTACAGATAGAGAGTATTGGGTAATATAGATACAGAGTATTTCCATCATTGCAGAAAGTTCTTTTGGATGGTGTTATTTACACCAGAGCCTTTACACTTATAATTAAAATAATACTTTAGAAACTTTACTAAAGAAGTTGGTCAAGGTTGTTTTTGTTTGTAAGGCAATAGATGAAAGAATATACTTTAAATTTCACCCATAAACCTCTATTTATCTTCTGCACCTGTGGCTTTTACACAGTCCTTTTATCTCTAATATTTTAATTAAATGTGAGCAATACAAGATTTAAGTTTCCTCTGGAGATACATTATTAACCATTTTATATAGCTTTAGGATGTCCTTTGGTTGAGTCCCTCAATACCTCTGAAAACTTGAACTTCTAGGGAAGCTAAGAGCAATCATCATTACGTTTTGTAAGGACTCATTTTCTTTCTTCCTGCCTTCTCAGGTAGCAGTGTCCCGTAGAAATACAATGTGAGTCACATATGTAATTTTAAACCTTTTAGTAGGCATATTAAAAGAGGTAAAAACAAAAACCCAGGTGAGATAAATATATTTAACTTAGTATATCCAGCACATCATTTTAGCATGTAATTAATTATGCAAAGAATATTAATGAGATATTTTACTTTTTTGAGATATTTTACTACTTTTAAAGAAGTTTTTGAAGTTTAATGTATATTCTATACTTAGAGTACATCTCCATTTGGACTGGCCACATTTCATGTGCTCAATAGTCACATGTATATATTGGCTGTTCTAGGGCTTTAAGCCCAGCTGAGCTTGGTATAAGGTTTATTGGTAGAAGATACTTTCTAACTAGGGTGCCTGGGTGGCTCAGTCAGTGAAGCTTCTGCCTTCGGCTCAGGTCATGATCCCAGGGTCCTGGGATCGAGCCCCACGTCAGGCTCCCTGCTCTCCCTCTCCACCCCCAAAGCCCTGCCTGTGCTCTCGCGCGCGCTCTCTCAAATAAATAAAATCGTTAAAAAAAAAAAAAAAAGATATTTTCTAACTGGTCTTCCGAATCCTCTTGGAATTGTATGCTAAATTTTTTTTTTAATGATTTTATTTATTTATTAGAGAATGAGAGAGAGGGGGGAGGGTCAGAGGGAGAAGCAGACTTCCTGCTGACCAAGGAGCCCGATGTGGGACTTGATCCTGGGACTCCAGGATCATGACCTGAGCCGAAGGCAGTCGCTTAACCAACTGAGCCATCCAGGTGCCCTGTGTGCTAAATTCTTTTTTTTTTTTAAAGATTTTATTTATTTATTCATGAGAGACAGAGAGAGAGAGAGAGGCAGAGGGAGAAGTAGGCTCCCAAGGAGCAGGGAGCCCGATGTGGGACTCGATCCCAGGACTCTGGGATCATGACCTGAGCCGAAGGCAGACGCTCAACCATCTGAGCCACCCAGGCGCCCCTAAATTCTTTTAGTTTTTATTTATTCATTTATTTTAGAAAGAGTGCAAGTGTGCAAGCAGTGGGAAGGGCAGAGGGAGGGGGGAGAGAGAGAATCTTAAGCAGGCTCCATACCAAGCATGAGAAGCCCAATGTGGGGCTCGATCCCACCACTCTGAGATCACCACCTGAGCTGAAACCAAGAGTCAGACACCCAGCCGAGTCACCCAGGCACCCCATGTGCTAAAATTTGAGTGTGATCTAGAATCTCAAAGATAGGGGAAACCTTCACCTTTATGTCAAGGTACCCACTATTTGTCCAGTTGGGCATAGTTACTGTCTTTTTTTTTTGCCTCTCTGCAGCCTATGTTGGTCTGTTGTTAATGTCTCATCAAGATGATTATGCATCCTATTTTCTAAAATCTTAAGTGGTGATAAATATATTACTTATGACCCATGAAATTTCTCTTGATGCTTGAGTCGTGAGGATTTGCATGATCAGTTTTCTGCACTCTCATACTTTCCAGAAACATTTATGAGAAAAAAAATTTTTTTTAAAGATTTTATTTATTTGAGAGAGAAAGAATGAGACAGAGAACATGAGTGGGGGAGTGTCAGAGGGAGAAGCAGACTCGCCACTGAGCAGGGAGCCCGATGCGGGACTTGATCCTGGGACTCCAGGATCATGACCTGAGCCGAAGACGGTTGCTTAACCGACTGAGCCACCCAGGCGCCCCTCATTTATGAGAAAAATTAAGTGCTAAGACTTCTTTCTTTTTTCCTCTCTGGTAAGCTTTTCTTACTATCATTTCTTACATGATTTTTGCCATAGACTCCTATAAGTCTGTCCTTTTGAACTGTTGGTTTTAGTTATGAATAATAATAGGCAAGTTTTGTTTCTGAAGGGGGAGAAACTTTTGCTTAAGCAGAACTCACCAGGCTGTGTTTAGAATTAGGGCTTAACATTAACTCAATTCTTACAGCTTTGTTATTCCAGTTTTACAATTGCTAAATCTAAAGCACAGAGAGGCTAAGTCACTTATCCAAGGTCATGTAGCTTGCCAGTGTTGGAGCAGGATTACAGGGCATGAAAAATGAGACAGGTTTTGGACCCTGTAGACCAACTGTATCTTTTCTTCCTACATCTTTTTTTTTTAAGATTCTATTTATTTCTTTATTAGAGAGAGTGTGTGCATGCCCACGCACGTGCAGGAGGAAGGAGAAGCAGGCAGTCTCCCCCCTGAGCAGGAAGTCCAACCCCTGACCAGGGGCCTGGGATGATGACCTAGGCCAAAGGCAGATGCTTACCCAACTGAGCCACCCAAGTGCTCCTCTACCTACGTCATCTTAAAGTGATAGGAAGTAGTAAAACAGAACACCTAAAAATTTCTTATATTGGGGAAATAATAGGAATATAAAGAGTACTTGCAGAACACTTGAAGCTGTAAACCAGAATATCATTGTTTTCTAAGTATTCTTTATAGTATAAGTAATGTGTTCACTAAGTGAGCAGAAGTATATCCAAGATTCACAGATAAGGTGTTATCTTGTTGATGGAGATACGTTCAGAATACCTAATGTTGAAGTTAATAACTATAAATTTAAGAAATTAAAAATGTTATTTTGAGAGCTACAGAAATATAGTATAATGCAGTAGTGAAACTTGTTGGGATATGGAGTAATGTTGAGAGATTCAAAAAATACTGATGCCCGTGTTTTACATTGGGAGTATGGGCAGGCTTTGGAATTTTAAAAAGAGACCTCCAATTGTAATAAAAAACAGGTTTGGAAACTATTGAAATTAATGGAATCAATACACTATTTTTCAATGTGTAGTTCAGTGGCATTAAGTATATTCACCTTGTTGTGCTGATATCACCACTATATACAGAACCTTTTTTCATCATCCCAAATTGAAAATCTGTCCATTAAAGAACTCCTTATTTTCTCCTCCTTTCAGCCACTGGTAACCACCATTCTACCTTGTGTCTCTATGAATTTGTCTGTTTTAGTTACCTTATATAAGTGGAATTAACATAGTATTTGTCCTTTTGTGTCTGGCTTATTTCATTTAGCGTAATGTCCTCAGGTTCTCATCCTTGTTGTAGTACGCACCACAATTTCATTTCTTTTTTTCTTTTTGGGGGTGGGTGGGGGAGGGGCAGAGGGAGAGGGAGAGAGAATGCCAAGCAGGTTCCACACCCAGCACAGAGCCCTGGCGTGGAGCCCAACACAGTGCTCTATCTCACAACTCCGAGATCATGACCTGAGCTGAAATCAAGAGTTGGACACCTAACCAACTGAGCCACCCAGGCGCCCCATAATTTCATTTCTTTTTAGGGCTGAGTAATATTCTATTGTATTTTTATACCACATCTTGTTTATCTATTCATCTGTCAGTGGACGATTGGATTTTCCCCTTTTTGTCTGTTGTGAATAATGCTGCTATATATATTGGTGTGTGAATATCTGTTTAAATCCTTGCTTTTAGTTATTTTGGGAATATACCTAGAAATGGAATTGTTGGATCATATAGTAATTCTGTGTTTGATTTTTTTTTTCTTTTTTAAAGAATTGCTATAGTTTTTCATAGTATCTGCACCATTTTATATTCCCACTAAGAGGGTTCCAATTTTCCACATCTTTACCAACACTTGTTTTCTAAAATGTATTATGGGTTGAAATGGTACATCATAGTTTTGATTTGCATTTCCTTACTGATTAGTGTTGAGCATCTTTTCATGTACTTGGTGGTCGTTTGTGTATCTTCTTTGGAGAAATACTTGTTTAAGTCCTTTGCCCGTTTTGGTTAGGATGACTAGGGTTTTTTTTGTTTTGTTTGTTTTGTTTTGTTTTTGAGAGAGAAAACACACAAGCAGGGGCTTGGGGGCAGAGGGTGAGGGAGAGAGAATCTTAAGCAGGCTCCATGCCTAGCATAGAGCCTGACACGGGGATCTCACAACCCTGAGATCATGATCTGAGCTGAAATCAAGAGTCAGACACTTAACTGACCGAGCCACCCAGGGGCCCCAGGATGACTAGGGTTTTAAGTCAACATTGTTTTTAACTAGTTTTATGATTTAAGACAAGCCCTTTAACTTCTTTGTGCCTTGAGTTCCCTAACAGCAAAATGGGATATCATCTTTCTGTACCTACCTAACCCAAGTGCTAAAAATAAATTGGATATGGCCCCTCCTAAATCAGTATACATATTAAACTTTTGTATGTATAATTGGGTTTTTACAAAACCCCTTGGAGACAGATTTTTCACTTCATGTCAGTCGAATTTTTCTGATTTAAAAGTTAAGATGGTCAAGTACTCATTGGACATATGGAAAGGCATATTGGGCCTTCGTTTTATGGGCCATGGTTTTTGTATATTTAATAGACTATAAGTAATGTACTTTAAAAAAATGTTTTCCAAATTACAGTAATCTTTTTAGGAAAATTTTTAGTTGTATTATTTGCTTTATATGTCATGGCAAAAATCCATTTTGAGTATCCTTTTTAATTCTCATTTAATATTTTACATATGAAATGAAACAAACTATTTTTAAGAACTATACTTCACTGATTAAAAACAGTAAATATGAGGAAGCCTCTTTGTCTTTTAAAGATAAAGAACACGAGACTGTTTTAGGTTGTTGCTTATACTTGCAAATGTTCTTGAAAATATTTGCAATTCAGATTTTAAAATCTATTTAGTTACTGAATAAGCCACACAGCACTCATAATCATTTTTATAGAATACTTACTCGATCCCTAAAACTAATCAAGTTACAGTTTCTCTGTGTAATAGATTATTCTTACTGGAGTCACTTCTTAATAAATGTTTTCTTTTGACAGAAGTATTTTTAGTCAGTAATTCCCCTTTAAACTCTTTAAATTTTTCCTCCTTATTAAGAAATATTTGTCTTCTAAAGTTTCCTGAAAAATGTTTTAAAAAACTTCATAATGGTAAGAAATAGTCATTCTGACTAGTTCAATATGAATTTTCCTTAACTTTTTTTAAAGCATTTTGTCTTGCTTTTAAATTCTTTTGTTGTTCAGAGAGAGAAATGCTTTGAAAATTGATTTCTGCTTGTTTTATGTCAATACTTAAAATGGGCATATCCCTCTCAGAAACTAAACATTAGTGGTTTGCTAAGACAAAAGTACTATTTAGGAATTATGTATTTATATGCTCTATTACTCAACCTTAACAATTATAGAAGAACTGCGTCAGAAAAGAGGACAAAGAAAGAAAAGTACAAATATGACTATATATGCATTCCCACATATAGTATCAAAATTATTGCATATATGTTTATTTTATTTTTTTTTAAAGATTTTATTTCTTTATTTGACAGAGAGAGACACAGCAAGAGAGGGAACACAAGAAGGGGGGGTGGGAGAGGGAGAAGCAGGCTTCCCACCAAGCAGGAGCCCAGTGCGGGGCTTGATACCAGGACCCTGGGATCGTGACCTGAGCTGAAGACAGGCGCTCAATGACTGAGCCACCCAGGCACCCCATATATGCTTGTCTACTTTAGATACCTTTTTTGAGAAAAATGTATGGAGGCTTAGGAGTAATTTTTGAAAATCCTAATGTCTCAGCTGGTATCAAGAATCATGTATTTTTTTTTTTTCTTTAAAGATTTTTATTTATTTATTTGAGAGAGAGAGAATGAGAGGCAGAGAGAAGGAGAGGGAGGAGGGTCAGAGGGAGAAGCAGACTCCCTGCTGAGCAGGGAGCTCGACGTGGGGCTCGATCCCGGGACTCCAGGATCATGACCTGAGCTGAAAGCAGTCGCTTAACCAACTGAGCCACCCAGGCGCCCCAAGAATCATGTGTTTTTAACAAAGGGTAATAGAATCACACTCTTGATTTGGTCTTTTCCTTGAATCTGTGTTATATATAGGCCATATCATCACTTTGTTGAGAAATAGTTTTATTTTCTAGTCTACAGGCTGTCTGTATTCTCTCTAAATTTTGCTTGTAAACCATCAGGTTTTTTTCTGAGTTCATCTCTTTCTTTTAGTACCTTATCAAGTATAACTAGTAACAATCAAATTACATTTTGACTTGATCTTTTTTCTCCAACTCTGAGAATTCATTAGGCACATTTTCTGCCTTCTAGATTATTTTAGGCAATAGGTTTTTTTTGTTTGTTTTTTAAGATTTTATTTATTTGAGAGAGAGAGAGCATGAACAAGGGGGAGGGGCAGAAGGAGAGGGAGAAGCAGACTCCCAGCTGAGCAGAGAGCCCGATGCAGGGTTTGATCCCAGGATCCTGGGATCATGACCTGAGCCAAAGGCAGACGCTTAACCTACCGAGCCACCCAGGAGCCCCTTTAGGCAACAGTTCTATGATGTATTTCTCCATTACATAACATGGGTCACCATTTAATGATTTCCTCATCACTTTTCAGTGTCTTATGTTCCTTGCTATCAGTCATCTGGTCCCAAAGCCAATGCCACATATTTAGATTTTTGTCATGGTAGATCTCCCTTTTTGTGCCATTTTCTGTATTGGCCAGTGTTGTGTAACAAAGCACCGCCAAAATGTGGAGGCTTAACACAGCAGTTACACATTCTCATTAATGTATCTGCTGGTCAGCTGGGGGTTAGCCAATCTAGTCCACACTGTAAACTGTAGTTTGGGTAAAGGTGTATTTCATATGATTCTCATGGCAATGAAAGAAGCATTGGAGGGCAGTCCAGATTGCATAAGCATGTTTGAAGCTTGCTTGGTCAAAGCAAGTCACAAAGCAAACCTGAGTCAAGGTTGGGGAAGTCTATTTCCCCTCTTTACACTAAAGAGCCTAAATGAAGAGAGGGTGAGCAAAACATAATTACAAAGCTACAGTAATCAAACAGTATGGTACTAGCATACAGACACGTAAACCAACGGAGTAGAAAGTCCGGAAATAAACTAGTATGTGTGTATATATTGAAATGATCTTTGACAAGGGTGCCAGGACTACTCAGTGGGGAAGAGCTGGTCTCTTCACCAGTGGTGTTGGGAAAACTTAGTATCCACATGTAAAAGAATGAAGTTGGCTTTTACCTTACTTTATTATACAAAAACCCAAAATGGGTTAAAAGCCTAGATGTAAGACCTAAAACTGTAAATCTCCTAGAAGAAAACATAGGGGGAAAGCTTTAGACATTAAATTTGGCAGTGATTTCTTGGTTATGACACCGAAAGCATAGGCAACAAAAGCAAAAATAAATAGAACTATATCAAACTTAAATACTTTTTGCATCAGTAAAAAGGTAATTTATGGCATGGGAGAAAATGTTTGCAAATTATGTATCTGATAAGGGGTTAATATCTAGCTTGTGTAAAGAACTACAACTCAACACAGAAAGTCAAGTAACCCAACTTAAAATTGGGCAAAAGACTTGAAAAGATTTCTTCAAAGATACAGGGATGGCCAATAGCATGTAAAAAGATAGTCAACATCACTAATCAGAGAAATCCAAGTCAAAACCACAATGAGATACTACCTCACATTTGTTAGGATGGCTTCTATCAAAAAAATGAAAACTAACAAGTATTAGTGAGGACAGAGAAATTGGAACCCTTGTTGACTGTTGATGGGATTGTAAAATGGTACAGCCACTATGGAAAACATTTATGTAGGTTCCTCAGAAAGTTAAGAATAGAACTACTGTATGATCCAACAGTTCTGCTTCTAAGAGAATTGAAAGGATCTTTTTTGTTTTCTTGATCCAGCAGTCCTACTTCAAGAGAATTGGAAGGATCTTTTTTTTTCTTTTTTTGAGTTTTTATTTAAATTCTAATTAGTTAACATATAGTC
This sequence comes from Leptonychotes weddellii, assembly GCF_054177405.1. Lineage (NCBI taxonomy): Eukaryota > Metazoa > Chordata > Mammalia > Carnivora > Phocidae > Leptonychotes > Leptonychotes weddellii. Next base: position 29,311,294 of record NC_138383.1, read on the forward strand.
TAATATTAGTTTCAGAAGTATAATTTAGTGATTCATCACATGTAACACTCAGTGCTCATCACAAGTGCCCTCAGTACCCATCACCCACTTAGCCCATCCCCCTGCCCACCTCCCCTCCAGCAACCTTCAGTTTGTTCTCTATAGTTAAGAGTCTGTTTTATGGTTTGCCTCTCTCCCTCCCCCCATGTTTATCTGTTTTATTTCTTAAACTCTCCATGTGAGCGAAATCATACGGTATTTGTCTTTCTCGAACTTAATTCACTTAGCATAATATACTCTAGCTCCATCCATGTTGTTGCAAAGGGCAAGATTTCATTCTGTTTTATGGCTGAGTAATATATTCCATTGTATATGTATACTACAACTTCTTTATCCATTCACAGTTGATGGATTTTGGGCTCTTTTCCATAATTGGCTATTGTTGAAAATGCTGCTGTAAACATCAGGGTGTGTGTATCCCTTCGAATCAGTTTTTGTATTCTTGTATACTTTGGCTAAAAACCTAGGAGTGTAATTGCTGGGTCATAGGATAGTTCTATTTTTAACTTTTTGAGGAACCTCCATACTGTTTTCCAGAGTGGCTGCACCGGTTTGCTTTCCCACCAACAGTGTAAGAAGGTTCCCCTTTCTCTGTATCCCCACCAAGACCTGTTGTTTCCTCTGTTGTTAATTTTAGCCATTCTGACTGGTGTGAGGTGTCATCTCATTGTAGTTTTGTTTCCTATTTCCCTGATGTTGAGTGATGTTGAGCATCTTTTCATGTGTCAGCCATCTAGATGTCTTCTTGGGAAAAGTCTGTTCACGTCTTCTGCCCATTTCTTAACTGGATTATATGTTTTTGGGGTGTTCAGTTTGATTAATTATTTATAGATTTTGGATTTTTTTTTTTTTTTAAGATTTTATTTATTTATTTGACAGAGAAAGACACAGCGAGAGAGGGAACACAAGCAGGGGGAATGGGAGAGGGAGAAGCAGGCTTTCCCGCTGAGCAGGGAGCCCGATGCGGGGCTCGATCCCAGGATCTGGGATCATGACCCGAGCCGAAGGCAGACGCTTAACAACTGAGCCACCCAGGCGCCTCTAGATTTTGGGTATTAACCCTTTCTCAGATACGTCATTTGCAAATATCTTCTCTGATTCTGAAGGTTGCCTTTTAGTTTTGTTGATCATTTCTTTCATTGTGCAAAAGCCTTTTATCTTGGGGTGCCTGAGTGGCTCAGTAGGTTAAGCAACCGACTCTTGATATCAGCTCAGGTCATGATCTCAGGGTCCTGGAATCAAGCCCTGCGTTGGGCTCTGCACTCAGAAGGGAGTCTGCTTAAGGATTCTCTCTCTCCCTTTGCCTCTGCCACCTGCTCATGCACTCTCTGTCTCTCCTCTCTCTCAAATAAATAAATCTTTAAAAAAGAAAAAAAGCCTTTTGTTGAAGTCCCAATAGTTCATTTTTGCTTTTGTTTCCCTTGCCTCAGAGATGTGTCTAGTAAGAAGTTGCTACAGCCGATGTCAGAGAGGTTGCTGCCTGTGTTCTCTAGGATTTTGATGGATTCTTGTCTCACATATAGGTCTTTCATCCATTTTGAATTTATTTTTGTGTATGGTGTAGGAAAGTGGTCCAGTTTCATTCTTTTGCATGTGGCTGTCCATTTGTTGAAGAGATTATCTATTTTCCATTGGATATTTTTTCCTGCTTTGTTGAAAATTAGTTGGCTATGTAGTTGTAGGTCCATTTCTGGGTTTTCTATTCTGTTCCATTGATCTGTGTGTCTGTTTTTGTGCCAGTACCATACTGTCTTGATGACTACGGAAAAGCAGGATCTTGAAGAAATTTGCATACCCCATGTTCATAGCAGCACTATTCCCGATAGCCAAGAGGTGGAAACAACCCAAATGTCCATTGACGGATGAATGGTTAAGCAGACTATGTTATGTACATAGTGGATTATTATTCACCTTTTAGAAGGAAAGAAATCCTGTCACATGCTACACCATGGATCAGCCTTGAGGACATAATGCTAAGTGAAAAAAGCCAGTAACAAAGACACAAACTGTATGACTCTACTTACATGAAGTAGATCTAAAGTAGTCAAAGTCATAGAAACAGAAAATAGAATGGTGGTTGCCAGGGGCTAGGAGAAGTAGAAAGAAGGAATTGTAGTTTAATGGCTGTAATTTCAGATTTGCAAGATGAAAAAGTTCTGGTGATCTGTTTCAAAACGATGTGAATATACTTAAGTTACTGAACAGTACACTTAAAAATGATTAAGATGGTAAATTTTATGTTGTGTTTTTTACCATGATTAAAGAAATGAGAAAGAAGGGGGTGAAGAATTGGGACCAGTAACTCAATTTTCTGCCAATATTAAAGTTATAATTCTTTTTATCAAGGAATTTACAACTTGGCGGGGAGTTCTATTAGTTAAATAATAGTGTTATAATAAATATTATGATAAGCATAGAATATTATGGGAGCTCACAGAGATGTTGTTTAAAGGAGTCTAGAAGTGGGGTGCCTGGGTGACTCAGTCAGTTAAGCATCCAACTCTTCTTGGTTTTGGCTCAGGTCATGATCTCATGGGTCCTGAGATCAAGCCCAGGGAAGGGCTGCTCACTCAGTGGGGAGTGCTTGAAAAGTCTCTCTCCCTCTGCCCCGCCCCACACTCCCTTGCATGCTCTCTCCCTCTCTCTAAAATAAATCTTTAAAAAAAAAATAAAGGAGTATTGAAGAAAGTTTAAGAAGTGGGGAGGAATTTGTGGTAACCTAAAGGAGTTCTTGGTAGATTAAGTACCTCTGCCTGGAGAGTTAAGCAAGGATCAGATAACAAAAGGTCTAAAATGCTATACAAGGTTTTTGGTTTTGTTTTGTTTTTAGTCCTTAAGGCATTGGGCAACTATTGATTTTGAGCCTGCCAGTTACATGATACGAATTAATTTTTAGAAAGATTGCTGGCAGCAGTAAAAAGCAAGAAGATAAATTAGAGATTTTAATAGTTATTCAGACCTTAAAAAAACAACTTGACGAATCATGGATATTTAAGAACTAGAATCAAGAGGAATTGGTGATGGATTAGTTGACTATAGGGAGCTTAGGAAAAAGAAGTTGAGAATGATTCACTTTTCTGGCTTTGGACAACTATATAGGTACAGACTTGATAAGAAAAGGAATATTTGATTAGAAATAAGTTACTTAGATACAGACCTTGTCCTACAGTATTTAGTGCATACCTACTATGTGTCAAGGACCTATTCTAAAAGCTGAGGAGACAGCCTTGAACAAAGAAGACAGATTCCTCCTCCAATAGAGCTTACATTTGGGGGGGACTATAAGAAAAAAATAAACTAAAATTTTAGGTTGTGATTATTTAGCCAGTGAAATCTATTCCAGAATAGGAATTAAGGGACAATTTAAATTAGAATGATTGGTGAAAACTTCAACTACAAGGTATCTGAACAAAAAACCTAATGAAGGTGAATGTAGATATGTGGAGTGTTCCAGATTGAGTAACAGTAGGTACAAAGGCCTGGTGTGTTTAAGGAATGGCAGAGAGGCCAGTTGAGAAGGAAAAGTATTAAAGGAAGACTTACTAATTAAGAGATGAGGTTGGAGAAGAAATAGGTATTGGGGTTAGGCTGATGTAATGTTACATGAGACATAAGCATAACTTTTATATTGTTACCCAAGTTTGATTCTTTTCCACTTAGGAAATTAAAGTTTATTTTCATTATCTAGGTCTTGTTGAGACATTCTCATAGATCCTGTACCTGGTTTTTAAATAGCACTTAACATAACTGAAATTAAATGTGTATTTAGTATAGGGCCATATGCTTAGCCATAAAATACTTGTTGAATAAAGGAATAATACTTGCTTTCACTTGGTGACTTAGTATATAGTGCATTTAGATTTGAATAGAGTTCTTTTGAATGTGTGTGTGTGTGTTTTGCTTTAAGCATTTGGAATTAGGTTTGTGTTTGGCACTTTTATTTTTCCCCCAGTTCTACAGTATGGGTGCCTTTACCACTGCTGGAAAGCAATAATAAAATTGTCTTTATTTTAAATGGGCATTAGCAATGGCCTGCTTTTTGATGGACCGTTCTCAAAGTTATTAGTTAAATCTCTTCTCTTGGGGATTATTTTAGATTTTACTCTTATACCAAAGCAAATGTCTGTAGGCTTTGTAATTACTCAACCAATAGCTGTTCCAGATGAGTAACAAGCTTAATATATTTAATAAATAATTCAAATAATTAGTTTTATTTCTTATTTGAAAACTATTTGGCTTTATCACTTATGCTTCAGCAAGGCTGGCGGGAAAAAAATCTATTGGCTAAATGCAGTGTGGTATCTTGGATTGGATCCTGAAACAGAAAAATGGTTAAGTGGAAAATCTAGTGAAATCCAAATAAAGACTGGAATTAATGTATCAGTGTTAATTACTTGTTTGACAAATGTAGCATTGTTATGTAAGATGTTTAACTTCAGAGGAAACTGGGTAAAGGGTATATGGGAACTTTCTATGATACTTTTGCAACTTTTCTGTAAATTTAAAGTTATTCCAAAAATGTTTATTTAAAAAAAAACAACAAAAGCTGCTGAGGTGGGGGAAGCTACAGTAATCATTGCATAATTTTTATAAAAGATTTTTTATTTATTTGAGAGGGAGAAGCAGACTTCCTGCTGAACGGAGAGCCCCATGCGGGGCTTGATCCCAGAACCCTGAGATCATGACCTGAGCCGAAGTCAGATGCTTAACCAGCTGAGCCACCCAGGCACCCTAAGAATTCATAATTTTTATTTATTTATTTTTTTAAAGATTTTATTTATTTGACAGACACAGCCAGAGAGGGAACACAAGCAGGGGTAGTGGGAGAGGGAGAAGTAGGCTTCCCGCAGAGAGGGGAGCCCGATGCGGGGCTCGGTCCCAGGACCCTGGGATCATGACCTGAGCCAAAGGCAGATGCCTAATGACTGAGCCACCCAGGCGCCCCAAGAATTCATAATTTTTAAATTTAAAAGTAATATAGTTTAAGCAGTGTAGAGTATTACAAATTTCGAAAACCTCTAAAGATCCCTGCTTAATTGCTTTAGTCCCGTTCCCTAGAAGTAACCAGGTTCAGTTTTCCATCTTTTTCACTTTTTTTGCTTCCTACTTCTAGTGGTTACTGCCATAATTACAGAGATGCTTTATACCTCTAGACCTTGATTAATCAACTGTAGACAGTATCTACTGATTCTCTACCATGAAAGATAAGATTTGCTTTATTAGTGATAGTATTGTCAGTTTTTCTGGTTATCTTTTTAAGTTGAGTGATAAGCTTAAATTTCAGTTTCTTGATTTTTCTGTCAACTTCAGACAATCTTTTGGCTCCCTTATATATAAAATGAAGAAATTTTCAGCTCTGCACCTCTTTCTGACTTTTTATTTTCCCACTTTTGTTAGCTACTTTTACTGTAACTTTTTTGTATGCTTGACTTGTCCAGAAATAATTCAAGAGGGCTTATAGATAGATACAACAGGTTTTTAGTTTATTAATGGTTACATTTTAAAGAACTGGTTCTTTAAGACAAATACTTCTTTTTTAAGATTTTATTTATTTAACACAGAGAGATAGAGCAAGCACAAGCAGGGGAAGGGGCAGGCAGAGGGAAAGGGAGAAGTAGACTCCCCGCTGAGCAAGGAGCCTGATGTGGGCTCCATCCCAGGACCTTGGGATCATGATCTGAGCCAAAGGCAGCCCCTTAACCGACTGAGCCACCCAGGTGCCCCAAGACAAATTCTTTTTTTTTTTTAAAGATTTTATTTATTTATTCATAAGAGACAGAGAGAGAGAGCCAGAGGGAGAAGCAGGCTCCCCGCTGAGCAGGGAGCCCGATGCGGGACTCGATCCCAGGACGCTGGGATCATTACCTGAGCCGAAGGCAGACGCTTAACCATCTGAGCCACCCAGGCACCCCCAAGACAAATTCTTAAGATAAATGTGTGGAAAAGAAATACGAGTGGATTCTTCTTACTGTACAGTCTCCTCTTCTAGGCCATTTGACTTTTCTATCCTAAGGATCGTTGTGCTTTCCTCTTGGGAACTTTTATTTTCCCAGCCATATCTAAATTTCATAAGATGTTCTGCTTTGCATATAGCTTCGATTCTAGGATGCCTTCAGTTGTAAGATCCATCATTTCTTTAAAATAACTTACTATTGGGGGTCAGAGGAGGGCAGTACATTAAATGCTTGATTGATTGAATGTAGCCCAATTTCAGAAATAATAAAATGAGAAAATATAATTGTATTTAATTTCTTAATTACAAGGGAAAATAAACAAAAATTAGGTCATCCTTAATTCGATTGCACACCTAGATTTTTTACACTCAATTTAAAAAAAAAAATTGAAACTACTATTTTGGTAGACTACCCTTTCCATTAAACCCACTTCCCCTTTACCTTTACTTATTTTGGTGGCTGTATTATAAGGGTATGTGTGGGCGTACCTAACTTGTTTACTGATTCCTTGATTTGCAGCTTTTTCTACTATAAACAGTGCTGTGAAGAACATTTCTTAAAACTAAATCTTTGCTTATATCTGTGATTCCCCCCCCCCTTCAGATGATGAAGTAGAATTTCTGGGTTAAAGAAAAATATGCGTTTTTGTAGTATAGCTTCTTAATAAAGAAAAGCAAGTTAACTTATATTTTGGCTATTAATCATCACTAAAATACAACTTTTTCTTCTTTATTAGTGAACACTTGTCCTGCTCTTTCACCTTTTTCTTGCATGGAGACAGCAATGTTTGTACCAGTGTGGAAATTAACCAACATCAACCTGTATACCTTCTTAGTGAAGAGCATATCACCCTTGCTCAACAGTCTAATAGCCCATTTCAAGGTAGATTATTTACTGGCTTAGATATTTGATCTCGTATTGTTTCAAGAAAACTCTTAATTGCAATTGGTAATTTTAAATTTTGGTACTAATGAGATTTCCCATGATCGTTAGCCTAGTGATGATTCTGATGTAGTTTATTTTCTTCTTCCAGAGTTTTAAGTCAATGAAATAAGTTTTTTAATACAAATATTTTTTAAAAAAATTCTTGTACATGAACGATAGCATGTTTTAAAGTGTTCTTTTAAATAACATTTAGCAGATATATAGGTTTATGTTTTCAAGGTCATCTTTTGTGTCCAGTCACATAAGCCATTTTTAACGTTGGAACACGGGGAGTTTGATATTTATACAAGATTGTTGATTTGTTTTTAAGGACTGACAGGGTGTTCTTGTTTTAATTCTAACCCTAGTATTTACTTTTTAAAAATTACATGGCAGTACATAATAAAAGTACTTAGATTTATACACACACACACACACACACACAGTTTTTCCTCAAATTGCTTTTTCTTACTGGAAATCAAGAGAAGTTGAAGGATATACATATAACCCCACTCATGTTGAAATTCTAACCATGTGAGATTTTTTGGGTGGACAAAATTTTAAGATTTTATAATAAATATTGTGCTTTATCTTAACAATAATGAAGTATAATAAATTTTTCTCTGAAATGACTGTTAAGAGTTTCCTTTTCTTTTTTAGATTGCATTACTTGTCAGACTATTCAGTGTGATCTTATCTGGTGTACCAGTCTTTAGTTACTTACTCGATGTCTCTTTTGGGTCTCTAGTAATCTTAAGCCCATTTGGACTAAATGGCACTCTCACAGGACAAGCATTCAAGATGTCTGATTCAGCTACCAAAAAATTGATTGGTGAATGGAAGCAATTCTATCCTATCTCATCTTGCTTAAAGGAGATGTCTGAAGAAAAACAAGAAGATATGGATTGGGAAGATGATTCTTTAGCTGCAGTAGAAGTTCTTGTTGGTATGGATTCTGAGTATTAATTTTAAGGGAAAAATATGTGACTGTGTATTAGATTTTGCTGAATAATAATTCCAATACTTTAGTGGCTTTCAACAGTAAGCATTTATTTCTTTGTTTTCTCCTCACATTACATAAGGGCTACAGGTTGGTTGTGGTTTGGCTCCTTGTATCTTGTCATTCTACAACCTACATTCCATGATTACCCACTCTCTGGGACATGCTTTTCTTATAAGAACAGAGGAATAATAAGGACTGAGTGTAACTATGTAAGTGTATTTAAAGCTTCTGCTAGGATATGATGTATGTTACATCTGCTCACACTCCATTAGACAGAACTAGTCACTTTGCCATGCCAAAGTCATTGGGGCAAGGAAATATATACCACCTAGAGGTAAGCATGCTAAAGGTGGGAAGAAGATAACTGTGAATGAGTAACATTTAGAAGCTGGAAAGTTGACAACCTGTTACGTAGTATTTTAACATTTGGTGAAACTGTTGCCTCTGATAATTTTTAAAAGGTAGAAAGTGCACCTAAAGAACTCATGGCTTTGATCTGCTCTGCCCAGGTCAGCTCTTTTCATATTGGCTCTTCTCTGTGTCTTCTCATTCAGGGACCCAGATTAACAAGGTAAACTATATTTGGGACATGCTTATCTTGAGGGAAAAGCCAGGAATAAGAGGCTGCACTGATCTTGCAAGCACATTTAAAGCTTCTGTTGGGATCTGGTGTATATCATATGCAGGTCACACAGCCAAGCCTAAGAGTGGAGTGAATAGGTATACTCCATGTTAGAGAGATGGGGGAGGTGTGGGGAATGTATAATTGAGCAGATAATTAGGATTAGAATCTGCAACGGTGTTTAATAGAATCGTGTGGATGTTATATATATGAAGATTGCCTTATTCACGGGTTGTTGTTGTTTTTCTTTAATAAAAAGAATACCAGTATTGAACTTCAATAAATACCTTACTACCAGGGTAGTTGTGAAAAAACCAGAAACAAAACACAAACATATATTAGGCTTTCAGTAAAAGACATGTAAAGAAGAAAGCAGAAAATGGTCCGTAATTCTAGTGTCCAGATTACCTTTATTAAACTTTAAAAAAATTTAAAAAGTAATATACATTATAGTTTGTCAAATTTACAAATAAAGATTTAAAAGTAATACACTCTCATGATTAGAAAATCCAAAAAGAGAAAGCTGCTTGCTTCTAAGTCTCTCACTGAAGGTTACCACTAAAGGTATTAACATTTTCTCATGGTTTCTTCCAAAAACCTATGCCAAAAGGAGCATATATTTATAAAAATACATTAAATATATTTTTATTTTATTTAAACAAATGTGATAGTATGTACTTTTCCATTACAGTACTTTTGAACAAAACTAATCCCACTATAGTCATAGTGGTAATTTATTTTCTTGTCCATTATTTTTTCCTTTCAGCTGGTGTCCGAATGATCTACCCAGCATGCTTTGTTCTAGTCCCTCAGTCAGACATTCCTACTCCTAGCTCTGTGGGATCCTCTCACTGTTCAGCTTCTTGCTTGGGTGTCCACCAAGTGCCTGCTTCCACAAGAGATCCTGCTATGTCTTCAGTTACTCTTACACCACCTACGTCTCCTGAAGAAGTCCAAACAGGTATTGTATTAATCTTTTTCATTAGCACTAGTTATAAATCTGTTGTTCTGAATATATCAGCACTTAATTATTTTGAAGTAATTTCAGACTTACTGAAGAGTTTCCATGTATACAAAGAACTCTCTCATCCAGATTTCAAAACAGTTAGCATTTGTTCCATCACCCTCTCTAGATGTATACATTCATTATCATTGGCCTTTTTCTGAACCATTTGAGAACAAGCTGCAGACACAATGCCGCATTACGCCCAAGTACTGAGTGTATTTCCCAAATTTAAGAACATTCTCCTATATAACTACCATTTAATCCTCAGAGTCAGGAAGTCAGCTTTGATATAACACTACCATCAAGTTTACATCCTGTTTGGATTTTTTGCTTTCTGTATTTTAAGTAAAGTAACGTTTTTTGTCTCAAAATATATGGAGGCATACCAGGTAGATGTGGAGTACATTGTATAACAAATTAAGCAAAAAAAAAAAAAAAAAAACAAACCCAAACCCAAATAATGTTACTTTAAATGTCCTTTTATTCTCCTATAGCCTATTCTTTTTTGTTTGTTTTCAGTTGATCCTCAGTCTGCCCAGAAGTGGGTCAAATTTTCTTCAGTATCTGATGGCTTCAACTCTGATAGTACTAGCCATCACGGTGGGAAAATACCCAGAAAATTAGCAAATCATGTGGTGGATAGAGTTTGGCAAGAATGCAATATGAACAGAGCACAGAACAAGTACGTGTTTTCATTTTCAAGTTTAAAATATTGCATGTTGGTAGTTACTTGTATATAGATATTTAAAGTATAAAAAGTCATTTGTATGACTTTAAAAATCTGATTTTTTAACTTTAATGCTTTATTCATGGTTATAGAAAACCTTATGAATTCTAAAGAATTTTATAATTTCAAATCTTAGGAGGAAATATTCAGCTTCATCAGGTGGTCTGTCTGAAGAAGAGATACCTGATAAAGTAGCGTCCTGGGATTTTGTTGAAGCCACACAAAGAACAAATTGCAGCTGTTTGAGGTAGTTTGTTTTTTTTTTTTTCCGCAGTTGATTGATGTCTATATATGTGTGTGTGATAGCTTCTTATGCTATTGAATACTTGGGTCTCACTTTGAGCTAGCTTACCTAAGCACAATGTGTGAGGATTTTTTTCAAAAGAAAATTTGAGGGGAAAAAAAAATTTAGTGACTTGGAGCTGATTATAGAAGTACATACAAATGTATGCCATAGTCTTTACACAGTTACCAGAGCTGAACTGTTGAAGGCTTGGTTTTACAGCTAAATAAAAGAGAATTTTATACTGGATTATAGTATATATAGTATCTATAAGGTAAAAGGCACACAAGCCTCTTGAGAAAAGAGTTCATAGATGGCACTGTGCCTGAGAAATTTCTCCCATAGGTTCTTATAAAAAAGGTGATACATGATACGCTAGATGAAAATTTCTGTAATCCTTTTTATAGTAAATATGGTATTAGGTTTTATGCAGCAGTTTCTTATCCTTTTGGACAAAACTATAGGGAAATGTTAAATAAGATTCAGAAAGTACAATTCTACAAGGGATTGAAGCTGCACTGTAAAAATAAAAACTTTCTAATAGACAGTATTGGTTAAAGATTGGTAGAACAATGGATGAACTTGGAATGCTTTCGGCAGTTTTATTTCTATATTGGAGACTTTGAGATTTGGTTGTCAGAGGCATTCAGATTATATTGCCTAGAGTTTATTATTTTATTCTAAAATGAAAGGTAGATCATATACTTTTGCAATCTTGTAAACAAATAATGGCACTGACATCCCTTACCAGAACTTGTGAGCTAATAGTTGGTTACTCTTTTGTCACAGATGTGAGCCAAAGGAATGGAGTGCCTGTATGTTAGGGCCAAGGTTTTTCTTACGTTAGCTTTGTTTGATTGAATACAGTGACAGAGGAGCACCTGGGTGCCTCAGTCGGTTAAGCGGCTGTCTTTGGCTCAGGTCATGATCCCGGGGTCTAAGATCGAGCCCCACATTGGGCCCCTTGCTCTGCAGGGGGGTTCTGTTTCTCCCTCTGCCTCTACCCCTGCCTGTGCCTGTGCTCTCTCTCAAATAAATAAAATCTTAAAAAAAAAAAAAAAAGAATATAGTGACAGACTCTGAAGTGTTCTGGTTTGTTTTTGCATAGGTTAAATGTACTTACATAGATTCTTTGCATTAGAGACCATATAATTTTTTAAAATCTGACAACTGTGTTAAAAACTTGTCTGTTGCTGATACATTGGAATAAAAATATAGATAGATTAGCTCTTGTTTAATAGTTTAAAATAGTTAAACACCATAGCCACTTGGACAGGGGGGACCCAAACCTAATCTTCAAATTTAGAGCTCTATGTTATTTGTCTGAGACCAGACAGCAGCAACTATGATCCGTTGGCCAAATTTGGTTCACTGCCTCCTTTCATATGACCTGTGAGCTGAAAATGACTTTTACATTTTTAAATAGTTGGAAAAAATCAAAGAAGAATATTTTGTGACATGTGGAGAAACTTAAATGAAATTCAAATTTTAATGTCCGTAAAGATTTATTGGAACAGAGTCACATCTGTTCATTTACATGTCAACTATGGCTGCTTTCACAGAGTTGAGTAGTTGTGACACAGACTGTAAGGCCTCTGGAGCCTAAAATATTTACCATCTGGTCCTTTATAGAAAAAGTTTACCAGTTCGTAGTCTAAGGTAAGTAGAATGCTTAAATGAAACTAGGCTTTTCTTTCCATATATTGACATTTTTATTAAGCAGTTCTTTTTTAGTTCCCTACCTAGACTTTTGCTTTATTCTTTTTGAAAAAGATGCGAGTTTTAAGTATATTTGTTTAAAATGGTTTTATTTATTTTTAAGATTTTATTTATTAGAGAGAGAGCATGAGCAGGGGATACGGTAGGGGGAGAGGGAGAAGAAGGCTCCTCACTGCGCAGGGAGCCTGATTTGGGATTTGATGTGGGAGTTGATTCCAGGACTTTGGGATCATGACCTGAGCTGAAGGCAAACACTTAACTGACTGAGCCACTCAGGCGCCCCTAAAATGGTTTTAGAGGAAGACCCTCAAAATGCATATTGGTAAACATAAGTTTAAGTTTAAATTCTTGGTTCCTAAGCTGAACTTTTATTTTTCAAAACTTATTGTGTCTCATATCTCCAGAAATTCCTCCCAGGTATAGAGATCTGCTATAATGAAATTTTGTATAATCTATACATGTGACTTATTTTGGTATATTTGCTGTTCTAGGAAATAATACAGTGTTTCTGATCATGTACTTTTTTTTTTCATTATTGCATTTTGTACTTCTAATTCTTCCTCCACTTCCTTCAAACCGGGTTCTCTTATTTACTTCTTAAAGAAGGCTTAAAATAGATGTTGAGCCACCATGAGTATCATCTGCTGCCATAGAATATAGGAAGTAGGGCACACATTTGATAACTTGACTGTGCTAGTCAGCCAGTTTGCTGTCAGATCTATCCCTGCCTTTTCCCTACTCTGTTCTGTATTGCAGGGGATTATATTTCCTAGGCTCCTTTGCTTTCTCCATGTGTTTGTTGTTTCCCCCACCCACCCCCAGCTTTATTGAGATATAATTGATAAATAACATTGTGTGAGTTTAAAGTATACAGCATGATGATTTGACTAGACCCACTTGCTTTTTGAATTTGGTTATGGTAGGTGCTAAGAGAAGATTGGTTGATGAAATGAGGAAAGAAGCCAGCTTATTTCTCCACCCCTTTTTTGAGCAGCAGTTCTTTAATGACCCCTTCTTCTGTGGTCCAGCTTACCACTGAACAGATCCCACTGTGGTTCTGACACCATCCTAAGCTTCTTTGATGTGGTGATACTATTTCATCTTACTGCCCTTTTAGTTCAAGAAGTCCTGGAAGCTCTCTGCTATTGGTAGTCTATGAGTTGCCTCACTTTCCTCTGTTTTTTTGTAACTCATTCTCGATAGTAGATTTAGAGGATTGGCCCCTGACTGATATATGTTGATTTCTCTTAGAAATCAATTTGAAGGGGCGCCTGGGTGGCTCAGTCGTTAAGCATCTGCCATCGGCTCAGGTCATGATCTCAGGGTCCTGGGATCGAGCCCCGCATTGGGCTCCCTGCTCAGTGGGAGCCTGCTTCTCCCTCTCCCACTCCCCCTGCTTGCATTCCCTCTCTCACTGTGTCTCTGTCAAATAAATAAATAAAATCTTTAAAAAAAAAAAATCAATTTGAAAAAGAGGGCATAGTTACATAAGCAATTTGCATGAGTATGTAATGTATGATTTGAATATTTAAATTAAACAAATGGAGCTGAAGTTACCCTTGACCACTCTCAGTCTCTTTCCAAATGCTACTACCTTTCCCTAGAATTGACTACTTGCCAATTAGGTATTATCTTTCCATAGTTTTTCTGTAATTTTGTGTATGTGTTTTTCCTCTCAACACAAAAATATAGTATGGATGTATTTGACAGCTTATTTTTTTCATTTAATGTGCCTTAGATCTTTCCGTTCTAGTTACTTGTAGATCTGCCATATTATTTTTAAAAACTTCTTGGTATTCCACTGAATGAAAGTACCATAGTGTATGTAATCACTCTGGGTTTGATGGACAAATAGGTTGTTTCCAAAAGTTTTTGTTTGTGTTTACTTTTAAAACAAAATAATACTTCTAGGACTATCAATTATTTATTAGATTTTTTTGAACACTTACTCTGTGATAGGAGATGTCCTAGGCTCAGATACACTAGTGAATAAGGCTCCTGCTATTATGAAGCCTGTACACTAATGGGGTAGATAATTATTTAAAAAAAAAAAAAAAGAATTTTTAATCTTTTTAGATTTTAAGAGTGATGAGTGCTGGGGCACCTGGGTGGCTCAATCGTTAGACGTCTGCCTTCAGCTCAGGTCATGATCTCAGAGTCCTGGGATTGAGCCCCGCATCTGGGTTCCCTGCTCCACGGGAAGCCTGCTTCTCCCTCTCCCACTCCCCCTGCTTGTGTTCCCTCCCTCACTGTGTCTGTCTCTGTCAAATAAATAAATAAAATCTTAAAAAAAAAAAGTGATGAGTGCTAAGAAGGAAAAAAATTAGGTGTGTGTTGTGATACAGAGTTGTGGGAGAGGGGGCTATTTAAATACTTGTGAATTCAAAAAGATCCTACCAATTTTACTCCCACTTTTTATATATAGAAGTGCTGGTTTTTCTTGTGCTTTCACTGATCTGAGAACGGTCCTCAAAATTATTTTCTTTCTACTAGAGTAAGTGAAAAGCATAAAATTGTTTTAATTGGCTTTTTTCAATTATTAATGACGTTAAATATTGCATGTTTATTGAAATTAAGCTTTAGTGTGATAGAGTGTTCTTAAGAAAATTAGCACTTAGCAAGCTATATAAATAGAAAGTGATAAAATAAATTTCAAATGTTAACATTAAAATATTAGGAACTTTAATCAGTAGGAAGACATATCTAAAGGGATCATTCTGTTGGATTTTGCTTTAAGAACACAACTTCTTTTTTAGGACAATTTCCCAAATTAGTTGAATTCTTTTATGAAATTCAGTTGTTTTCTCTAAAGGAGACTAGCTTTTTTTTTTTTTAAGATTTATTTATTTTTAGAGAGGGAGAGTGAGAATCCTGAGCAGACTCCCTGAGATCATGACCTGAGCCGAAACCAAAAGTTGGGTGCTCAACCGACTGAGCCACCCATGTGCCCCTAAAGGAGACTAGCTTTAAAGAAAGTGTCCATACTGTGTATTGTGTAACACTGATGAATCACAGACCTGTACCCTGAAACAAATAATATATGTTAATAATAATTAAAACAAGGCAAGTGTCCATAAAGAAGAAAGGGGCTATGATGTAATGTTACCAAATTTTTAGAGAGCCACTGCTATTAGTGTATGTTCCAAATTAATAGTTTCTTGGCCTTATAGAAGGGTAAATGAACCTATGGCTGTGTACTTTTCACATTCCTTATATACTTGGAATATAACCTAATAGTTCCCCTCAGATTATTGGAGATATTCTCTCTCCTTAGTGCCTTGCATAACTTGATTAATCTTAACTTTTGGTCTCATCACTCACTTATACTCTTAAAAATTATTGAGAATCCCAGAGTGCTTTTATTTATGTGGGTTACATCTATTTATATCTATTTTAGTGAAATTTTATATTTTTAATTTGTTTTTTAAAGATTTTATTTATTTGACAGAGAAAGAATAAGTAAGGGGGAGCGGCAGGGAGAGGGAGAAGCAGGTTACCCACTGAGCAGGGAGCCTGATGCGGGACACCATCCCAGGAACCTGGGATCATGATCTGAGCTGAAGGCAGACGCTTAACTGACTGAGCTACCCAGGTGTCCGATATGTTAGTGAAATTTTAAAGTTCTATTTAATTAAAAAATAACAAAGAACCCAGTACATATTAACATGAATAAAATACTTTTATAGAAATCAAGTATATTTTTCAAAGCAAACAAAACCTAGAAGAGTGGCATTATTGTACAGTTTTGCAGATCTCTTCAATGTTTAGCTTAATAGAAGGTATCTGGATTCTCATCTGCTTCTGCAATCAATCTTTTGTGCATATTGTCTTAGTTGAAGTATGTGAAGAAAATCCAGCCTCACATAGCTATGCAGGAAAAGGGAAAGAGTTTATTTTAATAGCTTTTTCAGGTAATAGTAGATGTGCTTTGATACTACACCAAAATTTGACAAGTGGTAGTTTGTTTTCTTAAAGATTTTATTTTATTTTATTTTTTTTTATTCTTACGTTAATCCCCATACATTACATCATTAGTTCTAGATGAAGTGTTCCATGATTCATTGTTTGTGCATAACACCCAGTGCTCCATGCAGAACGTGCCCTCCTCAATACCCACCACCAGGCCAACCCATCCTCCCACCCCCCTCCCCTCTAGAACCCTCAGTTTGTTTTTCAGAGTCCATCGTCTCACATGGCTCGTCCACCC
>NC_138383.1:29328277-29478201 GCF_054177405.1 Leptonychotes weddellii
CCCCCCCCCCCCCCCCCGGTCTGTGTTTCTTTTAAGTTTATACTACTCCGTAATACTATGAAGATATAATACTTTATTTCGGCATTCCCCTATGCTGTACTCTTGCTGAAGTGTTTTTTTTTTTTAAGAGATTTTATTTATCTATTTGAGAGGGCAAGAGACAGAGCACGTATAAAATTTTGAGGGAGGGGCAGAGAGAGAGGGAGAAACAGACTCCCTGCTGAACAGGCACAATCCCAGGACCCTGAGATCATGACCTAAGCCAAAGGCAGGTGCTTAACTGACTGCGCCACCCAGGCACACCTTGCTGAAGATTTTTAAAGCAAATCTGAAGTATTATTTCACTCCTTCAGTATGCAACTCTAATATTTTAATTTTTATAAATTATTAATATTTTCTTATTTTCTTACATAACTATAATTCCATTATCACACCTAATAAAAAGAATAGTATTTTCTTAGTATCATCTCATATCCTCTACAGATTTGTCTCAGAAATGTCTTTTTGTAGTTGGTTTGTTTGACAAGGATCTAGACAGGGCGTATACATTTGGTTGTTAAGTCTTCTGGGTCTCTCTTGTAATCCCCTACCCCATTTTTATGCCATTGACTTGGTTGGAGAAGCTATGTCAGTTATCCTGTGGAATGTTCCTCATTCTGGATTTCTCAATTTGTCATATATTGTAACTTGTTCTTTTAGTGCCATTTAATTTCTTCCTTTATCCGTTGCATTTCTGTAAATAGAAGTTAGTTCTAGAGCTGTGCTGTCCAGTCCTATCTATGTTAGTAACCACTAGTGGCTATTTAAAGTATTTGGATTTAAATACACTTAAAAATTCAGTTTCTCAGTTGAACTAGCCACATATCAGGTCCTCAGTAGCCACTTATAGAACATTTCCGTCATTACAGAAAGTTTTGTTGGACAGTGCTGATCTAGAGGCTTAATGCATTCATGTTCAATTTTTAAAAATTTTTTAATTTTATTTTTTAATTTTATTTTTGAGAGAGAGAGCACACGCGTGAGCCGTGGCAGGGGTGGGGGGAGGGAGAGAGAGAATCTTAAGTGGGCTCCACGCCCAGCACACAGAGCCTGACACAGGGCTCAGTCTGAGGACCCTGAGATCATGACCTGAGCTGAAATCAGGAGTCAGATACTCAACCGACTGAGCCACCAAGGCACCCCTCAGGTTCAGTATTTTTGAGGCGAATACTTCATAGGTGGTGCTGTGTTGCTTTGTATTGTGTCACATCAGAAAACAAAGGTCTGGTTGTTCCACTTTTAATTATTGGTTAAGATTGAGAAGGTGATGATCAGCCTGACCCCTCATTGTAAAGTTTACCATGTTTACTATAAATACAGTTTTTCTTCTTTCTTTGAAATCTTTCTTTTTCTTATTACATAAACTAAAACTTTCAATACAGTTATTGAATAGAAATGTTGAGTTAGTATTTTTACTTTGTTCCCAGTTTTAGGGATAAATTATTCAGTCTTTTATCATTAAGTATCATTAGTTGTTTTTCATAGATGTCCTTTATCAGATTAAGTTTTAGTCTGCATTTTGAGTCTTTTTATAATGAATTATGTGTTGAATTTTGCCATATGTTTTTCTGTACTTATGAAGATAACTATATGGTTTTCTCTATTATTCTGTTAACGTGATGAATAATGTTTTTGTTGAATGTTATACCTTATATGCCTGGGACAGATACTATTTGGTCATAATGTATTATCCTTTTATATATTATTGGATTGCTAATATCTTGTTAATGATTTACATCTATATTCTTGAGGGATATTGTTCTATGATTTCCTTTTCTTATAATGTCTTTGATTTTGTTCCCAGGTTAATGGTGGATTTTTCCTGTGTCTTTTTGACATAATTCCAGTTTTCTTTGATAACTTCCATGCTTTTTTCCTCTGTGCATATAATATGTCCTAGACTCTGTACAGAAGGATGTTCAGCATATTCCCTGAATAGAGAGGGTTCTTCAAAAAAGTACCTACAGTTGCTTTTTCATACTCTTTTTGGTTATCTCTGATATAACAAAACCATTAATAAAGTAAGTTTTAAAACTTAAAAAACTAATGAATACTGAATGCTTTTACTTCGTATTCCTCCACATTTTTTGCCTAGTTTCTTAGTTAAAAAAATATGTTAAGGGGCGCCTGGGTGGCTCAGTCGGTTAAGCGTCTGCCTTCGGCTCAGGTCATGGTCCCGGGGTCCTGGGATCGAGCCCCTCATCGGGCTCCCTGCTCAGTGGGAAGCCTGCTTCTCCCTCTTCCCACTCCTCCTGCTTGTGTTCCCTCTCTCGCTGTGTCTCTCTCTATCAAATAAATAAAATCTTTAAAAAAAAAATATGTTAATATACATCACTGTCAGTTGAGTTTAGAAATCTCAAGGTGCACAGTATTTTTACTACACTTAAAGAAATCTTAAACTCTGAACAAAATTACTAGGTTTTTAGGTATATAGTTTTAAGTTTTTCAGTTTCAGAATTGCTTCACATTATGAGGAAAATAATTCTTTTAGGCATTTTCTTTTCTAGTTAGCTGATTCTCTTTCTGTAGTGGTAAGCCTTGGGAGAAGGAAGGTGGGATCCTGTGTGGGTCCATCAGACAGTTGCAGTGCTATCCAGAATGATTTAACTCTGTTTCTGTAGAGTAAGTTTTTTGGCTGGCTACTGTAGGATTGTAGATGATGATTGTGAGCTCAGCCAAGCCATTGATTTATAACAATTATTCTGAAATATCAGGTACATTCATAAATGAATTTCAGATCTTTCTATACTTTTTTTATCTTAAAATAACTAGAATTTTATCTCTATTCAGATACTAAAATATTTAGGTTACGTAAGGAAATCATCTTTGGTTATCTAGTCACATAGCTATTAAATGAGAAGATAATTGGCTCTTACGAATCTTTCTGCAGTTCTTAGCTTCAGGTTGCTGAACAAAGTATTTTTTCCCTGTAAATTCAAATCATTTACTTGTAGATTTATATGTAAAAGAACAAATATATGACTGTCTAATAGTGTTAACTTGTGTACTTTGATGTAATAGCAATATGATAAAAGTTAAACCTTTCTTTTAACTTTTTAGGCACAAAAATCTCAAACCGAGAAATCCTGGGCAACAAGGACAGGCACCATCTTTAAGTCAGCAACAACAAGTACTTCCTAAGCACAAGACCAATGAAAAACAAGAAAAGAGTGAAAAACCACAGAAACGCCCCTTGACTCCTTTTCACCATCGTATATCTGTTAGTGATGATGTTGGCATGGATACAGATTCAGCTAGCCAAAGACTTGTGATTTCTGCTCCAGATAGTCAAGTGAGATTTTCAAACATCCGAACTAATGATGTAGCAAAGACTCCTCAGATGCATGGCACCGAAATGGCAAATTCACCTCAACCACCTCCACTTAGTCCTCACCCATGTGACGTGGTTGATGAGGGAGTGACTAAAACACCTTCAACTCCTCAAAGTCAACATTTTTATCAAATGCCAACACCAGATCCCTTGGTTCCTTCTAAACCAATGGAAGATAGGATAGACGGTTTATCCCAGTCTTTCCCAGCTCAATTCCAGGAAGCTGTAGAACCTACAATGTATGTTGGTACAGCAGTAAACTTGGAAGAAGATGAAGCTAATATAGCCTGGAAGTATTACAAGGTCCCAAAGAAAAAAGATGTAGAGTTTTTACCACCTCAGCTTCCAAGTGATAAATTCAAGGATGATCCAGTTGGACCTTTTGGACAGGAAAGTGTAACATCAGTTACAGAGTATGTATTTTTTTAATAGTCACTATTTATAATTTAAGGGTAGAAATGATGTAAGTTCTTGATACTAGGACTCCAGAATTGGTTTCAGGGTAGGATTTTATCATTATATTATTATTAATATATTATTATATATAATATATTATTATAAATAAAATACCTATATTTATAAATATAAATATAAATATTAGTTTTACATAACTTCTTTACTGTGTTTTTTCCTCAGGGAACCTCTTTATTTTGAAATACTAGTCACAAAAAAGTGGAGAAAATAGTATCACTTGTCCATCAACCAACTTAAGGATTTTGCATATAATTAGAACTCCTGTGTACTGTTTTTCTTCCATTTTTCCTTTCTCTGTCCTAAATTTGGTGTTCTATACATGTTTTTATACGTTTTGCTCTAGTTAATTCATTTTAATTGCTTTATAGTGTTTCTTTGTTATGAATAATACGTAATTTATCTACTTTCTTAAAGATGGACATGTTGGTTATTTTCAGTTTTTTCCCAGTTACATAGGATGTAGCAGTGAACTTTTTTGTACACATGTCCTTGTGTATTTGTTTAAGATTTCTCTAGGGAATATGTTTAAAAACGGAATTGCTGGGCCTTGGGGTATGTCCATATTCTGCATTAAGGGTCGTTGCCAGGTTGGCTCTCCACCTGTACCGGTTTACACCCTCGTCAACCAGCAGAGTATGAGAATGGTAGTTTCCTCAGTGTTTGGTATTATGAGACTTTTAATTTGGCTAATCTTCTATATACAGAATGGCATCTTATTGTCTTAATACGTGTTTTCCAGATTCCTAGCAAGATTAAGCATCATTTAAAATGTTCATTGGACATTAAGATTTCCTCTTTTGTGAACTGTCTGTATATCATATTTTTTAGTCTATTTTTCTTTCCCTTTTCCCCCCCAATTCTTTGCATGTTCTGGCTCTTAATCTTATATTAGTTACATGTGTTACAGGTATCTTCCTCCATTCTATGGATTGCCTTTGTCCACTTTATGTGTGACATACTTTGGGTGGGAAGATTTTTTGGGTCTCCCTTTACTATGTTATTCTGATTAAATTTATGTTCTGTCCCATAAGTCTTTTGCATTTTTATCTATAGATTTTTCTAAAAGGTGAAAATCAACGAACAAAACACCATTATATTCATTAAAACTGTCTGTCTTCTTACCAGTGCAAGACCAAGTAGTGTGCAAAGATTATATTTCTTCTCTATTAGTCTGCTGTCAGCAAAAATATTTAGGGTCTTCTCTTTAGTTTAGAATTTTAAAATTTCACAAGAATATGTACAGGTGTAGTGATCTTTTGTTCATTCTTTGTATTGGGCATTTGCGGTGGGCTGGTTCAGTTTGAAGTCTTTTTTTGTCCTGCTACTGGGAAGTTCTCTTTTTGGATAATATCTGCTTTTTTCCTCCATTCTCTGTGGAACCTCTGTAATTCATATGTTGAATTTCTGTATTTTCTCTCATTTTCCATCTATTTTTTTTCCTTTGTATTCTCAGGGGATTCCTCAATTTCTTCTAACCCTTTCTTGAAGTCTTAATATTTGTTGCTCATGTTTTCTTATTTCTAAACTTTTTAAAAAATATCATCCCCTTGTTTAATGTTCTATAATTTTTTTCTTTAGAATTACTTTATTTTCATCTTTTTACTGTGCTGCTTTTATCACTTTTTTATAATTATTTCTTCATACAATTTTTTTTTGAGAAAGAGGGGGAGGGGGAGAGGAAGAGAGAGAATCTTAAGCAGGTTCCATGCCCAGCACGGAACCCAAGCCCAGTGTGGGGCCGGGGGAGGGGGGCAGTGTGGAGCTCAATCTCACAATCCTGACATCATGACCTGAGCTGAAATCAAGAATCAGTCACTTAACTGGCTCAGCCACCTATGTGCCCCTCTTCATACACATTTTAGAATGAAGGAATAGGGGAGCTGATTGGCGGTCCCTACTCATTCAGTAAATAATTTAGTATATACTGTGTATTAATTCCGTACACTGCTTTATGATAACCTTGTTGGGGATGATTTGGAGGGGAGGCCTGGTACCTAAATTCCAGAATGAAGAGGATGTCAGATAATTGGGTCTTTACCAGGTAGCTTATTCATTTTCTTAGAGAAGGAACTCTTCTTATTCCTCCATTTTCAGCTCTTATTTTTCAATTCTGTGTGGAGATACAGGTCCAAATTTCCTCTGATTTTTTTGAGAGTTAGCTCTCCTGTTGTTTATGTAGGTTGCCTATAGCCCCCTCTTGCATATTCTAGGCCATGACCTTTCTCTGCTGTGTTTCATTGATTTTGAGCTTCCCTGAGACTAAGTAAAATGTCTGGCCCATTTGTAGCCTCTCCCATTTTCCTTACTGTTTATTCTCTTTTAATATTCTTTATTATTTTAGTAAACCTGTGTGCCTTATCTAGCTCTTTGAATCTTTAAAGTATTCTAGTATTTTTTTTTAATTGAAATTAATCTGGATTTGAAATTTAGGGACTTTAGGATACCCTTATGATCATGGAAGAAAACTAGATTATTTAATAGTTAGGAGGTCTCTTGAAAGCAAATGATGCCTTGGAAACAAATCTCAAAAGATCTTAATGTTATTTGTGCTGGATGTAATATAAAATTTCTCAACTTTTGTCTGAAACTACTGTTGGTCTTTCTGTTTCTGGACTTCTCTACATATATTCTATACACAGTAGAATGATCATCATAAGTTAAATGTTACGTTACTCATTTCCTTTTAAAACCCTTGAGTAGTTTCCCTTTACATTTAGAATAAAACCCAAACTTTTTCCTCATCTGTAAGGTTCTACCCAGTTCCTGCCTAGCTAGTTCTTCACTCTTATTTACTCCTCTCCTATTTGCTTCCTGATTTCATGACATCAGCTTTCTTGCTCTTCCTTCAGAAAGCCAACCTCATTCCTAATGACCTTTAGAATTGTATTACAGATGGGGAAACAGCTCACCCCTTCTTATTTAGCCCTGTTGAAAAGTTACCTTCTCAGGAAGTATTTCCTGACCATTTTATCTAAACTATGGCTTTTCTTCACTTCCTGAATCACTGCCTATCTTGTACACTGCTTTCATTTTTTCTTTATATATATCACCTGAAATTACATTATGTATTTGTTAATGATCTTTTCCCAATTAAAATGTAAGCTGTATGAGGGCAAGGACTCTGTCTTGTTTACTGCTGTGTTCCTCCAGCATACACACACAGACACACACACACCCCTAGAACAATTTTAGGTCCACAGCAGACATTGAGCAGATGTTTGAATAAATGAAACAACAATATGGCCCTAGGATTACTTTATGATTTTAGAACTTGTTTTTTTCTAGATTATATTTGCTTATTTAATGTATATAAAATGTAGCATTATGAATATTTTTAGTTTTATAAACTTAAAGGGTGAGTTTTTATGGGCACATCATATTCATAAGATCTAAGAGTCCTAGCCATAACTTTAAATAAGTGTATTAGCTGTTTGTGTGCATGAACATCTGTAAGTGAAATGAAATGAAGGTCTCTTAGAAGTTAATACAGTTTAATGTTAGAATCCATTCTGAAATTATTTGACATTTTTCTCACTGAATAAGAATGAGAAGGAAGAAGCATAATGTAGAAAGGTAGCATGCAGAGTAGAATGGTGCTGGGTCATGATTATGTAAATTAAGGAAATAACATGCTTCTATCTGTTCCTGGTCACCATTTTTCCTGCTTCATAAAAAGAAAGGAAAAGACTGAATAAAAGGATTGTTTTTTTTAATTCTGTGTCTCATGTGAGTATTGTTTTGGTTTTATTAGTTACGAAAATGTGTATTGTGTCACAATTTATTTTTAGATGAATCCTTTTTATTATTATAGTAGATTAGACTATGAAAAATAACACAAAAAAAGTCAACCCTCAGCTTAGCTGCTTGAAATATGAACTAAAACATTTATGGAATATAGTTCTATACTTGATAGGTTACAAGTTTTTGGTTTTATTCTTTCCTTTTGTAGTTAACTGTTCTGTGGCTGTAGTTTCTCAATTGGGGCAGTTTCTTTTTTCCCCACTTACCTTCAGGTGACATTAGGCAGTGTTAGAAACAGTTTAGATTGTCACAACATGGGGTGTGCTGCTATTTGGAGGGATGCTGCTAAGTATCCTACCATATATATATAGTACAATAAAGCCCAAATGGTAATAGTGTTGAAGTGCTTTAATATCATGAATCATTTTTAACAGAAATTTGAGCTCTAGAATAAATTATTAAATTAGATAGGCCAAACCTGTTTACTGATTAGTTTTACTAGGGAGATTCCCCATTCCCCATACTATTTTATTATCCAGTAAAATACCTGGCATTGGCTTTAGTGTTTGCATTGTGCTAAAGCAGAAGTTTTGTTTTGTTTCATATGTTTAAAGGATCTTGTTTGGATAACTTAGTGATTCTGGTCCTGCTATTAATGTTACTTGAGATAGGATGTCATGAGGATCATCAGTCAGATGATACCCCTGCCATTAAAATAAGTTCTATTAATTAATATTCTCTCAGTGGCATTTAACCTTAAATTTTTTATATAAGCATTGTATAGCTTTAAAGATATGATCTTTTCTAGTCCGAGTAATCCATTCAGAAGCCTAGATTTTTTTATATAAATAAATTTCTGAATTCTTATTAGACATTGTAAATTTCTAATCTTTTTCCATACTCTTAAGTTTTGAAAGTGTCTTTAAATATATGGCAGTTAATTAGGTGGCTGTTGTAACTCCTGTATTCTTTTCACCCTTTTTATTTTTTTAATTTTTTTTTTTTTTAAAGATTTTATTTATTTGACAGAGAGAGATACAGCGAGAGAGGGAACACAAGCAGGGGGAGTGGGAGAGGGAGAAGCAGGCTTCCCGCATAAGCAGGGAGCCCGATGCGGGGCTCGATCCCAGGACCCTGGGATCATGACCTGAGCCGAAGGCAGACGCTTAACGACTGAGCCACCCAGGCGCCCCTCTTTTCACCCTTTTTAAATTCATGTTCCTCAAAGATATATTTTATCAGTTTGAATAAAACTGAAGTTTCTCTAATATGCAAGATGCTGTAAGGCACTGTCAGAGTATAAAATAAATTTAGTCCTGGCCCTAAATGAAATTGTAATCTAATGGAAAATAACACTAAATTCTCTGATAGAAGTATACATAAAATATATTAGGGATGGAGAACCAGAATAAAGAATAATTTAATTCCGTTCATGAAATCCAGAAGCTTTATGTAGTTTGGTATGGATAGATTATCTGGTGTTGCTTACTAGTTTGGTATGTCATGATAAGAAAGGAGACATGAAATGTGGGGTAGGGCTATATAATGGAATAGCAAAATATTGTTTATAAGCTTATGTATTAATGTATTATCCTTGAGATGATAGGGGCACTGTAGGAAGCTTTTTTTGAGGTAGAAAAAATAACAGGGTTTTGGAAAAAAAGGATTTTAGAAATATTAACCAAGTAGCATTATTGAAAGATTGTTTAAACGAAGAGATATATATGTATGAAAGGACATCAGTTTGGACATCTTGAATAGCTCAGATATAAGGTAATTGAGGGCCCAAGGAAAATTAAAAAGAGATCATTAGGGACGTATGGATTTTGTGGATATAGAGTAGACTGAAGAACTTTACAGCCCATTGAATATTAAAGTAGGGGAGTAATAGAAGAGTTAGAGACCAGCATATTTAATTATGAGGGAAAGAGGAGGAGAAACAGATTTGAATGCTTCTTTTCTACTTTTTTTACTTACTTTAGACTAGATCTTAAGCTTAATTTTATAGTTTTTTTTAAAGTGAAAGAAACTGTTAATCCCTTGTTATCTTGAAGGAGAGGGATTGAGAAATTTATATGTCTCAGTTATGCCTTAGTGTACAATATGACTTCTAACTATGTGCTTGTAATACATATATGTTGTAAATTTGTGAATTCATTTTAGGAGCCTGCTTAAAGATGCAGTCAGGCAGTTGTCAAGTGTCTAAAGCTTAGGAGAAAACTTACATTAACCCAGTTGGAGTAATACAGAGGCAAAGAGAGGCAAGAATGTATAAGTAGAAATTTAAAAAGAAACATTTTTTAAATAAAAATTTACTTTTACAGGTGTGTGTCTTTTTAGAAAGTGATGGAGAAATTTGGAGGTTTGTTTTATTTATGTTAAGTGAAAACTGTTTCCCTTTCGTATAAATTTTTCCATTGATTGCTGTTAAAGGGTGGCACTGTGCTTCCATAATAGGTGGAAAAACAAAAGAAAGCAATACTCTTGGCTTTTCTAATTAATGTTAGGTGGTGTTGGCTGCCTGACTAGTACAGAGTAATAGGATTCATCATTTCTAGCACCTTCCCTATTCTTAAACTCTGTCAGTGTGCAGCAGTTGATGCCAGATTTTTTAGCAACTATTTTAAAGCAAAATTCCTTTTTTAATTTCTTAGAATTTGTTCAAGGAGAGAGAGAGAGGTTGGGGTGGCACATAGCATAGCCTACACACACGATATACACATCTGTGGCTATCCTCTTTTTGCTTCTAGTTATTTTTAGTTTCTCTATTAGTTAATGGTAGCATCTATTTTAGAATAGTGGCTTTTAAGACCTTATAAGTTAAAGATAGCAAAGTTTCTGCAAAGAAACATTACAGTTTTTAATATCATTTTTCAAGTGTTTAGCACTTAGTTCTAGTAGTATTTGTGATTGCTTAAAATAGTCTTCTATTCTGATTCAGAGGGAAACATTTCTAAACCCTAAGAAAGGAAGAACTATACTTGAGCATATTTGTATCATGTCTTGTTTGGTAGTAAGGCTACATACATCAGGATATTTTAACCATACCATTCATCAATAGAACTAGCTCCTATGTTGTATTAGTGATATACCCAATTTTTATTGTATATGTTAAATAGTTTATAGAATGTTATTTGCCCTCTAAAAGTTAGTTTCTAATTGTTTTGTTTCATAGAAGTCTATGATGAAATAAACCTTTGATTTACTGTATTCTAAATCTTTTTAAGTAAATCTTATTTGGTGTCTTACTACAATAAAGCTATACTTTCGACAGCAAGCTTGACTCAATTTAAGGATTGATTCTGAAGATTGGAGCTGGTATTAGAAAAGGTACCATTAAAGAAAATAGAGGATTTTTGATATTTATTGAATTCATTTATTCCTTAACATCTCCTTCTATAGCTTATCTCCTTTTATAATTGTCAATCCTAAAATATTTTCATATCTTGTCTGGAAAAATTTTGATTGAATAAAGGCCTAAAAGCATGTGCTACTCTGAGCTATGTTAAATTCTCTACAACTGTATTTCAGGAGGGGCATCTGGGTGGCTCAGTCAGTTAAGTGTCCCGACTCTTGATTTCGGCTCAGGTCATGATCTCTCTGGTGGTGAGATCAAACCCCTCGTCAGGCTCCATGCTCAATGGGGAGTCTGCTTGAGATTCTCTTCGTCTCCCTCTGCCCTTCCCCCTGCTTATGTGCGCAGACGTTCTCTCTCTCTCAAATAAATAAATCTTTAAAAAATATATATATATATATATAATTATTTTTAGGATAGAACGTTACTGTTGTCATAGTAAAAGGAAAGGTACAATTAATGAATAATATAAAAGTAATTTCAGTTTGCTTTGGGCTTTGCAAAGCTTCCTGTTCATGGCTGTACCTAATCCTCTTCTAGTTGGTCTGTATATTTAGCTTTATATCTGATTGAAGCTATCTCTGTCGTTAACCATTTGGTCATATGTGAGAGTTTGTTTTAGAAAAGGAGAAGTGTTATTCCTGTTTCGCAAAAGTATGTGTATACTATATAATTGGATAGTGATGAAATAACTGAGTTTTTAATCTGGCATCTTTTAAAAATCACCATTTTTTCTATTCTTACCATTTTTAAATATAGAAGGATGTGTAATGTAAATTATATTTTAAAATTTGTTGTGACTTGATACTCTTGGTATTATTAACTACATTTAAATTCTTTGCATATCCCAATGTTTGTGAGAACCATTCAATAAAATAACAAGTTGTCTTTAGGCACTGCATTTGGTTTACTCATTTTTATTCTTCATAGAGCCCTGTGCAGTAGCATTGGTCCTTTTAATGTTACTGCACACTAATTTAACTACCTATGTAAACAGTGTGGCAGTTTTCCTGCTTCTGCCAGAGGACAACTTAATATGAAAAACAGAGTTGTTTTATTCAGCCCTTCACAGAGTAGTAGTGTCTTTCAGGTTGGTGGTGGGGAGGGGTAGTGGGATCTTACACTTTTCCCCTATGAATAGTTATTTGAATACACGTACTTAAAATCTGTCTAGCCCTACCTTTGCTATATATTACCTTAGCAAGCCATTTTTTTCTGCATAATTTGCACATCAAAGAGAAGATACCCTTCATTTCTTATCTTATTAATTTTTAAGTATTAAGTAAGAAAATCTGTGTCAAAGTAGATGGAAAAACTGTTTTCAAAGTATTTATGTTAGAATCTAGTAGTTCAAAAAACAGTTATTTAGGGTCTAACATGGTAAGGTATAAAGCTACTCTTAAGAAATAAATGTTCATTTATAGAACAGAACTATTCTAACAATTGTGGGGTTTTTTAGAGACAGAGCATGAGCAGGGGTGCGGGCAGAGGGAGAGGGAGAAGCAGGCTCCCCACTGAACAGGGAGACCGACGCAGGATCATGGCCTGAGCTGAAGGCAGACATTTAACTGACTGAGCCACCCAGGCGCCCTATTTTAACAATTAATTGTAAAACATATCCCTGTTGACTAGATAGCACCATGTTCTCATGGAAGAACGTTTTTATAGACTTGGGATTTTAGTTTTGGGGATAAATCTAGGGCATATTGGGAATAAAAATGGCACTTACGATATTTGATAGGTTTAGAAAATATCAGTTATCTTTTTGATGGCCTCTGTTTCAACCTTAGTTTATAGAGTATAGAGTGCTTCTAGTGCTGGGCATTGGTGAATAGATTTAAAGATCTATCCCATTCATTCAAAGATTTTATGAGCTAGGAAATGCCTTCATCATTCCCAAATCTTAACGTCTCTTAGGATTTTTTGTCCTAAATTGTAGGACAGATAAGTGGTAGCAGTATCACTTTCTGATGAATAAAAGATGGCTTATTTTAAAAGTACAAGGTACTGTATTTTAGGATTATTAGTGCAACCACAACATCTCTATCCTATGTGACTTTTAGATTTGACGTATTCATTTAGGAAATACTTGTAGTAACTTTTACGTGCGAGGTGCTGTTCTAGGCATTTGGGATAATTCAGTGAACAAAGACAAGATCCCCATCGTTTAGGGGCTTACATTCTATGAGAGTGACAGTCAACAATAAACATAAGCAAGTTATATAAGAATATTTAAAGATAAGTGCTGTGGATGGAAAAACAGAGCGGGACAAGGGGGTTCAGTGTTGAGGCAGTTGGGCATTTTGCAATTTTAAATAAGGATTCATACATAAGGTGACATTTAAACAAAAACTTTTAGAAGTGAGGGAGATGGCCATGCTATTTCAAGAAAGAGTGCTCCAAACAAAGGGAACAGCCAGCAGTATATCTGGCCTATTTGAGGAACATCAAGAAAGTTCTTGGAAGCAGAGTGAGAGAGGAAGGAGTAGAATAACAGAAGATGAAGTTGGAGAGGAAAAGAAAAGAAAGATATGGAAAGCTTTGGTAGGCTATTACAAGGACTTTAGTTTCTATTCAGAATTAAATAGTCCTTGCAGGATTTTGATCATGGTCTGACTAGAAGCCTAGCTGCTGCTTTCTGGCAGCATGGGAAACTCAGCTTTACAAACCACAGAGAACATGAATTTGGGAGTCAAAAAGTGTCTTATACAAACCAAAATCAAATCATTCAGTATTCACACTCACCAAGCAACCTGGTCTTCAGAGATAGAAAAGTCCTGATGCTTTCCAGGATTCTGGTGGTACAGATCAGCTTGTTGTGTCTTCTTTCTCTTAACCTTAGATTTCAACTTTCTCTGGTCTGTCAGTTTCTACTAGTTTGTCTTTCCAACTTCACTGTTGTTTCCTCTCTTATTCTGTTGTCCTTTGTCATTTTATTGGTTATTTTAGGAGAATACAAAAAAAGTATGTTTATTAGTCACCATGTGAAACCATAAGGCTAATAATATAAAAATAGATTTTTCCAAAGTGATCAAAAGAAGCCTCTAAGGTACTTGCACTGAAACTTGCCATTATAAAACCTCTTGTCAGAATTAATAATAGTTATAATGTTATTTTTGTGAAACAGATCAGGTCTTTAAAATTTTATAACTTTATCCACTAATGCAGTGGGAAAAGGATAATCACTTTCATTGTATAAATGTATAAATTGTATAAAACTTGTCTTGTCTCACCATATAGTTAGTCCACATTCTGAGAGTTCCTGTCCTGGAGCAGTCCAGTCCCTTTCAGTGAATGGATTTGGACAAGTTAATGCATTTGAGGATCTGGGAACAGAGTGGACTACCAAAAGACAGTGTATTTTGGTGGAAAGAACATATAGAGAGGAGGCTTAGATTTTAGCTTCATTTCTCTATTGCTAAATTTGAAGGTTTAATCATATAATCTTTCTATGCTTAGATTTCTTCATTTATAAAATGAAGGATTGCAGGTTGGATCATCTCTAAATAATCCTGAAAACTTCATGATTCTTAAGTCATATTGGAATTTTTTTCTGCTTTTATGGAAAATAAATATAATTAATTTTCTAATTTTGTTTTTTTATGCAGGTTAATGGTGCAATGTAAGAAACCTTTAAAAGTTTCTGATGAATTAGTACAGCAATATCAAATTAAAAATCAGTATCTTTCAGCAATAGCATCTGATGCAGAGCAAGAATCTAAAATCGATCCATATGCATTTGTTGAAGGAGATGAGGAATTCCTTTTTCCTGATAAGAAAGACAGACAAAATAGTGAGAGAGAAGCTGTAAAAAAACATAAGGTGAGTAAAAGAAATCAAAGTACACCAAAGGGTGACTGATGATTTGTAACACTGCATATAGGTACCACACTTCTCATTGTTTTCTTTTAAAATAGAACAGATTAAAAAAAAAAATTTATCATTGTAACTTAGGAAAACTTTTTTTTTTAAAGAGATAGAGCAAGAAGGACCCGGGTGGGGGGAGGGCAGAGACAGAATCTTTTTTTTTTTTTTTTAAGATTTTATTTATCAGAGCAGGAGCAGGGAGGGAGGGGCAGAGGGAGAGGAAGAAGCAGACTCCCTGATGAGCAGGGAAACCTGATGGGGGGCTCGATCCCAGGACCCTGAGATCATGACCTGAGCTGAAGGCAGAGACGCTTAACCAACTGAGCCACACAGGCGCCCGGAAAGAGAATCTTAAGCAGGCTCCACGCCCAGCACAGAGCCCAACATGGGGCTCAAGCTCATGACCCTGATATCATGACCTGAGTCAAAATCAAGAGTTGGGACACTTAACTGACTGAGCCACCCACATGCCCCAGGAAAACATTTTTTTTTTTTTTAATAGGTGAATCAGGCACATTATACAAAATTTAAGAGCTGTGTGGCCTTTATAGCTGGTCTCTCATAAAGAAAAGATTTTTTTATTGTTTACATTTAGTTAGATAAACTATTTTGATACTGAGTTAAAATATGTTATAGGTGAATTGCCAGTTTTCAAAAATACAATAAAATACACAATGCTTAGTTTACAAAATATACGATATTTTTAAATGTGAGTTAAGAACTTATAGTGTCCCTTGAAGTAATATACTTAGCATAGGATATAGAAATATTTATTAAAATTTTAAAAATCAGAGGATCTATTAAGCACAAGGTAACTCTGTTAGATAAGAATTTTGCCTTAAATACAATATATAGAAATTTAAAAGCTATAAAATTGTGAAAAGAACCCAATAATAAGTTTAATACAGAGAATTCATTTCACAAAATTTTTAGCCTTACTCCGTGCCCGGTACTTGAAGTTTTGTCCTTTTGTAAATATGAAAACAGTAGTAGCTGGGAAGGCTATAGGTACTGTAGAAAGAACATGGACTTTGGAAATTGACAGATTTTTGTTGGAATCCCAGCTCCACTATTTATTTATCAGATATATTTCCTGGGTTATCTTTAACACTATTTTTTGTCTATAAGTTGAGCATAGTACTTACTTATTATATAGGTTAGTTGTGGAAATTAGTATGTCTGTAGAACACTGCAGTATGCTTGACACGTAGTTACTCAATAGTTGGAAGATTTTGTTATTTTAAATTATATATTTCAATCTAATATGTAATACTGTTTGCAGGTAGAAGATGGGCCATCTAGTGTAACAGTGTTATCACATGAGGAAGATGCTATGTCATTATTTAGTCCCTCTATCAAGCAAGGTAAAACTTCTATTTCCTAATAAAAATAATGGCATTGAAGGATTATTACTACAAGCTAATTTGATATTACTGGACTTACAGTGTTCCTTTTTGCATAATTCATATGTTTCATGGAGAGGTACCTATCTTAAAATGATAGATTTATTGTTTATTTTGTACTGGGAGAAGCAGTTGAGGTGATAGAAATTCTGTTTTCAATTGTTGGAACTTTACTTTCTCACAAATAAAAATAGTTCTTATCTATAAAATGAGATTTAAAAAGATCATCACTTAAGGTCCCTCTCAGATCTGAAAACTTATAAATTAGGCTTAACTATAATTTTGTTGTCCTTTTCTCTCTCACTCAAATTAGAAGAACGGTTGCTGAAATTATTAATTTAACAAATATTTATCAAGTAGGTATTATATGTAGACACAGTTCTTGCCACTGAGGCCAAGGCTCCACTTTGAAAGTAAAGTATCTGACTAGTGCTTGTTGTGCTTGGAATAGACGGACACAACACATTATTTCTTTAACAAAATCTATTTAACTTTTGATGAAGGCAAAGGAAGTTGTCCTTCTGTAGGTGTTTGTTTAGGGACAAAGTTTTGTTTTAATATTTGGGATAGAGAGGGTCAGGCTCTGTGCAACCAAAAACAAGAATAAGGAAGAAATGGTCTTTAATGAAGCAAAATCAGTTGATAATTTTGAGTAGCTTGGTAAGTTAACAGTTTGGGTTCTTTGGGCTGTTCACCTACCCTAGGATATAGAGAATGTATAATCGCTATTTTGTGCTTTCTCAAAATACAGACCACGTACCACATTCTGGAGCATCTTTTGAGGTGGAGCTTGGAGATCTTGGTTTTTAATAAGTACCCTAGATGATTTTTTTTTACACCAAATTTCAGAATTAGTGCTCCAGTGAATTTTTAGAACGGACATACAGAGGCACTTGGAAAGTGGCTTTTATCTTTCTGAAAATGAGGACTATTTCAAGTCACTTGATATTCCAAGGATGCTTTAGAAGGTTATATACCAAACTGCAAATTTGGTTTTTTTGTGTGGGAATGTAAGAGGAGTTTTAACTTCCATTGGTGTTTTTATTTTTTTTTAAGTAATCATGTATTTTTTCCACTATAATTGGGGGGGGGAGAAAAAGGAAAGTAAAATTCTAGAACTAAAATGAATCTTAACCAAAAGGTAATATTTATTGAGTACTTAAGTACCTTAACCAAAAGGTAATATTTATTGAGTACTTAAGTACCTAGCACTGTACAAAGTGCTTTAGCTACGTCCTTTCGTGTTTAATTCTTGCCATTACTAAGGTACAGAGAGGTTAAGTAACTTGCTCAGGGTCATTCTATTAGTGTTAGAGTTGGGAATTCAGATTACTAATAATCCATCTGACTCAAGAGCCAGAGCACCTAGTCCTCATACGATGCTTGTTTTACATTTCAGGAAGATAGAAAAATAAAAATGTGTGTGTGTGTGTACTGTTGTCCTAAGAATGTATGTCTTTTTATTTGATATATAAAATCAGAGTACTTAGCCATGTTATGGATTACATAGCTTTTGGTGAGCTTCCTGGAGAAATTACTACTGTTTATTTGCAACTTTATTTCTATGAAAAAAATTTTTAGATTTTAAGCAAATCATAGTTTCTTATTGCAAAATACTCTTATAAGTTTAAAGTTAGATATCTAGTTTAAATAACTAGAATAATACTTATTTGGTCAGTAGTAGAATCTTTTATTTTGTTTTTCTGATTGACTCTGATTGACATATATAGATGCTCCACGCCCTACTAGTCATGCCCGTCCTCCATCAACCAGTTTGATTTATGACTCAGACCTGGCTGTCTCTTATACTGACCTTGATAATCTCTTCAATTCTGATGAAGATGAACTAACAGTGAGTATTTTATTAATAGTTAAGGTTATAATTTCTTTTCCTTGATTTTATATAGACTTTTCAGAAGTGATATGTGACTTGAATAGTACATTTGAGCCCTGAAAAATAGGAAATATTTTGGAATAAAATTTTATTAATTGGTTTCTTTTTTTAAAACTTACATTTGAGCAGTCTTGGCATAGTGTCACCTATAAGCTGTGGGGTTTTTTTTCTTTATTTTTATTTTTATTTATTTTTTTAAAAGATTTTATTTATTTATTTGACAGAGAGAGACATAGCGAGAGCAGGAACACAAGCAGGGGGAGTGGGAGAGGGAGAAGCAGGCTTCCCGCAGAGCAGGGAGCGCGATGTGGGGCTCGATCCCAGGACCCTGGGATCATGACCTGAGCCGAAGGCAGACGCTTAACGACTGAGCCACCCAGGCGCCCTTCTTTATTTTTTTATATTTGAAGGACATGTGTGATTAAGCTTAATTTCTACCGTATGTTCTTTTTCTGCAGTCTTTAGGAAGCAGAATTATTTTCCTGTTCTTTGATCTCTCATTTGAGAAATGACCCTGGAATTGACTCACATACATAAAATAATAAATAATTAACATTAAAATTGTGTGCCTTGTCAGTTTATTAAGGAATACTACTTCTTTTGAATATGATTGGCATTCTAGCCATTATTGTAAAACAGCTATATACTGTAATAATGAAAGAGGCAGAAAGAGAAATATTTAACTTTGCACATCCATTTGCAGAGAAAGGTGATTATAAAAGAAAATTTTAAATGAGATTTGCTAGAATGTCAAGTCTCTAGCAAATTAATGAACTGAGTGCTGCATTATCATAAAAGGGAATTCCATTTTCATCTGCATAAAGGTAGCTTGGAAACTTCTATAGTACATTTGGTCATTCTTGTTCTGTATTACACTTTTAATCCTCTCTGTTGTATATATGATACACACATACACCCTGCATATATGTATTTATGTATATATGTATATACACATATATGCACATTTGGTGTCTTCATTTAAGTGACATAGGCAGATATAACTATACATAAACTTACATTCTATATCCCTGAATACTTTGGTACTTTTATGCTTTCTCTCTGTTACCATTCATGTATCAGCTGTGGCTCTTGTGAGGTAAAAAGGTTGTAATTAGAACTCAGTCTACATATTTATGACAAAGTGGCTAACAGGAGGCTTGGAACTAAGTCATCAGGTCTAAAAACATTGGTGACAGATTGGAGATGGTAAAACGATTTGTTAAATGTATTAAAACTAATTTTTAGTTAGGTATCCTGTTACTTATCAAATGAGATCTTTCTGAAGTTTGTGCTTTGTTTTACATGTTGTAGCATTTTTATAAGGGTAAGGAGATTATTAAACAAGATAAAAGTATAAATTAGGTTTCAGAGGGGTGATTGAATATATAGGAAACTTCAGTGTGTTTCATTTAAGGGGACAAATGCTTTATGAATATCTTTTACTAAGAAGCAGTTCTGATATTATAAATCCTTCTTATTGCAGGTTTCCTTTTTTTTTTTTTTTTTTTTAATTTTAATAGGCTTTAAGTGGTAGGTTATTTTTGCTTCTGTGTGTTGTGGAAGTATTGGTCCTGTGTCTTGGAGGAACTTTCCCTCTGTTAATTTGCAGGATTATCAAATAAACAAATTAATCTTGGTTCATTGATTGCCTAAAAAGTGTTTTACATCTTTATAAATTTTTCTAATAACCAATATTTATCTCTGGCACAACCAGAATAATATATTTGATGAATGGGTTTGACCTTCAAGTTATATCTTAATGATTACCATCTTGGATCACATTGGACTTAAAATTTCAGATAAATAATGTGTTTTTGTTTTTGTTAATAGCCTGGATCTAAAAAGTCAGCAAATGGAACAGATGATAAATCCAGCAGTAAGGAATCAAAGACAGGAAATCTGGACCCACTATCTTGCATAAGTAAGCTTCCCAAATCTGCTCCAGATGAATCTGCAAATTTTTAATCTGAATAAAATTCCATACTCCTTTCTTTTAAACACAGATTAACTTCATTTTAGTCTTATGTTAAAATGTGTGTTTTATTAAATATAGGCACTGCAGATCTTCATAAAATGTATCCTACACCACCATCATTGGAACAACATATTATGGGATTTTCCCCAATGAATATGAGCAATAAAGAATATGGTAGTATGGATATAACACCTGGAGGAACTGTTCTAGAAGGAAATAGTTCTAGTATAGGAACACAGTTCAAAATTGAGGTTGATGAAGGATTCTGTAGCCCAAAACCTTCTGAAATTAAAGTAAGTATTTTATTTTTCTAGAAAAATAATTTACTTTATATATGTATATATATGCTTATATATATATATATATATATTTTTTTTTTTTTTTTTTTTTTAATTTAAGAGTGGGGAGGCTGGGGAGGGGCAGAAGGAGAGAGAGAATCTTAAGCAAGCTCCACACCCAGTGTGGAGCCTGCTGTGGGGCTCTATCTCACAACCCTGAGATCGTGACTTGAGCCAAAATCAAGAGTCCACACACCCAACCAACCGAGCCACCCAAGCACCCCTCCAATATTTTCTTACAGATTCAGTTTGTTGCTGTATTTTTTTTTTTTAAAGATTTTATTTATTTATTTGACAGAGAGGGAGACAGAGAAGGAACTCAAGTAGGGGGAGTGGGAGAGGAGAAGCAGGCTCCTTGCTGAGCAGGGAGCCCGATGTGGGGCTCAATCCCAGGACCCTGGGATCATGACCTGAGCCGAAGGCAGCTGCTTAACTGACTGAGCCACCCAGGCACCCCCAGTTTGTTGCTGTATTAAAAAAATCTATTCATGGTGATTCTTATTTTGTAGTTAACAGATTTGAAGACTAAAGAGTGGTGACACTATTAAGAATGCCTTTAAGAACACTTGGGCTGCTTCCATAATTTGCTATTGTAAATAATGCTGCTGTAAACATAAGGTTGCACGAATCCC
This sequence comes from Leptonychotes weddellii, assembly GCF_054177405.1. NCBI lineage: Eukaryota > Metazoa > Chordata > Mammalia > Carnivora > Phocidae > Leptonychotes > Leptonychotes weddellii. Next base: position 29,349,327 of record NC_138383.1, read on the forward strand.
TTTGAATTAGTGTTTTTGTAATTTTTAATTTTTTTGTTTTTGTAATTTTTTAAAAAAAATTTTATTTATTTATTTGACAGTATAAGCAGGGGGAGCAGCAGGGAGAGGGAGAAGCAGACTCCCCCCGCTGAGCAGGGAGCTGGACTCGGGGCTCGATCCCAGGACCCTGGATCATGACCTGAGCTGAAGGCAGCCACTTAACAGACTGAGCCACTCAGGCGCCCCATGTAACTTTTGAGTAAATACCCAGCAGTGTGATTATTGGACTGTAGGGTAGTTCTGTTTTTAACTTTTTTAGTAACCTTCACTGTTTTCCACAGTGACTGCACCAGTTTGCATTTCTACCAGGGGTGCAAGAGGGTTCCTTTTTCTCCAACACCAGTTGTTTCTTGTGTGTGTGGTTTTTTTTAACATTTTATTTATTTACTAGAGAGAGAGCACAAGGAGGGGGAGCAGCAGGCAGAGGGAGAGGGAAAAGCAGGCTCCCCACTGAGCAGGGAGCCCAACATGGGTCTGGATCCCAGGACCCTGGGATCATGACCTGAGCCAAAGGCAGCCAATTAACCAACTGAGCCACCCAGGCGCCCCTCTTGTGTTTTTGATTTTAACCATTCTTACAAGTGTGAGGTGATCTTATTGTAGTTTGTTTTATTTGTTTAGTTTTTTTTTACCTTAAGTAAACTCCATGCCGTACATGGGGCTCAAACTCCACCATCCTGAGATCAAGAGTTGCATGCTCTACCAACTGAGCCAGGCAGGAGCCCCTCTCATTGTAGTTTTGATTTGCATAACCCTGATGATGAGTGATGTTGAGCAGATGAATGGATAAAGATGTGTATGCACACGCACACGCATCCACACCCACATAGGAATATTATTCAGATATAAAAAAGAAAGAAATCTTGTCATTTTCAATGACTTGGATGGAGCTAGAGAGTGTAATGCTAAGCAAAATAAGTCAGACAGAAAAAGACAAATACCATATGCTTTCACATATATGTTGAATTTAAGAAACAAAGGGGGGAAATGAGCAAAGGAAAAAAAAAGACAAACCAAGAATCACTTTTGACTATAAAGAATAAACTGATGGTTACCAGAGGGGAAGTTGGTAGGGGGATGGATGAAATAGGTGATGTGGATTAAGGAGTGCACTTGTGATGAGCACTGGGTGATGTACGGAATTGTTGAATCACTGTAGTATACACCTGAAACTAATATAGCACTGTATGTTAATTAATTGGAATTAAAATAGAGTGAATTCATTTAAGAATAAAATTATATTGGGTACCTGGCTGGCTTAGTCAGTGGAGATTGTGACTCTTGGTCTCAGGGTCATGAGTTGAAGCCCTACTTTTGGCGTGGAGCCTACTTTAAAAAAAAAAAATATATATATATATATATATATATATTTACATTTTATTATTTTGTTTAAAGAGAGGGGGGAAAAAGGCTAGAGTGAGTTTGGCTTTTTTCCCCTGGAAGATAAGATGCTGAAAGCCATGGTCTTTGTATTATAGGATTTTTCTTATGTCTATAAGCCTGAAAATTGTCAAGTTCTGGTGGGATGTTCCATGTTTGCACCTCTAAAAAGTCTACCAAGCCAATGTCTGCCTCCTATCAAATTGCCAGAAGAGTGTATTTACCGTCAGAGTTGGACTGTTGGAAAATTGGAATTGCTTCCTTCAGGGCCTGCAGTGCCATTCATCAAAGAGGGGTATGATTTAGATTTATGTTATTGGTATAGTGTAGGTGTGCTTACATAGCTTTAATTTTTTTCACAGAAGTACCTGCTTTGCTAGTACTTAGAAAAAAGATACTGTTTTTTTAATTCTAAAAATTGTTTTTTGATCAATAAATTATAATGGTATTAGTTGCATGTTGATAAACTGTTGGAAAACTTAAGACCATTATGCTTTGGTTATTTGTCTTCATTTGCGGGTGGAGGTTTTCTTCAGAAGCACCTTCTTTTGTTTTGCTCTGAAATTCTAAATCCCATTTGTGTATTTGCCATATCACATACTTCTCATATTTTAATATCTCTGAAATTGGGATGTCTTATAATTGGTAGGATCTTACAATTGCCATTGTCCCTTATTGCATGTAAACATCTCTAAAATCAGGATTTTTTTTTTTTAACAGTGACATCTTAGGATCAATGAAATATGGTTATTTGTAGTACAAGAAATACGGATAGTAAATGTGGATGTCTAGGTGTAGATAAGTGTAAACAGATTTTATTTACAATTTTGGAATTAGTCGGTTAGTCCACAGTCTACAACAGTCACCTAGAGTGGATATAATAACCAGATACATATTTTAATTATACTTGTAATTTTTGCACTAATTGTGCTTTCATTTTCAGTGTTACTGAAAAATACTGGGAGATTTTTAGTTCTATTTCATATTATTAATATGTTCCTCTATGTATTTGTTTAATTTTTTACCCTGGTGACACCAGTGATGGGAGTACTATCGATCAAGAATATGGTCCTGCTTATACACCTCAAACTCATACTTCTTTTGGGATGCCTCCTAGCAGCGCACCTCCTAGTAACAGTGGAGCAGGAATTCTTCCTTCTCCATCTACACCTAGGTTTCCGACTCCAAGGACTCCAAGGACTCCAAGGACTCCTCGAGCTGGTGGACCTGCTAGTGCTCAAGGTTCAGTCAAATATGAAAATTCAGACTTGTATTCACCAGCTTCCACCCCCTCCACATGCAGACCCCTTAATTCTGTTGAACCTGCAACTGTTCCCTCCATCCCTGAAGCACACAGTCTTTATGTAAACCTCATTCTTTCAGAATCAGTTATGAATTTGTTTAAAGACTGTAACTTTGATAGTTGCTGTATCTGTGTCTGCAACATGAATATCAAGGGTGCAGATGTTGGAGTTTACATTCCAGATCCAATGCAGGAAGCACAGTATAGGTGTACCTGCGGCTTCAGTGCTGTCATGAACAGAAAATTTGGAAACAATTCAGGATTATTTCTTGAAGATGAACTAGATATCATAGGACGCAACACAGAATGTGGCAAAGAAGCAGAAAAACGTTTTGAAGCTCTCAGGGCTACTTCTGCTGAACATGTTAATGGAGGACTAAAGGAATCTGAGAAATTCCCTGATGAGTTGATATTATTGCTACAAGATCAGTGCACTAATTTATTTTCACCTTTTGGAGCAGCAGACCAAGACCCTTTTCCCAGGATTGGTGTAATTAGTAATTGGGTACGTGTTGAAGAGCGGGACTGTTGCAATGACTGCTACCTTGCATTAGAACATGGGCGTCAATTCATGGATAACATGTCAGGAGGAAAAGTTGATGAAGCACTTGTGAAAAGTTCATGCTTACACCCCTGGTCCAAAAGAAATGGTAAGCATCCTAATGGAATAATTTTTCTGTTTATTTTCCTTTAGTTGTAGGACTGCTTTTCTTTCTTCGGAAAAAGTATTAAAGGCAGTTTTCCATGTAACTAATAGAGACATTGAAATTTGGGACTTAAAACTCCTCTAAGAATGACATTTTTAAAGGGAGAATTTCCTAGCAGTTTAGTTTAATTTCACCAATAGAAGTATGGTTATTGTAAGTCTGTAATTATGTACTTACATAGGAGTATAAAAGGCACTTTGCAGATGTTAATTAGCAGAAAATTGCGGGTTGTCTGCTTTATTCAACATTCTTTCACTCATTAAATATTTACTGAACACCTGATATGTGCCACAGACTGTTCCTTTAGAAAGTACAGCCTTAAATGAAGCAAACATACTTCTTGCCCTTTTTGAGCCTATAATTTAGTAGAGAAGACATAAACAAAATAAGTAATTATATAATATTAGTTAGTGACAATTGCTTTGAAGAAAAAGAAAGGTGAAAGGAGTGGAAAAACACAGGAGTGTACTATTTTAGATGTATGGTTAGAGAAGATATTACTGAGGCATTTGAGTAAAAAACTGCATAAACTGGGAGAATGGAGCTATGGGGCTAACCAAGGGAAGAGTATTTCAGACAGTGCAAAGACCCTGAGGTTAATGTGTTTGAGGAACAGTAAGGAGATATTGTTGCTGGAGTGAATTGGGTGATGGGAGATTGGTCAGACATGAAATCTAAGAACTGGCCAAACACCAAAATCCTGGAGGGTTCTTATGGACCATGTAAGACCTTCCTGTCTATTGTGTTGTGGATGGTAAAGGTAAGAGTAGAAGCAGAGTAGTTAGGAGGCAATTACAGTAGTCCAGGTGAAAGATGATGGTAATTTAGACAAGTTTGGAAGCAATAGAGATAGGAGTAGTGGGTTCTAGGTATTTTTGGGAAATAGAACCTACAGGATTTGCTGATACATAAGAAAAGATGAGGCATCAAGAATAGCTTGAGCAACAGGATGAAGTGATGGTTCTAATTATAGAGGAGGGAAACGTTGCGGGAAGAGGTCAAGTACACATTTGGAGGTAACAGTTTTAAATTCAGGGGAGTGATTAGGGTTGTAGATTAAAATTTTCTTGTGTAAGTTATCAGTATTAAGATCTATGGAGCTGGATCAAACAACCTAGAGAGTGACTAGAGAGAAATCCAAGGATGGAACTGATGTTTAGAGGTGGAGAAGAAAGGGAGGATCCAGGATAGGAAAACAAGGAAGTGGGAGGAAAACCAAGAGAGTATGGTGTCCTGGAAGTCAAGTACAGGAAATGTTTGAAGGAGAGAATGGTCATCAATGTCAGATAATGTTATACAGATACAGTGTCAGATACTTGTATAGAGTTCTGAAGATCTAATATGTTAATCCATATTAAGTGCTTAGCGCGGTGCTTGCAACATAGTACTGAACTAATAATATAAGCTGCCATTATTATTAAAATAATCAATTAGATATTTTCTTTCAGGCACAACCAACCCAACACTTCTTAAAAGTTGTCTCATATACCACTAACTTTTCTAACTTTTGGTTATTATATAGAAAATTAGCCTCCTTCAAAATGTGGTTTTGGGTAAGGATCTTTTCTAAGGTGATATCTGCCATATAATAACTTTTAGTTGGTCCATGTGTCATTCACTAATTCAGTTATTTTTTTTGACACATATGCAAAACAATGTGCTTGGTCTTCTAGGAGATAGGAAGATAACCTATCTTTAAATTGCTTATGCAGTACTCAGAGAACCAAAACTATAATGCAGGGTTGAAAGAAGTAAAAACACCCTAAATGCCCATTGACAGGAGAATGATTATGATAGTACAAATAGAATGTTGCATAGTTCTAAACATGAATAAAACTATATATAACAAATAGGTGAATCTTAGTATTGAGAGGAAGGAGAGTGGGAACAAGTCCTAGAAGATTATATATGGTAAGTTACCTTTTTGTAAAGTTTTAAAATGAGCAAAACTAAATATTTTTTAGATGCACATAAAATTCAGGATAGTGGTTAATTTTTAAAAGCTGAAGGAGGGTTAGGATAGGGAGAAGCGCTAATATGATTTTTGTGGTGATGTTCTAGTTCTTGGGCTGTGATATCATAGTTGTTCATAATGTTATTATTAAAGAAAATTTGTGACATAGGGCAGTACATGGACCAGTGGTTAAGATTTTGTTATAGTTTGATGATTCATGGAACTCCTTATACTCAAGGACAGAGTTAGAAAAAGGTATAAATAAATGTCATAGATGTTCAAAAAATGGGCAGGATTGTTTTCAGCCATAGGTAATAGTTAAGAACATATGCTGTGGAGGCAGACTGCTTGAGTTTGAAATATGGCTTTATCACTATATACTATGACATTGGGCAAGTTATTTAATCTCTCTGTGCTTCAGTTCTCTTAAATTGTGTCAGTAATAGTATTTACCCCAAATAGTGTTGAGAGGATCAGTGTTCTATGTAACAGAGAGCGGTGCCTGGCACAAAGTAAGAACTCAAATATTAGTAGTTGGTAATAGTAGTAATAGCAGAAGCAGTAGCATTAGTGGTACTCTATTGCTTGTTTTTAAGAACCAAGTCATCTTGAAAGTTCTCATCACAAGAAAAAAATATTATGTAACTATGTATGGTGATGGATGTTGACTGGACTTACTGTGGTGATCATTTTGCAATATATACAAATACTAAATCATTATATTGTGCACCTGGAACTAATGTTATGCCAATTTTACCTCTATAAAAAATTAAAAAAGAACTAGCTTATGCCAGTTGTACCTCAAACAAGGCCCAACTTATCTGCCAAATAGAAAACATTGAGCCTCAACATTTTTGTGTAACAGTAAACATTGATGTAAACAGGAAACTTTACAGCCATAAAGATAAATTTCATCGTAACAACTTGTATTAAAATAATTCAAAACAGAGGTGCCTGGCTGGCTCATTTGAAGAGTATGCCACTCTTGATCTTGGGGACATGAATTCAAGGCCCATGTTAGGTGTAGAGATTACTTAAATAAATATTTAAAAAAATAATAATTCAAGGGACACCTGGGTGGCTCAGTCAGTTAAGCGTCTGACTCTTGATTTTAGCTCAGATCTTGATTCTCAGGGTCAGGAGTTCAAGCCCCGCAGTGGTCTCCGTGCAGGGCATGGAGCCTACTTTAAAAATAAAAGATGATAATTCAAAGCAAAAAAGCAGTTCCTTTATGTTTCAATTTTTAAATTTCAATATAAAGACAAATAATGTGGGGTGCCTGGGTGGCTCAGTCAGTTAAGTGTCTGCCTTTGGCTCAGGTCATGATCTCAGGATCCTGGGATCCAGCCCCATGTCAGGCTCCCTGCTCAGTGGGGAGTCTGCTTCTCCCATTCCCTCTGCTCCTCCCCCCGCTTGTGTGCATGCACGCTCGCTCACTCTCTGTCAAATAAATCTTAAAAAAAATGCTGTGATCTAAATGTGTAATATTGGAATACTTTCATTAAACTATAGCAGCATCATGAAAGAAAAGGTCCTACATTAGGACCTTTGCCCTAATTGTTTCCTCTGCCTCGGACACCTTTCCCCCATGTATTTACAAGGGTAACTGTCTTGTCGGTTAAGCATCCAACTCTTGATCTCAGCTCAGGTCTTGATCTTGCGGTTGTGAGTTCAAGCCGCACGTTGGTCTCCATGCTCGGCAGGGAACCTACTTTAAAAAAAAAAAAATCTCGGGTGTCATTTTATCAGTATAAAATTGCAAACCCCTCTTCATGTTCTCCATCCTGCTGCTTTTGCTTTTCTCTATAGTGTGTTTTACCTTTTAATATACTGTATAGTTTGTTGATTAATTATTGTCTCTCCATTAAATTTACCCAGTGAAAGTTCTGTGAAAATGCTAGGGTTTTTGTCTGTTTTGCTTGTTGATATATCCCAAGTACTTACAACAGTGCCTGGCATATAGTAGATGCCCAACGTGTTAAAATATTTGTTTGAAGGAATTAAAAAGGTCAAACCATAGTTTGTATATTTTAATGGTAGTGTTTATTTTTTTTTCAAGATAGGAAAAACTTTGTTCTAGTTATGAAAAAATACATACTTGCTGAAAAGAATGAATCTAGACAATGCAGAAAAGTAGAAGTAAAAATTGCCCATATTTCTGCCCATTCACAACAGCATTACAGCACTCCCAAGATCACTCTTTCAACAGCTTTATTGACGTACCATACAATTCACTCATTTAAAGTGTACAGTTGAATGGTTTTTAGTGCAGACATACCTCAGAGACACTGTGCGTCTGGTCCCAGACTACCACAGTAAAGTGAATATCACAATAAAGTGAGCCAAATGAACTTTTTGGCTTCCCAGTGCACATGAAAGTTAGGTTTACACTACACTGTCGTCTTATTAAATATGCAGTAGCATTATGTCTCAAAAATGTACACACCTTAATTTTAAAATACTTTATTGCTAAAAAATGCTAACCATTATCTGAGCTTTCAGCAAGTCATGCTCTCGTACCTGGTAGCTTCAGTGTTGACGGCTGCTGACTGATGAGGATGGTGGTCGATGAAGACTGGGGTAGCTGTGGCAATTTCTTAAAATGAGACAACAGTGAAGTTTGCCACATTGATTCACAAACAATTTCTCTGTAGTATGAGGTGCTGTTTGATAATATTTTACTCACAGTGGAACTTTTTCAAAATTGGAGTCAGTCCTTTCAAATTCTCCTGCTGCTTTATCAACTAAGTTTATGAATATTCTAAATCCTTTGTTGTCATTTCAACAGTTCACAACATCTTCACTGGAAGTAGATTTCATCTCAAGAGTAAGAAGCAACTTCTCATCCATTAAAGTTTTATCATGAGATTGAAGCAGTTCAGTCACATACTTCTCTCACTATTTCCACCACATTTCCACTGAAATCTTGAATCCCTCAAAATCATCCATGAGGGTTGCAATCAGCTTTTTCAAAATTTCTGTTAATATTGGTATCTTGATCTCTTCCCATGAATCACAAATGTTCCTAAATGGCATCTAGAATCGTGAATCACTTCCAGAAGCTTTTCAATTTACTTTGCCCAGATCCATCAAAGGAATCACTATCTAAGGCAGTTACAGCATTATGAAATGTATTTCTTAAATAGTAAGACTTGGAAGTTGAAATTGCTCCTTGATCAATGGGCTGCAGAATGGATGTTGTGTTAGCAGGCATGAAAACAACATTAATCTCATTGTACATCACCGTCAGAGCTGTGGGGTGACCAATGAGCAGTCATATTTTGAGGAGATTAGGCGCGTTTAGGGTGGTATGGCCATAGACTGAGCAGTCATATTTTGAAAGGAATCTTTTTCTGAGCAGTAAATCTCAGCAGTGGACTTAAAATATTCAGTAAATCATGATATAAACAGATGTGCTGTCATGCAGGCTTTGTTGTTCCATTTATAGAGCAGGGGCAGAGTAGATTTAGCATAATTCTTAAGGGCCCTAGGATTTTCAGAATGGTAAATGAGCATTGGCTTCAACTTAATGTCACCAGCTGCATTAGCCCCTAACAAGAGAGACAGCATGTCCTTTAAAGCTTTGGAGCTAGGCATTAATTTCTCTTTAGCTGTGAAAACCCCTGTATGATGTCTTCTTCCAATTGAAGGTTGTTCCGTCTGCATTGAAAAGTCTGTTATTTAGTATAGCCATCTTCATTAATGATCTTAGCTTAATTTTCTGGATAACTTGCTGCAGCTTCTACCTCAGCACTTATGCTTCACCTTGCACTTCGATGTTATGGAGATGGCTTTGCTTAAACTTCACGAACCAACCTCTGTTAGCTTCAGACTTTTCTTCTGCAGTTTCATCACTTGTCTCAGCCCTCATGGAATTGAAAAGAGGTCTTGCCCTGGATTAGGTTTTGCCTTGAGGAAATGTTCTGTTCTATCCAGACCACTAAAACTTTCTCCTTATCAGCAGACAGCCTGTTTCACTTTTCTTATCTTTGTGTTTCACTTTTAATTTTCTTCGAGAACTTTTCCTTTGCATTCACAACTTGGCTATTTGGCACAAGAGGCCTAGCTTTCAGCCTCTGTGGGCTTTCAACATGCCTTCCTCACTAAGCTTAATCATTTCTAGCTTTCGATTTAAAGTATAACTCTTCCATTCACTTGAACATTAGAGACCCCAGCAAGGTTATTAGTTGGCCTAATTTCGGTATTGTTGTGTCTTGGGGAATAAAGAGGCCCAAGGAGAGAGAGACAGACAGGGAAACAGCCAGTTGTGGAGCAGTCAGAACACACAACATTTATTAAGTATGCCATCTTAGATGAGCATGGTTCGTGGTGTCCCCCCAAATTTATAATAGTAACATCAAAGATCACTAATGGTCACAAATCACCGTAACAAATATAGTAATAACGAACAACTTTGAAATATTGGGAGAATTATCAAAATGTGACAGAGACATTGGAAAAATGATACTAATAGACCTGCTCGTTGCCGGATTGCCACAAACTATCAACCTGTTAAAAAAAAAATGCAGTATTTTTGAAACAGAATAAAGCAAGGTATGCCTGTATTCACGGAGTTGTGTAGCCATCACCACAGTCAATTGTAGAGCATTTTCATCACCATGAAAAGAAACCCCATGCATATTAGAGGTCACTCCCTATTCCCTCCAAGCCCTCCCTCTCAATGCCAGTCAACTACATTCTCTCCATATAGATTTTTTTGGACATTTCACATAAATAGACTCATACACCATATGGTCTTTTATGATTGGTGTCTTTCACTTAGCATTCTCAAAGTTCATCCATGTAGCATGCATTCATTAATACTTGCTTTTTATTGCCAAATAATATTCTGTTGTATTGGGTATACCACACTTTATTTATTCATTCATCTGTTGATGGACATTTCGGTTGTTTCCACTCTTTGGCTATTATGAATAATGCTGATTTGAACATTTGTGTACAAGTTTTTATGTGAACATATGTTTTCATTACTCGTGAGTGGACTTACTGGGCTATAGCACTCTGTTTTACCTTTTGAGGAATTGTCAGACTGTTTTCAAAGCAGCTGCACCATTTTATATTCCGACCAGCAATGTGTGAGAGTTCTGCTGTCTCCACATCTTCATTAACATTTGTCATTGTCTTTTTGATTATAGTCATCATAGTGAGTATGAAGTGTCATCTCATTGTGGTTTTGGTTGGCATTTTCCTGATGGCTTTTCAAGTGCTTATTGTCCATTTTTATATCTTTGGAGAAATGTCTTTTTCAGAACCTTTGTCCCATTTTTAAATTAGACTTTTTTGTTTTCATCATTGAGTTGTAAGTTCTTTATATGTTCTGGATAAAAGTCCCTCATTAGATATATGATTTGCACATATTTTCTCCTATTCTCTGGGTTGTCTTTTCACTTTCTTGATGGTATCCTTTGAAGCAGAAAAGTTTTTAATTTTAATGAAGTTCAGCATACTTACTGTCTTGTTGCTTGTGCCTTTGGTGTCATATCTAAAAAGGCTTTTCCTAACCCTAAGTAAGTCATGAATATTTACTCCTCTGTTTCTTTTTCTAGGAGTTTTATAGTTATAACACTATTTAGATGTATAATCCATTCTGAATTAACTTTTGTATTCGGTGTAAGGAAGGGGTCCAACTTTATTCTTCTGCATGTGGATATCCAACTGTCTTAGAACCATTTGTTAAAAAGATTATCTTTCCCCATTAAATTGTCTTGACACCCTGTCAAAAATAAATGGACTATATGAGATTTCTGGATGTTCAGTTCTATTTTGCTGATCAGTGTGTCTATCCTTCATGATGATCACTCTTAAAAATCATAACCTTTTAATCATCGCTTTCCAACCAGATTTCAGCTTAAATAGAGACCTGGCACCTGTGGCTGTATACAGTTAAAATTCTTTTTCATGTCAGTCTCCCACACAAGATAGTAAGATCCCTCAAGATGTGAATAAGAATTTATTTACACAGTATTCCCCACAGCTAGAATAATTCCTGGCCCATAGTAGGTCTTCAGTAAATATATTTTCTTTTTTTTTTTTTTTTTAAGATTTTATTTATTTATTTGAGACAGAGAGAATGAGAGACAGAGAGCATGAGAGGGAGGAGGGTCAGAGGGAGAAGCAGACTCCCCGCCGAGCAGGGAGCCCGATGCGGGACTCGATCCCGGGACTCCAGGATCACGACCTGAGCCGATGGCAGTCGCTTAACCAACTGAGCCACCCAGGCACCCAGTAAATATATTTTCTAAAAGAATGAAGAAGTATTTGAGAATCTTTTCTGAATTAAAATCAAAATGCAAATTCCTGAGCTAAACCCAGGTCAGAATTTCTCATGGTAGCTCTGCATATATGTCCTTAAAAAGTTCCCCATGTGATGGGGGCAACTTTTTCTAGACTTCATTTTTTTTTTAAATTGTGGTGCACCAGTATTAGGGAAACACCATGCAGCTTCTTTTTTTTTTTTTTTTTAATAAAGATTTTATTTATTTGAGACAGAGAGAACGAGAGAGAGAGAGCACATGAGAGGGGGGAGGGTCAGAGGGAGAAGCAGGTTCCCTGCTGAGCAGGGAGCCCGATGCGGGACTCGATCCAGGGACTCCAGGATCATGACCTGAGCCACCCAGGTGCCCCTCTAGACTTCATTTTATGTGAATATTCAGATATGAATACACATAATTATATTTTATATTGTTTATGTAAAATATCTTCTATAGTTTTATTACTTGCTTTGATTTACCAGTGTGTAAGTCATTAGTCCATTTTAGATAGCTTTGTTGTTACTTAGTGACTACATATTCTGTTAGGTAGTTTACATACTGATTTTTTAGAGAGGGAGTTGGGGAGGGGCAGAGGGAGAGGGTTAGAACCTTTTTTTTTTTTTTTTTAAGATTTTATTTACTTTTTGAGAGGGAGAGAGAGAGAAGGAGCAGGGGGAGGGGCAGAGGGAGAGGAAGAATCAGACTCCCCACTGAGCAGGGAGCCCGATGTAGGGCTCGATCCCAGGACCCTGAGATCATGACCTGAGCCGAAGGCAGACGCTTAACCAACTGTGAGCCACCCAGGCACCTGGGAAAGAGAGAATCTTAAGCAGGTTCCACACCCGGTGAAGAGCCCAAAATGGGGCTTGATCTCAGAATGCTGAGATCATGACCTGAGCCCAAATCAAGAGTCGGATGCTGAACAGACTGAGCCATGCAGGCAACCCTACAGTAGGTTATTTAAACGTAATAGTTATTAAGCAGTATATCTGAAATTAAGTTACTTATAATTCTGTACACTATTTAGATCTAGGGAATGAAAGCCAGAAATAATAAATTAGGCAGTAATAATAATGAATTAAAGTTGAGTGATTTAGGGGCATCTGGGTGGCCTAGTCAGTTAAGTGTCTGCCTTCAGCTCAGGTCATGATCCCAGGGTCCTGGGATTGAGCCCTCGGTCAGGCTCCCTGCTCAGCAGGGGAATCTGCACTCCCTCTCCCTCTCCTTGTGTGCTCTCTCTATTGCGCACACTCTCTCTCAAATAAATAAAATCTTTTTTTAAAAAAAGTTGAAAGATGTACAAGTGCTCAAACATGTTTAATGGTACAGCTGAGTGTACTGGGGGCACAGATTAACCGTATCAGTAACATTTAGTGATTTTTTTTTTTTTAATGCCATTTGACATGAAGCAGCATCTTTCATACCCATTCTGATAGTTGGTCAGAAATGCAGGTCATAATAATATAATCCATAAATCTGTAAATCTAGTTTTATAAAGTATCTATGGATATTATAACACTTTTTACAGTGTAAGCAAGTTCATCTGTTACTGTATAAGTTCTATATTTCAGAATTGTTACAGTCTACTATTTTTCCCAAATTAAACTTTAATCAATGTAACCAGTCTTATCTATCTGATCATTTTACCATAGTGGTTATTAAGGTACACAGTTTATAACTCATTTCAGTGTGAGGTAGAGTTCTTTCTGGGAAAATACCTACAAGCACCAAAAACAACCAAAACAAATGCAGAAAAGGAAGAAATTTATTTGATTAATTTATAAATTGGTTAGTGAGCTAATGTGAGTTACTTTTTTATGGAGAGGAGTTATAATAACTTTTCTTATGTCTGTTCTAGGAAAGTATCTAGAAGAACCATTTCTACAGATCATTTGAGATTGAACCTAATACAGTTCTCTGCACAAGCAGATGCTTAATCTTGATGATTGAAGTTGAACTTTCATGTATTTTGTTACGAAATTTTATTTCTTTGTGTTGGCAATAGCAATTCTTACTTTTTTTTTTTTTTTTTTTAATGGTTGTAGATGTGAGTATGCAGTGCTCACAGGATATACTTCGAATGCTCCTATCTCTTCAGCCAGTTCTTCAGGATGCTATTCAGAAAAAAAGAACAGTAAGGCCTTGGGGAGTTCAAGGTCCTCTCACTTGGCAACAATTTCATAAAATGGCTGGCCGAGGCTCTTATGGTAAGTAATTTATAGTAATGTGTATTGACTGATTTTATATCAGCCCTTTATTTTTGTGCCCAACTTGGAATAAGCACATTTGTCTTCCTTAAATATTTTTGTAGCATATGCTTGACTTAAGGCCAGGGTGGTCAATCTTAGCCTTCATTACTTTGAGCATTTCCAATATTTAATTTATTAGGTTCTCCAGCCCCTCTTCAGAAAGAACAGCTTCCCTTAGATCTATTTTTACAGATTAGACTCACTAGTAAGATTTTATATGAAGAAAGAATCATATTGCCAAAATTTTTTAAATAAATGAACACTACTTTCATTGTAAATTATCACTTTACAAAGTTGAATGAAGAATGGGGCAAAAAGAAGAGGCTACTACTAGTGATGAAAGACCCCAAGTTCTTCATTTAAAAAAAACCAAAAACCAAAAAAAACAAATTTGCTGGTTGTGAGAGTAGCAAATGAATACCCTAAATATGGTACACAGTACAGGGGTGCCCGGCTGGCTCAGTCGGTGGAGCATGTGGCTCTTGATCTCAGGGTTGTGAGTTCAAGCTCCACATTGGGTGTAGAGATTACTTAAATATGAAATCTTTAAAATATATGTATGGGGCACCTGGGTGGCTCAGTTGGTTAAGCGACTGCCTTCGGCTCAGGTCATGATCCTGGAGTCCCGGGATCGAGTCCCACATCGGGCTCCCTGCTCAGCAGGGAGTCTGCTTCTCCCTCTGACCCTAACCCCTCTCACGTGCTCCCTCTCATTCTCTCTCTCAAATAAATAAATTAAAATCTTTAAAAAATAAAAAAATAGAAATGTATGTATGGTACACAGTAGATTTATGGTCATCTATCAAGGCAAAGCACATTCAAAATACTTGAACTATCTGTTGAAGATTGTCTCTGAAAGGCGGGAGTTTTTAAAATATATTTGGAGGGTGCCTGGGTGGCTCAGTCGGTTAAGCATCCGCCTTCAGCTCAGGTCATGATTCCGGGGTCCTGGGATCGAGTCCCGTAATTGGGCTCCCTGCTTAGCAGGACAGTCTGCTTCTCTCCCTCTGCCTCACCCCTTGCTTGTGCTCCCTCTCTCACTCTCCCTCTCTCTCAAATAAAATACTAAAAAATGTATACATATATATTTGGAATAATAGTTTTTAACATTGAAATCTTTGACTTTCATGCATGGTTTTAGACTGCATTATGTACAGAAGTAGTAGATTTGCTCATAATTTTCCTTTTCCTTCTTTTATTAATGGCTAAATAATCATTAAAAACTTGACATTTAGTGAAAAATGCAAGTTAATTATATTTTTACATTCTTTTAAAAACCAAATAGAGTGTGTGTGTACACACACACACTGTTCTGCACCTTACTGACCAGGACATATAGAGCTGTCTTTCTTTAGTTTTAATGGGTTCATGTATTTCATGTTCTTTACATATGATAATATTTTACCAGTCCACTGTTTATGGACATACATATTTCTCTCATTGTCATCACAACTGTTTTTCTATAATGCACACATCTCCTCTGGCTTAAAGGATGTGTGTTTTGTTGTTGTTGTTTTTATTGTTGCCAAATTACCCTCTGAGTATCAATTTAAACTCCCACCAGCAAAATGCCTGTTTCCGCAAACCCTTGCTGAAGTAGATGGGTGAAAATGGTTGTTTTATTATAGCTTGAGAAATGGCATAGTACAGACTGTAAGAGTAGATTTCCTGGCCTCTAATCCCATGTCTACCACTTCTTGTGTGATTCCAGACACGTTGCTTAACTTCTTCATTCCTGCTTTCTCATCTCTAAAATGAGGTTAATATTAGTATCTGCCTTACATGGTTTTGTGAGGATTAAATGAGTTAATATGTGTAAAGTTAGTATGTGTAAAGATCCTTGAACAGTACCTAGCACATAGCAAATGTTACAGTTTTTCAACAATAATTATTTTAAATTGCTTTCTCTTAATGAGATTGAGCAGCTTTTTATGTATAAGATATTTCCTTTTCTGTGAACTTAGTTCATACACTTTACCCATTTTTCTGTTAGGTTGTTGATCATTTTCTTAGGGATTTATAAGTCCCCTTTATATGGTAAGGAATTTAACCTTTTGTCATCTGAATTACAAATCTTTTTCCAATTTGTTGTTAATCATTTGACTTTTTTATAATGTTTTTTATGCCAAATTTTAAAATTTATATAGTCAGATTGATCAGCTTTTAAATGGACAGATTTTATGTTATGGTTAGAAAGGCTTTCCCCAGTCCAAATTTATAAAAAATAAAATAAAGCTCCCCTCCCATGTTTTCTTTTGTACTTCTAAGTTTTTTCATTTGAATTAATTTTTTTAACAATTAAAACAATTTTAATAATTAAATAATTAAACAATTAAATTAGTATAAGTCATGTTTCCTAAAGACCATTTAGCAAATTCCTAACTCTGGAAAAGTCTCAATCATTGATTGGCCTTTACATGTATATATATATATTTTTAAAGATTTTATTTATTTATTTGACAGAGACACAGCAAGATAGGGAACATAAGCAGGGGGAGTGGGAGAGGGAGAAGCAGGCCTCCCGCCGAGCAGGGAACCCGATGCGGGGCTCGATCCCAGGACGCTGAGATCATGACCGGAGCCGAAGGCAGACGCTTAACGACTGAGCCACCCAGGCGTCCCGGCCTTTAGATATTTTTATCTTTAATCAAATATTTTTGCTAATGACTTCAGTAACTTTGACATTTAAATAAAAGGAAGACATGTAACTGCTTTAAAATATTTACTTTTTTTTTTTTTTAATATTTTCTTAAAATATGTTTTTTCCTATTTAGGAACTGATGAATCCCCAGAACCACTGCCAATCCCTACGTTTTTGTTGGGTTATGATTATGATTTTCTGGTGCTTTCTCCATTTGCGCTCCCTTATTGGGAGAGACTTATGCTGGAACCCTATGGATCTCAAAGAGATATAGCCTATGTTGTATTATGTCCAGAAAATGAAGCCTTGTTAAATGGAGCCAAAAGCTTTTTTAGAGACCTCACTGCGATATATGAGGTAGGTGTTTAAAAAGAGGTAGCATTCGGTGGCGGGGCGGGTAGTGGGGAAGTCAGCTTCTCCCTCTTCCTCTGCTCCTCTTCCTGACTCCTGCGCGCGTGCGCGCTCTCTCACACTCTCTCTCTTAAATAAAGATCTTTAAAAAAATAAAAAGAGGTGGCATTTTAAAACTATAATTTGTATATTTATATATGAAGTATACTGGGCAGTTCATTTGATTGGGACAGAGTAATAATGATGGGAAACTAGTTGTATAGTTCTCATGCTAGCCAGTTATGTTCTTTACAGCATTTGACCTGGACTGTTGTTCGATGTGTGTGCCATGGGTCACAGTGAAATCACTGTATTGGGGAAAAACCATTGAAGACATATATATGCCATTTAAGGTCATCTTTTTTTTTAAATAAAGGGTTGCATTATTAAATAGCCAGGAAAAAAATTACATTTGTAAAAATTCTAGTCCTGATTCTCTAGACCTCAGGTGCTGACACTAGGCCTCACTTTCATAAAGTAAAGTTGTGTTAGATTTCTCTATGATCTTATCATTTCTGAAATTCTTGACTGATCTTTTAAATTCTTAACTGATATTATAATTCTCATGTTGTATCCCTCACTGAGTGCAGTGATTACAAATTTTAAGTGCTACAGGACATAAAGTCTTAACTTCATTATACTTTCCTTTCCCCATAAATGCTTAGAAATCCAGTCTTTAAAATTTAATTTCTTCTACAGTCTGAGTTGTCAGTTTGTGCTGACTTAGCTCCTTTTAAATGTTCCACTTAATTACAAGGTATCTGTCCTATAGATTTGGGAAATAAATATTTCCCAAAGAGTGTTACTTGGAACACTAGTTCTGCAAAATCTTTCCAGAAAAAAGTTCCATAATTAAACAGGTTTGGGGAAACATTATATATTATTTTACTTTTTAAGAGATTCACTATTCAGGGGCGCCTGGGTGGCTCAGTCGTTAAGCGTCTGCCTTCGGCTCAGGTCATGATCCCAGGGTCCTGGGATCGAGCCCCGCGTCGGGCTCCCTGCTCGGCGGGAAGCCTGCTTCTCCCTCTCCCACTCCCCCTGCTTGTGTTCCCTCTCTCGCTGTGTCTCTCTCTGTCAAATAAATATATAAAATCTTTAAAAAAAAAAAAAAAAAGATTCACTATTCATATTAGATTATTAAAGCTTTTGAAAGTTGGGTTTTTTGGTTTTTTTTTTTTTTTTAAGCTTTTTAAAGTCTTAACACTAAAGAAATCCTCTGTCTAGGGGTGCCTAGCTGGTTCATTTGGTGGAAGTGTGACTCTTGATCTCAGGGTTGTAAGGTCAAGCCCCACATTGGGTGTGGAGCCTACTGAAAAAAAAAAAAAAAGAAATCCTCTGGATTTTCTTAATTTAGTATTACATACTTATTTGATATTGGACTTCTTGTAACAAACATCAGTGGCCCACAGAATTGGAGGGAGAGCTGACAAATACATGGTATATTTATATACCAATTTTTATTTTTATTTGACTTGGATATATGTGCATTTTTATGCTCACTTATATCTGTATACTACAAGTTTTCATTATTCAAACCACATGGTCCTTGTGCCATTATTATCCACGTGTTTTATTTCATTGGAGTTTAATTTAAAAAAAAAAACTTAATGGATTTCTAATGTAAAAAAGAAAAAGATGTACTATTTCACTTGATATATTTATCCCAAATGTTAATTATAAATTGTAAAGCTTAATTTAAATAACTTAAATGCTTGGGGCACCTGGCTGGCTCAGTTGCCATGGAGCTCTTGATCTCAGGGTTGTGAGTTCGAGTCCCATGTTGGGTGTAGAGATTACTTAGAAATATATCTTTTAAAAAATAAATAACTTAAATGTTTTATTTTATAGTGTGGACTCATACTATAATAAATTCACTAATTCTGCTTTATGTATATCTGTAGTCCTGTCGATTAGGTCAGCATAGACCTATTTCTCGACTGTTGACGGATGGGATCATGAGAGTTGGATCTACTGCATCAAAGAAACTATCAGAAAAGTTGGTAGCAGAATGGTTTTCTCAGGCAGCTGATGGTAACAATGAAGCATTTTCTAAACTCAAGCTTTATGCACAAGTCTGCAGATATGACCTAGGTATTAAATTTGTATTTATTTTATAAAACCAGTGGTTGCAAAGTATGGCCCAATGTATCCGCTATTTTTGCAAATAAAATTTTATTGGAACCCAGCTCTGCTCATCTGTTTACATATTGTCTGTGGCTGCTTTTGTGCTACAAGATCCGAGCTGAATAGTTAAGACAGAGACTGTGTGACCCACAAAACCCAAAATATTTACTGTCTGACCCTTTAGAGAAAAAGTTTGCTGATCCCTAAAATAGGGATCCTATCAGGTAAGAAGAAATTGTGGGTATAAACAATTTCCTTTGCTTCTGTAGGATCTGATGAATTTGTGTTTTTATTTACGCTTACTAACATTAAGATTCTTGATTTGTTAATGGTTTAGAGATAAAATAACTTGTAGTTACCTCTACAACACCAAGAAAACAGTTCTTTGTTGGAACTAAGAAAATGATAACTATTTAAGACTTGCTTTTAACACTCTTGAATTAACATTGGATTAAATATCAATGGACTTTAGACTTAATCCAAGGAAACACAGAACCAAAATATTGACCCTCATTAGGCATCTCTATAGTATGAACCCCATGATAACATTTTTTATTTTATATCTAGTTAGCTCTCAGTTTAGTCAGTGTTTATTCAACTTGTGATTTAGGAACCCTTTGAATGGTTTGATGAAAATTTGCTAGATATTGTTTTCATTCAATTAATTATATCTAGTAAATACAATTTTGTTAACTTTCATGGGAACCATTTATTTTGTATGAAAATGCTGTTTACTTTTTCAGTTCCATTTAAAATTTGTTTCTTCAGTTTCTGGGCAAAAGAAAAAGCTTTATCTCCTACATTGTTAGCATGCAGCTAAGGGAGGGTAATTACCAAAAAGCATCAACTAGATTATTATTCACATAGTAGAATAAAAAAAGAACCAATCAGTGAAGTAAAGAATTAAATATCCTGCCTGTTTTTATTACCTTTAGGTCCTTATCTTGCTTCCCAGCCTTTGGACAGCTCTCTACTTTCCCAGCCAAATTTAGTTGCCCCTACAAGTCAATCTTTGATTACTCCACCTCAGATGACAAGTACTGGAAATGCTAATACTCCATCTGCCACCCTAGCATCTGCAGCAAGCAGCACTATGACAATGACTTCAGGTGTTACCATGTCTTCTTCAGTTGCCACAGCTAATTCAACTTTGACCACAACTTCAACTTCATCTTCATCATCCTCCAACTTGAATAGTGGAGTATCATCAAATAAACTGCCCTCATTTCCACCCTTTGGCAGTATGAACAGTAGTGCCACAGGATCCATGTCTACACAAGCAAGTACAGTTCAGAACGGCCAGCTAGGAGGGCAACAGTCATCAGCTCTACAAACAGCAGGGATTTCTGGAGAATCATCTTCACTTCCCACTCAGCCTCATCCTGATGTGTCTGAAAGGTACCTTTACTATTCTTTGCAGAAATGTAAATATATTATGCTTCTTTCTGTCTAAGATAGTCCTTGTGAATGCACATGGAGAGTTTTTTGATCTCACCCTTGAAATTTTAGTTTTTGTAATGTTGATTATTTTATCTTTAAAATTATAATGCATGGAATCCTTTAGCATGGAATCCTAAACTTTAGCATGGAATCCTAAAATCTCATCATGGGAATTAAGACCTTTAAAACCATTTAGTTCAACTATGCTGTGATGTTTGAATCTCTTCTGTGACATAACTGTTAAGTAGATTAGCCTTTGCAAATCACTACAATGATTTAGAAGTCACTACTGAACCAGTCTGTTCAGAGCTTATTAAGAGCCATACAGAGATTTGAATCTCAGCTCTGCCATTTACTGGCTATGTGACTTTAGGAAAGTTGTCTGACTTCTCAGAGCATGTTATCTGTAAAATGGGAGCAGTAGGATATAATGTACATTAAGTGCTTTATACAATGCTTCCAAACACGTGAGTTATTTATGACAACAATGATGATTGCAGTTCTCTATTCCTTTTATGATGAAGGTATTGAGTGAGCTTCCCTTTTGACTTACAGGTTAGGTTAACATGAGCTTAGTAATATCTTTCAGTTACCCAGATGCACTTTGCTCAAAGTTAAACTTATTTATGTGAGTAAAAACAAACTATTAATTTACCCAGATTGATGCATTCATCTTGAACATCTAAATAGATTTGGAGTTTTAAAAAAATCATATCACCATCGAAGAATGAAGCTTGTGCACTATTAAAGTTACAAAGTGTGAAATGAATATGTAAAGGCTATTAATGTAGTAGAACATTGACTAAGTCTGAAAACCTGGTTTCTTTCTGGTCTGGCTCTGCTTTGTCATCTTTAGCAGCTCAGTTAACTATCTTTTGTCTCAGTTTTATCACTTAAGCATTAAGCTCTCTAGTGTTTTTGGATATTCTGTGGTTTTAAAAATTCTATTCCCTTTTTTAATGCAAGCCCTCTTAACGTAAGGGTATTTGTATACCATAAAATTGTGTGCACAGTGTTTACTATTCTATTTGGAGAGAAAGAGATGTCCCTTAATTTTTAGAGAAGCTCTCCGACACCCCCCCACCAGAAGAAGGGGAGAGGTTATTAAGAACCTGCTTTTTGATATTACCTCAAAAAGTATGGTACAACTTTTTTCCTAACTGTATATTTCTACCTTAAATTTTAGCACGATGGATCGGGATAAAGTGGGTATCCCCACAGATGGTGATTCACATGCAATCACTTATCCACCTGCAATTGTTGTTTATATAATTGACCCTTTTACCTATGAAAATAAAGATGAGAGCACTAATTCTTCTAATGTATGGACTTTGGGGCTACTTCGATGCTTTCTGGAAATGGTCCAGACTCTTCCTCCTCATATTAAGAGTACTGTTTCTGTACAGGTAAGGGTAATTTTTGCAAGTTAAACAGTTTGATGTAGACAGAAGTTAAAGCCAGGTTCTATTATATTTTACTTTAAGTGATATTATAATAGAATCCTTAGGTATTTTATAAAAGATAAACTTTACAGTCATACCACAATAATGGAGAATAAAAAGGTTGCATTTAAGTACATTAAATATTTCTCTTGTGTTATTTTTATAAAACAGTTTTTAAATTCATAAGCTTAAATAGAAGACCAGAGCATAGATCTATATAAACTAGAGTTCTAAATAAGATAGATTGCAAGTAAAAGTAGAAATTAATGATATTAGGGGTGCCAGGGTGGCTCAGTTGGTTAAGGTCTGACTTTTGATCTTACTAGCTCATGTCTTGATCTCAGGGTCATGAGTTCAAGCCCTACATTGAGCTCCACACTGGGCCTGGAGCCTACATTTTAAAGGGGTGGGCTGCTGGGTAGCTCAGTTGGTTAAGTGTCTTACTCTTGATTTTGGCTCAGATTATGATCTCAGGGTCCTATGATCGAGCTCCTTGTCAGACTCCGTGCTCAGCGGGAAATCTGCTTGAGGATTCTCTCTCTCCCTCTCCTTCTGCCTCCCCCCCCCCAACCTCGCACGCGTACTCTCTCGCTCTCTCAAAATAAATAACTTTAAAAAAATTAAAAATTAATTTAATGATATTAACTTGTTTGCAGAGATTGAATTATTTCTTTATAGACTATAGTAGGACTAATCAGTGGCAGTATTGACTAACTGCTTTGTAGAAATTTTAAAAGGTTTTTACATAACCTGTTAGTAAAACTGATTATTAAAAACCTGTATAATAAAATATAATTTTTTCTTTTTTTTTTTTTTTAAAGATTTTATTTATTTATTTGACAGAGAGCGACAGCAGGAACACAAGCAGGGGGAGTGGGAGAGGGAGAAGCAGGCTTCCCGCCGATCAGGGAGCCTGATGCGGGGCTCGATCCCGGGACCCTGGGATCATGACCTGAGCCGAAGGCAGACCCCCAACGACTGAGCCAGCCAGGCGCCCCTAAAATAGAATTCTTTAGAACATAGTTTTAATTAGGTTTTGTTTAAATTTTCTAGTAAATGTCTTTAGAGTTCTAGACCCATGGTTCTTTTTATTTTTAGTTTTGGAAGTTTAACCTTTGTAATATTTGCCTATAATTCTTAGATTGTTCCTTGTCAGTACCTGTTGCAACCTGTGAAACACGAAGATAGACAAATCTATACCCAGCATTTAAAATCCCTGGCTTTTTCGGCCTTTACCCAGTGTCGGAGACCACTTCCAACATCAACCAACGTGAAAACATTGACTGGCTTTGGTCCAGGCTTAGCCATGGAAACTGCTCTTAAAAGTCCTGATGTAAGTATGTTTTCCATGACCAAAGTTATTGAATAACTGTACATTTTATGATTTTATACAAAACTAAGTGCAGTTCTTTGTTTAGTTCTCATTTTCTGATTATCTTATAATTGGGTATTGATAATATATCACATTTTCAATAAAAGATTTTTCTATAATTGGCTAGTACTATAGTACCTTTATTTTTTATTTTACAGAGACCAGAGTGTATTCGACTTTATACACCACCTTTTATTCTGGCTCCAGTGAAGGATAAACAGACAGAGCTAGGAGAAACATTTGGAGAAGCTGGACAGAAATATAATGTTCTTTTCGTGGGCTACTGTTTATCACATGATCAAAGATGGATTCTTGCATCTTGCACAGATCTATATGGAGAACTTTTAGAGACTTGTATCATTAACATCGATGTCCCAAATAGGTACCTCTGTTTCTTTAAGTGTATCATTATATCATCCATTTTAAAAAATTCTCTCTCTCTCACACACACACACACACACACACACACACACTTTCATTTTTAATGAATAGAAAACTGGAAGGTCATGTACATTAAGTTTTGGGATTGTGCGTGCTTTTCACTTTTTTGGGTAGTGAATATATTGTATAATTAGAAATAATTTTGAGTGATCTTTGTTACACAGACAAAAGAGAGTAAAGTCCCTAAATTCTATGTAATAAAGCTTGAGGCAATGATTTCAGCCTAAGAAATTTTAAAGAATGGAACGAGAGAGCCCTCTGCAATTAAAAAAGAGCATCCTATAGCATTTACTTCTCTCAGGTACCATCTAAAATATAGTCCCTAATTAACTGAGTTAACTTCCTTTACTAAAATTGTTGACTGAAAATTTTCCTTTTAAGTGTTGGAATGTCTTCTGAAAATTTTTAGAATTTTCTTGGTAGTAATTAGATATCATGCTCAGTTATTTATCAAGGCTGTAACTAATAGATCACAACAGGTAAGCCTCATATTAAGTTATAACCTAATAGACATTTCTAGTAACATGTTTCAAGGCTAGTGAACATGGCATAAGAGAACCTGAAAGGCAGGTCAATGAAGTAATGTTCAGTTTTGAGGTTTGGTTGTATCCTTTATTTTTTTTATTATATAAAGATCAGTTTAAGTTCAGAAATTGATTATGTGCAGAAATGTTTAATGAATATTGGGTTATAGTGGTGCTGAAGAAGTGGAATATAGAAACATTAATTTTATATTATTGGTTATAAAGATTTTTTGACCATTTTTTATAAACCTTAGAGAAATACTTCATACCTTATTTCCTTGACACAATTTTGATTTTTTAAAATGTTCATTAAGTGAGTTTTGGAAATAGTGTGCTTATCTGTGAAGGATGAGAAAGAATAGAGAAAGAATAATACCACCTTTCCAATACAAAGATAGTATTGCCATTTTACTGAAAGTAGAAGTGAGATAATGGTATAAAGGTCCAACCCCAGAGTCATGGTGACGTGGGTTCAAATCCCAACTCTCCTACGTACTGGGTATATGATCTTGAGAAAATTGCTTTAGCTAGCTGAGCTTCCACTGGGAGAATAAATAAATAAAATAATAAAATAAATAAATAAAATAAATAAAACTGGGAGAATAATTTTATCTCCCTCCTAGGGTTTGTTAGGCTGAAATGAAGTATTACATGTAAATTGACTGGGCATAATGCTTGCTATGTATTAAGTACTCAGTAAATCATAGCTGCCATGGCTCAGCCACAGAGTGCTCATGTCATGTACTTGCCTGATAAAGGACATGCGTGCAGAAAACACAACAGTGTTGTTTGGTCTGAGAAGTGTAGTCTTTTGTTTAATATTCTTCAACCTAAAGTATAGAGCAAGGGTTGGCACACCACAGCCCATGCGCCAAATCTGGCTACATGCATTTGTTTAAGTATTATCTATGGCTGCTTTCATGCTGTAGCAGCAGAGTTATTGTTGCAACAGAATCTTGATGGCCTGCAAAGCTTAATATATTGGCCCTTTAAAGAAAAAGTTTGCCAATCTCTGGTGTAGAACAGTGTTTCTGATGAATTTTGGTGGTTCATGAACAATTTTTATTTTAAGAACCTATTTTTTTTTTTTTTTAAAGGTTTTATTTATTTATCTGACAGAGAGACCGCGAGAGAGGGAACACAAGCAGGGGGAGTGGGAGAGGGAGAAGCAGGCTTCCCGCTGAGCAGGGAGCCCGATGCGGGGCTCGATCCCATGACGCTGGGATCATGACCTGAGCCGAAGGCAGATGCTTAACGACTAAGCCACCCAGGCGCCCCTTAAGAACCTATTTTAATGTGTATTATGAAAAACATAAAGTAGCATGCTAAACACTATGGTCTTATGTATATTCTTGCTTATGACTTACATAAAAAGTATCAGGCATTAAAATTGAGGGACTAGTTTTTCACAGATTTGAGCTCTTTTAAAATGTTCTCATATGATTTTTCGAAATATTTAATTGTCTCTTTATTCTGTACAACAGGGCTCGTCGGAAAAAAGGATCTGCTAGAAGGTTTGGTCTACAGAAACTTTGGGAGTGGTGCTTAGGACTTGTACAAATGAGTTCATTACCGTGGAGAGTTGTAATTGGCCGCTTAGGAAGGATTGGTCATGGAGAATTGAAAGGTAAAATTGTGCTTTGATTGTTAAGTACTTCAACTTCTGTTTTATGTTAATTAATACACTGTTAGGCCACATATGGGTATATGTTCTGAATAAAATGCAGAGGTTATAAAAACTAGTTTTTTGTTTTGTTTTCAAAGAGGAATCACATATGTCTAGGTCACAGATGACCTAATTCCAATTTTAAAAGGACATTTTATATTTTGACTATACCACCAGTGTTATTACTACTATTCTTATTTATTGTCTTCTATTTTTTCCTCTTTCTGCTTATTATTCAGCTCATCCCCTGTTTAGCAAATACTAATTGATGTTGACATACATTAAAGTTAGGTAGATAAAGGATGTTGAGTAACATCAGCAATATTTTTGGCTTGATGATGACTCCTATTGGAGGAATTCACTAGTTTTAAAACCATTATGTTTTAACTTTGGTTCTAGAGGGCGTTAACAATGCTGTTACTTTGGATTTTTTTTTTCTTTTTTTACTCTTGATATCCACAGATTGGAGCAGTTTGCTGAGTCGTCGAAACTTGCAGTCTCTAAGTAAAAGGCTCAAAGACATGTGTAGAATGTGTGGTATATCTGCTGCAGACTCTCCCAGCATTCTCAGTGCTTGCTTGGTAGCAATGGAACCCCAAGGCTCTTTTGTTATTATGCCAGGTTAGCTATCCTTAGTTTATATCAGATTTAATTTTTCATGTGCTTGTGTTTCTAGTATTATGTAAAATTGATTCTTCTTTTATTGAAAGGAAAAATAAATTCTCTTTATTTCCAGATTCTGTGTCAACTGGTTCTGTGTTTGGAAGAAGCACCACTCTAAATATGCAGACATCTCAGATGCTAAATACCCCACAGGATACATCATGTACTCATATACTCGTGTTCCCTACTTCGGCTTCTGTGCAAGTAGCTTCAGCTACTTATACCACTGAAAATTTGGACTTAGCCTTTAATCCCAACAATGGTAGGTGAATTGTTCTTTACAGGTTTGCAAATATAAAATAAGTCTTGGATGATTGTGGCTGATTTTAGGCTGAAGAATGCCTCCCCAAACCTATCCTTGTCCGGTAAATGTTTCTGAAACCTATCAGTGTTAACCTTATATGACCAAAAAAGACTTTGCATATGTGATTAAGTTAAAGATCTTGAGATGGAGAGGTTATCCTGGGTTATGCAGGTGGGCACTAAATGCAATCACGTGTATCCTTATAAGAGGGAAGCAAAGGGAAATTTGATCATGCCCAAAAGAGGAGAAGGTCATGTGATGGAAATGGAGGGAAGGAAAGTCACAGAGAAATAATCCTGTGCTGCTGACTTTGAAGATGGAGGAAGGGGCCATGAGCCAAGGAACGCAAGGAATGTAGCTCTAGATGCTGGAAAAGAGAAGAAAACGCCTTTTAAAAGGCAACATTGATCATGAAATGCACAGGTTTTTGCCTGTGCTGCTCACTACCTGTACATAGACCATAGACTTTGCAGCACATTTTATATTCCTTTCTAAGTTGATTTGCCAAAATAATTTACGTAAACTGCCATAGTAGGGAATAACTCTTGTAGATAAACTTACAGATTACATTTTAGTAGAAGAGAAAATAAATGATATTCCATTGTTGCTCTGAGGTACCTTAGAAAATGGCACATCTCTAAAGTCACAAGTAAGGGGCGCCTGGGTGCCTCAGTCGTTTGAGCATCCCGCTCTTGATTTCGGCTCAGGTCATGATCTCAGGGTCTTGGGATCAAGCCCCGTGTCAGGCTCTTTGCTCAGCATGGAGTCTGCTTGAGTTTCTATCCCTCTGCCGCTCCCCACCCCCAAATAAGTAAATCTTAAAAAAAAAAAAAAAGAAACAAACAAAATCACAAGTAAGGAGTATTTATTATTTTCTTCTTTCAGTGCGTTATACAATAACTTGAATGTATTTTATATACTAATAAAGAATTAGAGTATTGTGCATAGTCCATTTTAAATACATTTTCATTTCCAGCATACTATGTTTGTTTTGTATTAGTTTTCTGTTGCTGCTGTACCAAATTGACACATGCTTAGTAGCTTTAAACAACACATGTTTATTATCTTACAGTTCTGGAGATCAAAAGCTTAAAATCAGTCTTAACTGGGCTGAAGTCAGTGTGTCTGCAGGGTTGGTTCTTTCTGGAAGCTCTAAGGGAGAATCTGTTCCTTTGCCTTTGCCAGCCTCTAGAGCTCACCTGCACCTCTTGCTCATGGCCCCTTCTTCCATTTTCAGCAGCAGCAGTGTAGCATCATCACATCTCCATCACTGACTCTAACCCTACTGCCTCCCTCTTATTAGGACCCCTGTGATTACATTGGACCCACCTGGATAATCCAGAATAATCTCCCCATCTCAAGATCCTTAGCTTGATCACATCTGCAGAGTTCTTTATGGTAACATATTCACACATTCCTGGGATTAGGATGTGGACATCTTGGGGGAGGGCATTATTCACACTACCACATGCTTGTTTATAATGTATAATTGTTTATATGGCTCCTAAAACAATACTTGGCACATGGTAGACATTCAATAGATGTTAATTAAATTAACCCATTTTGGTTAAAATTCATTAATTTATTTTAACCCTCCCCTAAAAATGACCGCGGGATGTGAAAAATGGAGGATTTATTTATTTTTCTTTCTTCTGTGTAGATGGAGCAGATGGAATGGGTATCTTTGATTTATTAGACACAGGAGATGATCTTGACCCTGATATCATTAATATTCTTCCTGCATCTCCAACGGGGTCTCCTGTACATTCTCCAGGATCTCATTACCCCCATGGAGGTGATGCTGGCAAGGTAACCGTGTTATAAAAGCTTAATCTAAATGTCATTCATTAACTTATTAATGGATTGATATATGAAATAAAACGTTTTTTTTTCCTGGGAAATTAACAAGAAGTGAGATTAATAGTACATTCTTGCACTCTGTCTTACAGATGTTACTACTTTGAATTGTGAATTATAAAGAGAATCTCTAAGGGTCTGCTGTCCCTGACTTCATGTTTTTCTAGACTACTTGGCTTTAGTCCTTCTTTTGTAGTTTTCCTGCCTCTTTACCATTGCTTCTAATCAGGTATAGGATCAGATTATCTGAGAATTAGTATATGCCCTAAGAGATGCCATTCAATCAGGGCTTCTCTCTGTCTTAATTTTTAGCATTTGGGAAGCAGCCTGTCTTGTCCTTTTATTTGAACTCAGAACTAATTGGGCTTCATTTGAATAACATCTTTATTTGAGTGAAATTATATATAGTGGTTATTTGATTGTTACAGTATGCATATGTTTAGAATCTGCCCTTTTAAAATAAGGATCTTGGGGCACCTGGGTAGCTCAGTCGGTTAAGCGTCTGCCTTCGGCTCAGGTCATGATCCCAGGGATCCCAGGGTCCTGGGATCGAGCCCCACATTGGGCTCCCTACTCCGTGGAAAGCCTGCTTCTCCCTCTCCCACTCCCCCTGCTTGTGTTCCCTCTCTCGCTTTGTCTCTCTCTGTCAAATAAATAAAATCTTTTTAAAAAATAAAAAAATAAAATAAGGATCTTTCGGGACACCTGGGTGGCTCAGTTAAGCGCCTGCCTTTGGCTCAGGTCGTGATCCCAGAGTCCTGGGATCGAGTCATGCATCCATCTCCTTGTTCAGCAGGGAGCCTGCTTCTCCCTCTTCCTGCTGCTCTCCCTGCTTCTGCGCGCTCGCTCTCTCTCTGACAAGTAAATAGATAAAATCTTAAGAATAAAATAAGGATCTTTCTCCAGTTTTACCTTACATCTTTCCTTTTTTTTTTAAACTGGAAAGAAGTGAGATTATTAGGGTGCCTGACTGGCTCAGTTAGTAAAGTATGCAACTCTTGATTTCGGGGTTTTAAGTCGAGCCCCACATTGGGTGTAGAGATTACATAAAAATAAAAACCTTGAAAAAGTGAGATTATTGAAAAAATATATATGTATATAGAAAAGCACGAGTAATCTCACCACTTTAATAAAATCGTTTTTACTTTTAGCAGATTACCTTTCTTTCACATGTATTTATATTGCAGCTTTCAATACATATAAATAAGTATAATCACCTTTTAACGTCGTTGTCCTGTAATATGTTATATCATTCCCAGAATGTTGGACATTTAAGTATTTTATTTTTTTCTGTTATAGACAATGTTGCAATGAACATTTCCATGCATATCATTTTTCTTCTTTTTATCTATTAACATAAATACCAAGAAATACATGGACTAATCTGAAGGATATGAGCATCACTTAATAGTTGTCCCTTCCTATTGCCATAATGCTTTCCAAAAAACTAATAACTATATTTTATAGCGTTAGATGAACAAAGCTAAATTTAATTTACCTTTTGGATTGAGATGTGGTGGTCAGGAATTAGTTGAGGGAGTATTAGGAAGTAAGTTAGAAATTTCATTGAACATTTTGTATTTTTCAATTGGCTGGAAAGGTTTATACACACATTCATTGAACATGGGCTTGGCATAATAATACAAACTTGTTAAACAGTTGGTATATTAAATTCCTCATATAACTCTTAAAACTCATTCTTTTAATATTGTTACTAATTATGATCTTCTAAGTACATAGCAATTGATTTTTTTCAATATCCTTTAGTATTTTTTTAAATTGGTGTCATAAGATAGACTAATTGCCATAAACCATTCTGTATTATCTAGTGCCAAGGTATATCAAATGAACTAACACACTTTTAATTTTCTCTATTTAAGGGTCAGGGTACTGATCGACTACTTTCAACAGAATCTCATGATGAAGTAACTAATATTCTTCAGCAACCATTGGCCCTTGGTTACTTTGTATCAACTGCCAAAGCGGGTCCGTTACCTGACTGGTTCTGGTCAGCATGTCCTCAAGCACAATATCAGTGTCCCCTTTTTCTTAAGGTATTTCCATTTCTGTGCCAGTTCCTAAATAATGCTAATTGATGGCTTAATTCCTAAGAAATAGAAGTGTCTAAGGTCTTATTAAATGCATTATGAAATATGACAAGATCACAAGGAAGTTATCTAATTATGAAATAGCTCTACTTTTTAAAAACTGAAACTAAGTTTGAACTTTTAATTAATCTTAAGTCATATTTCTGGGACCCTTGCTCTTATTATTTGCAGCTGCACATATGGAAGTTTAAATATGGGTGAACCTTATATTACTTTTAATCTAACCTCTTCATTTTCTAGGTGAGCATATTAAAGTTCAGAAAAACTCATTTGTCCAAAGTCATAAATTGGTAGTAGACCCAGTCGGGATCCTTTCATGATTATACTGTTATTCTTTGAATTACATCATACTGCTATTATGCCATAATATTTTGGGGATTAAAGGATTCATAATTTTGTAAGAATATTTGATATTTAGGTCCATTTACTACCTCCTTAAAAATTTTTTTCTAGCTTTGTGTAAATTGCTGTGTTAGACTATTAAGTGGTTTTCAAGTGCTAAGATTCTCAGACCCATAGTGACTTATTTATCCAAACAAGTTCATTAGCAAGTGACATAACGAGGTTGAGATACATTATAAAATGGTACAATGAGATGTGAAAGCCCTATCCAGAGTTTGTTACTGCTGTTGCTTACTACTATTCCAAAATAGGAAATTCAGATCTGATTCACTTATTCTTACATACATGCACCAGAAGTTGACTGTTTTATTCCAGAAGTCATGCTAACCTCACTTCTTGCCAATTGTTTTTTACATGTAGGATAAAAGTTGGATACTATGCTTTAGTTTTTGGGGGTTATAGTTTAGTGGGTACCTGAACCAATAGGCTTGTCCTCTCTTAAGCCTGTTGCTATTAAATCTTGATACCCTTGGCCCACATACCATTGAGTCAGTGACATTTGAGACTAAGCATTGAACTTCAGTAGCACATTCATAAAGAATACAACAACTGTTGATCTGAATTGACTATTGATGCAATAATATATTTAGGGAGTGTCAGTCAAGGTAATGAAGTTTTATCATATGACTTTTCTTCCCCTTCCAATATATGTACAGTGGCCTGTACAGATTTCATTACAAGAACATATTCCCAGTGTGTTTCTGCAAAATAGTAGTCGTTGGTGTTTCTTCAAAAGAAAGGGTTCTTTCGTCCTTTGGGAAATGTTGCACATGCTTTCTGCCCCCCTTTTGTTGTTATAATACATGTATGCACATTAAAGTTTCTGGAAAAACAGCAGTAAATATCACTGTATACCTACTATTTCCCAAACTTACTTTAATACACCAGAAAGCGATTGTGTAACACCAATGAATAGTTCATGACCTTAGTGTTTCACGGAACATTTTTTTAGGAAACACCACTTTACAAAAAGTCCAAGGGACTATCCAGATTCTTTTCTACTCAATATTTATTTGCAGAGAGGATAGTGTAAAGTGGGCATTCACCCTCAGATACAGTGTAACAAGATTAGGACTTCTGGTCTGAATTACCAGGTAAGGCATAATTTACCATAATTTTGTTCACCTTTTGTTTTCATACATTCCATTTTTTTTCCTATACCATAGGCAATAAAACCACCTGATGTGTTTCTCTTTACTTGGAAAAATAATAGATTGTTACCTAGATGATTAAAAAATCTTTTTATCATAGAAATTAAATGGTAATTTCTGGTACTGACTATATTCATCTGATTTGTAGTGATATGCCATATGAGACTTTTGCTTATAACTTATAAATCAAGAGTTTATGGGCAGTTAAAAAAATACATATCTTTGGTTATATTCTTGAATATATAACACAAGAGTTTATATATATATATATGTATATATATATATATATATATTAACAGTTGTAGAGAAGAGATGACCTAAATATAAAATAGTACCTTTTACAGTATACAGAATGAGATCTGCTAAGAGTTTCTCCATCTCTCATAGTTTTTTTTTTTAACATTTTACATACATTGACTCAATAAACAAAAAATGATTCACTTTAATTGAAATTCCTTTCTTCCACTCTTCATTGTCATACCGAAATGGGTGTGACAGTTGTCACCAAGCCTCCATTATGAAATTGCATGGGCAAAGAAGGCACTATGCACTGTAGTAGAGTGCTCACAATTCCACCATAGGTAACTTTGTTTAAAATTTATAGCTTTGTAAGCAGTATATTTGCATATGCTTACTCCTCCTAACATTTTTCAGTGCTAGACTTACGTGTATGTGCATAAAGTTCTATGTAACCTGTAGACAGACTTCAGGTTTATCAGTTTAGTGCTTCTTTAAACATTTACGCATCTAGGTGTGTTACACTCAGAAAATAGATGACTTTAAATGACTTTTAAAATAACTTTTAAATAACTTTTTTAAGGATTATTATGTGGTCTCAAAAGCATAGAGGTGACGAAAATAAAGTAAGATTGAATATAAGTTATGCACTTAAAAATTCTGTAATAAATTGGTTAAACAAGGAGAACAAACATCTTTATAGTGGTGCCCATTCATTACATAGGTCTAAAATGTATTTCATCAAGGACGAGACCTTGGGAAAATAAGGTAAAACCAACAACTTTTCCATTTGGCTGACTGATTTCCTGTTTTTTTAGGCCTCTTTGCACCTCCACGTGCCTTCAGTGCAATCTGACGAGCTGCTTCACAGTAAACACTCCCACCCACTTGACTCAAATCAGACTTCAGATGTCCTCAGGTATAAGTCTTTTTCCCATTAAAGGTTCTCCATTACATCTTTGAAAGAATATAATGTTGATTCTTACATATTTCTCTCATATTTGGCAATAATTAACAGTTGTGTACCCTCGGATCTCTAGATGAAGTACATCATTCAGAATGAGTGCTTTTCTTTCTAGCATGTGTAATCTACTTTTGAGAGTTCTTTTTATGAAAATTAGTTAATCTTTAATCTCCCCAAGGACTCTTTATTCCATACCTTCCACCATTTTTTAAAGTAGCTTTGAGGGGCACCTGGGTGGCTCAGTCGGTTAAGCGTCTGCCTTCGGCTCGTCATGATCCCAGGGTCCTGGGATCGAGCCCCGCATCGGGCTCCTTGCTCAGCAGGGAGTCTGCTTCTCCCTCTCCCTCTGGGGCGCCCCTTCCTTATGC
Source organism: Leptonychotes weddellii (assembly GCF_054177405.1). Taxonomy (NCBI): domain Eukaryota; kingdom Metazoa; phylum Chordata; class Mammalia; order Carnivora; family Phocidae; genus Leptonychotes; species Leptonychotes weddellii. Next base: position 29,383,328 of record NC_138383.1, read on the forward strand.
ACTCTCTCTCTGTCAAATGAATAAGTAAAGTCTTCAAAAAAATAAAAAGGGGCGCCTCGGTGGCTCAGTCGTTAAGCGTCTGCCTTCAGCTCAGGTCATGATCCCAGGGTCCTGGGATTCAGCCCCACATCGGGCTCCCTGCTCTGCGGGAAGCCTGCTTCTCCCTCTCTCACTCCCCCTGCTTGTGTTCCCTCGCTCACTGTGTCTCTGTCAAATAAATAAATAAAATCTTTAAAAATTAAAAAAAAAAATAAAGTAGCTTTGAATCTTAGATGCTATAATTGGGAACTGTTTCCAAAATCTACAGTGAAAGTAAATACATGACTTACACTTTTCAGGTTTGTTTTGGAACAGTACAATGCACTCTCCTGGCTAACCTGTGACCCTGCAATCCAGGACAGACGCTCATGTCTCCCAATTCATTTTGTGGTGCTGAATCAGTTATATAACTTTATCATGAATATGCTGTGATCTTCATTCGATGGAACTGTGCAAGAAAAGAACAAGGAAAAAAGATATTTCGCTGCAAGATTAAGTTACAGTTATCTTCTCAGTGAAAGTCATCTGTGATGGGGTCTAATTCTTATTACTTCAACAAATATTGTTTTGACTTGGGGGGGGCTATAACCCTGCTATTTTTCATTGACTATACTGAACTCTTTAGGATGATGACTGATCATACAAAACGTATTATAACAGTTTCATAGCAAAATTAACCTTTTTTTTTCCAGTCACAGTATTTGTGAAAAGTAATGAGCCATAGTACCCAGTCATATTAAATGAATATTAAAAGCATGGAGAGGAAACATGAGGAACAATGAATTTCAACATATGGCTTCAGAACATCAAGATGTTCTTGTATTGGATTATAGTATCTAGTATTCAAAAATGCCTGCATCTCTTATTTATTGTAAGTTTTTAAATGTATAAATTGTCTTATATTTCTTAACCTCTTTTATAAAAATTTTCCTAGAAGGTTTATACTGCCTTCTTGCTTTAAAGCAATTGGTCTAAAATATATGTAATCGTCTTAATTAAAAAGTTGCAGTAGGGTTGCTTTTAGAGTATTATTTTTTTGTAAGGGGGTGGGTGGGACAGTAAATTTGTATTGTCTCGATGTACAGTTTAATGGGGATAGAGGGGGAATAATGTCCATACCATTGTGTGTGGAGGATTTACAGCTAAGCTGTAGTTGCAGAGTACATGTACAGTAATGAAGTTCACTGTGTTTATAAATTGAAAAGGTACTGGGTCTTACAGCATTTTATATATCACACCTTTACAGAATAACATGATGGCAATATACAAGTGATATTGTTGGGTGGTTTAACTTAGAATAAAATGAGAATTCTTCAGTTATATTTTGTACTATGGTTTAGGGCTATGACTAATATTTCAGGCCATTTCCAGTGAAAGAAACTTAGTTTTACAAGAAAAACATTTGCTACTGAATGCTTAAACTAATTTTGGTGTTTAATGTTACATGCTTAAATGTTTTTGTTTTTGGGGTTTTTTTTTTCAGTTTTGACAGTGGCACATCTAGGCATGGGAATATTATTAATTACGAAAATTATCTTCAGGATCTGCTATAAGGTTGAAATTTAGCCCAGCTCTAGGCATTTTACAAATTATTTTAAGAACAGTCACTCTGATTGGTTGACTTTTTTTGTTTTTTAAATTAAAGATTGGGAATGTGTGTGAGAGTATGCATATGTATGGGTGTGTGTGTGCAATCAAACTGTGGTGTAAATAGATTCTCAGTGAATTCTGGTATTCAGACTCTATTCCACTAGTTAAAAAACCATTTTCTAAACTTAACCTGTTTCCTTTTGCCTTTTTTATTTATTTAATTTTCTTGGTTTGGAGATGGCAGTCCCAAACACCAGAGTCTGTACTTTTCTATTACACAGCTCAGATTAAGGCAGGGCATATGCCAAGGAGGTTCTCACCTCCCTAAAGAAGGGACTTGAATTTTAGGGACTTTAATTCACCCCTTCCTTCAATACAGCTTTCCCCCTTCTTGTTTGCACATGCCAAGAGAAATGCTTTTATGCAGACTTTACCCCCTTAAAATGTTGTTTCTACAGTGCTGCTCACAGGAGAGTCCAAGTTAGCCTCCTACCTATGTTGCTGACTTGAATTCACAGTCACCAAGTCTACCTATCTTTCTTGGAAGCAGTCTAGCAAAATTCGGAATTTGTACATTCACTAATTCTCCACAAAGACAAAATCAGTTGTATTTACAAAACTGTAATTCGGTATGTTTTGTTTTGTTTTTACTGAAACTTGTTTTGTAAATACTATATGCTTAGCTTAAATATCACTTTCTTATAAACAATATAACTTCTTCAAATTGTGTATATTAAAACATTAGCAAGTCTTGTTTTTTCTATGAAGAACACAACTGGTGACAAAGGTTTTCAATCATTTCTTCAAAATTACAATGCAATTCCAGTGGTCAGCATTTTTGAAATTAAAATTTAAAGATCTCATCTCTGCATTCATTGTTAAATTATGCTAGCACACTACAGATTATGTTGGCATGTTTTGTTCTGTACTTAAAAAAAAAAAACTTGTCTGAGATTTGAGGGAAAAGATGCTTATTTGGAATTTCTTTAAAAAGTATCCTTTTTAAAATATACTTAGCTCAGTAGTGACTTTTAAAAATAAAAACTGTATTCTCAGTTGTTTACTGTCACTAGCTTATAGTAACCACACCTCAGTTTTGAAAATAGATTTTTAAAAAATTACTCCCTGACAGTTTCTTTTATATGGAGCCATAAGGAAGGAACGCAGTATACAATTCCTTTTTATCTGGGAATCAGGGAGTAGTTCCCAAATATACAGGATTTACTGATAAGATTTTTTTTCTTCCCTTCATATATAAATTCACACTTAAATAGAAAATTGCTAAATAGCCATTAGAAAAGGTCAGGAGACTTATTTCAGAAAAAAAATTAAGCCTTTTGTGCAGGATGATGGATCTGACTTACTAATGTACTGTCACAGACAAGTATGGGTAGTATTTTTTTGTTTGTTTAAATGGTAAGCAAAATAATATATTCTTTATACCAGTTGATCACCAACACCTTGACTTCTTTGTTACAGTGCTAATGTCTGTTTTTTGTGCAGTTATCCATTACCAAGCAGGGTGGAAGTTCAGTATTTTGGCATTTAAAAAGATTAGTTATATAATGTCTGCTTCCAACCAGTGAGAAACATCTAGCCATACTTTCTTATGCAAGCCATTCAGTTATCAGGACTGTGAATTAACACTGTATGAATAAATTTCTGTACACCTTATTGTTTGGCCAGAAGGCCACCAAGTGTACTTATATGTAATCCTTAAATTTTAAAGTAGCTGTAATTTTTAAATCTTTCTAAACTTTTCTTAAACCACTAAAATTAAGCTCTTACTACTTAGTCAACTATCCTCAGCTGTATTCGTACTCAATTGTCAGTATGGCACAGATTACTGTATTAAAATATTCTCCTTCCGTCTTCGTATTTACCTTCTGAGGTAATTTTTTAACTTAATGTGTTACTACAAAGATTTGCAGATCTTTAATCAAGCACTATGTTAATACTGTAATATCAAAATACTATGTTGCATTATTTAAAATGTTCAAATTGAATACATTAAAAGGAAGTTTTTAAATGCTGTCGCATCATATAATTTGCTCTTCATCTACTATGGCATCGCATATCAGTCTGTTAATACATTTAATGTTGCATGAGTAATGTTTTGGTCTGGGTTTCCTCTTAAGATTTTAGTTTGTCTAAATTAAGGAAAAATGTTTTTGACATACTTCTTTTTTTTTTTTTTGGCCCCGCTCTCCTCCTCCTCCACTCTCCCCTCAATCCCCCAATCAGCTGGAAATCTTAACCTTCTGGTTTTTCTTGGTGTTTTAATGGGCCCAGAACTGTGGTTTAAATTTTCATATGTGTTTTCTCTTTTGTGGAGTATTAATTAAAAAACTGGATTTGGGACCTAAAATACTCCTCAGGTTGATGTATTCATGAAGTTTTAAAATAGCTTTAGTTTTCAAAGTAAACTGGATTTGTGGACCTTAAAGTTACTGAGTTTAAACTACAAATTGTAACGTCATTACTGGACATGTCAGCATCAACTCTCTCCAAATAGCTTGGTCACTTTATGAAGGGGCGTTTTAAAGTTGTTGTTTAGCAGTGACATTTAATATGGTCCAATTGCTTTTTTTTTTTTAATGTGACAAAAAAAGAATAAGGAACAAACACTATTGCTGCCGAATGCCATAACACTGAGTTGTACAAATTGTGATTGAGGAAATGAAAAGGTTTATACTTTTTAAAAAAAAAAAAAAACTTCAAATGGAATAAATTATTCATGAAGCCTTCATTGTGGTGTCTCATTCTGTTAAAAATACTTCCATCTTAAACTTATGTAAAAATTAGTATTTTTTTCATCATAAGTGGAAGGGGGTAACCTAAAAATTAATTGATGGACTTTTAATTTCTCCATCTGTGGTATTTTATTTAAAAAAGATTTTTTTTTTTTAAAGATTTTATTTATTTATTTGAGAGAGAGAGACTGAGAGAGAGCACATGAGAGGGGGGAGGGTCTGAGGGAGAAGCAGACTCCCTGCCGAGCAGGGAGCCCGATGCGGGACTCGATCCAGGGACTCCAGGATCATGACCTGACCCGAAGGCAGTCGCTTAACCGACTGAGCCACCCAGGCGCCCTTAAAAAAGATTTTAACTAAATGATTAATATACAGGAAAATTGTATATGTATGTACATATTCCTTTTAGGCTGATCAGTTTGGTATCCGTTTTCTAGTCTAAACAAGCTGCTTTCAAATATTTAAAGCTTAGTTCAGTCCTATTTTTTTTGATCACACAAATGTTTTTGAAACATAATAAAGGGGTTCAGATATGAACAATCCATTAAAAATATTTTGTATAAGCAGCCATTTTAAATATTTTTGTACAAACTTAAGCTGAGTAAGGACAAACCCCAAAATTGTTGTGTTCATTTTGAAATAGTTTCTGCCAACAAAAATTTTAAAATAAGCCTTTTAAAGGAGATATATGTAGTTGGAACTTGTACCTTATTAAGTTATTCTTTGTTTTACAGTTTATATTACCTGTGATTTTTTTTTTCTTGGTAGCTTAAAACCCTTCATGGGTGCTTCTTGCTCTAAATATCAAAAGTCTTACATGGTCTGTCCCCTACCTTCTTTTCCACAAGCCTCAAAATGGGCTTCTTTCCTGTGTTTTCCTCCCGGTCTCTTAGGCATATGAGTTCTTTGAAAGCCCTATGGTTATTTTTGCCTTAAGGCTTCCCCCACTTTCCACATACACACCCTTGCTTCAGACTAGGTCTCCAAGTTATATTCCTTTACTGTAATATTCTATATGGAGCCTTCATAAGTGTTTTTCACAGTTTGTATACTTGTCTCCTACCAAACAACCCCATGAGGGCAGAAATTGGGTCTGTTTTGCTTACTACTGCATCTAGAATCCAACACAACATCTAGCACATTAGTAAGGCACTGAAATACTTGAACAGACTTTTTGTGATAAGTACCTCAAACTACAGTACTTAGTTGAAGCGTGAGTTTTGCAAATAATTTAAATGAACTTGTACAGTTTTTTTTTTTTAAAGATTTTATTTATTTGAGAGAGAGAATGAGAGACAGAGAGCACAAGAGGGAAGAGGGCAGAGGGAGAAGCAGACCCCCTGCTGAGCAGGGAGCCCAATGTGGGACTCGATCCCGGGACTCCAGGATCATGACCCGAGCCGAAGGCAGTCGCTTAACCAACTGAGCCACCCAGGCGCCCGAACTTGTACAGTTCTAATTAGGACTATTTTCACATTAGTAGAAATAGTTTAGGATCCCTAGATTAGGATTCTTGTGCTCTTAGGTTTGCTACCTTCTAGCTGGTGACTACAGGGAAAACATTGGAACCTCTTGAAATGTCAATTTGTTCATTTGTACGTGAACTCAATAGTAACCATACCTTCCTAACATTAGCTTTGGGAACCTCAAAAGGATTACAAAAAAATGAGAAATTTGTAAAATACAGATGTGAGGGATGATTAATACCTATGTTCTCTAGAAGAGTCAAATCCAGAATAATTAAGACTTGCCAGAGGAAAAATATGCTTAAAGGCTACAACAGGACTTTTAAAACATGCTTCTAGGGGCGCCTGGGTGGCTCGGATGTCTGCCTTCAGCTCAGGTCATGATCTTGGGGTCCTGGAACCGAGTCCTGCATCAGGCTCTCTGCTCAGTGGGGAGCCTCCTCCCTCTTACTCTCCCTCTAAACTCTCCCTCTCTCAAAATCTTAAAATATGCTTCTAGCAAGATCAAGGATGGAAAAAATGGAAAGAATCAAGTATTTAATACTTAATCTTTATCTCCTTTCTGTCCTAACCTACTCCCAACTAAAAAGAAGCCAGCTTGAAGGGTCTTAAAGCTCTAAAATGTAAAATAACTTGCCTGTGATGAAATTAAAATCTGAGATAGTTAACTGACTTAAAGGATTTAAAGGTGCCAGGTCCAAATGAGTTATATCCTTGGTGCTAAAAGAACTTGTAGATAATGATTTCAGAAATGCTGTAGAAAACCAGAAGATGCCAGAGGAGTGGAAATGTACAACTTTCCCGGTTTTTAATTTTAAAAAGTTAGGAACTACTAACAAATTTACCTCACTTTATGACAAGATCATTAGAAACAGCATAGTTTTACTAAAGCACTGTCTGTTTTAATAGACTATCTACTATAAACTAGTTATGAGATACAAACCTTTGACCTTTAGCCCTAGTCTACTGAGAAACCTACTTGTATATACATAATTAGTACCATAAGCCTTCTAGAGTGATATGAATAATAGTGTAGTACGGGGTGCCTGGGTGGCTCAGTCGTTCAGCGTCTGCCTTCGGCTCAGGTCATGATCCCAGGGTCCTGGGATCGAGCCCCACATCGGGCTCCCTGCTCCACGGGAAGCCTGCTTCTCCCTCTCCCACTCCCCCTGCATGTGTTCCCTCTCTCAATATGTCTCTCTCTGTCAAATAAATAAGATCTTTAAAAAAAAAAAATAGTGTAGTACATATACAAGAGAGAATAGAATAGTTGAAATCAATCTCTACATTTCATTTTGACAGCATTAACAAACTGATAGAGTATAGAGATGCATATTCAGGTTATTTAATAAGGTCTCATGAGATCATTACACTTAAATCATTAATTCAAACCAGTATTAAGTACCATACTGTGCCAAGGGCAAAGAAAGAAAATATAGATCCCGCCCTCCAACAAGGTATTTGGTTTTTTTGTTTGGTTGGTGTTTTTTTGTTTAGGAGAGACAAGTTTTAACAATATAGTGCAATATATGAAGTACTACGATGGAAGGAAGTAAAGGGTGTCGGGAGCATCAATGAGACATACTTAAATCTAATGAAGATATAGGTGGTTTGTCAAGGAAAGATTTCTTAGCAAGGAAACACTGGAAGTGAGACTTAAAGTATACATAGGTACTACATAAAGAGAATAAAGGAATTCAGACAGAAGGAACGGGGTGGCGGGGTGGGGGGAGGGCAGAGAAGGCCCATGAGTAGCATGAAGGATTTGGAAAACAAGCAGGTCCAACAGACTAAAACAGAGATGCTTATGGTGGGATAGATAATGCAGGAGTCCAAGCCAGAATTAAGTCAGACCATGAAAAACTCTTAATTTTGAGTGCCACCTTAGGGAAAATGAACTTTATCCTAAAGCAGGGAAGTGTTATAGTAGTTGGGATGATTCATAATTAATTGAACAATCATACCAAAAAAGTCTTGATTAATGGAGCTCTATCAACTTGGAGGGATGTCTCTATTCTTGTGCTATAGAATCTTGGCTAGACCCAATTCTATTCAATATTTTATCCATAAAAATCAATGAAGATAACGATCTGCATAGCCAAAGCAGATAGCCAGTGTAAGAGAAGAGTCCGAAAGATCTCAAAGGGGAAAGCAATAGAAGGAATCTTACAAGATAAAACAGGACATTATTGATAATTATAAAAAGAATTCAATGTTGGGACGCCTGGGTGGCTCAGTCAGTTAAGCATCTGCTTTCAGCTCAGGTCACGATCCCAGAGTTCTGGGATCAAATCCCACATCGGGCTCCTTGCTCAGTGGGGAGTCTGCTTCTCCAACTCTGCCTCTTGCTCCCCCTGCTTGTGCTCTCTCTCTCTCTCTCCACCCCCCCCGACAAATAAATAAAACCTTAAAAAAAAAAAAGTTCCATATTGAGAAAACTGGAGTTAGATGGCTCCTGAGATCGTTTTACTTTGTAATTCTGTGATTCTATTTCCAAAGAATATTGGTCTTCCTTTAAATACCCAGGTCTTCTAATTTCTTGAAGCTCATTTACTTGGCAATAATCTACACCTAGTATACCTGAAACATAGTACTGTTTTTTTCTCTTTTTTTTTTCTCCTTTTCTTCCTCCCCTTAGTCTTACTGAAAAATAGTTAAAGTGGAAAAGAGTAAAGTAAGCCAAAGGAGAATATTTACCTCACTTAGGAAGGAGTCTGCTCTTTTGACCTGAAGTACAGGAACTACACAACATGTTTCACCATATCTAAACACCAGTAATTGTAAGACATTATTTTATGTACCACTAAGACAAAAAATGCTAAGTAAATTAAACACACTACTGATTTTAAGACATCCCAATTTCAGGGGCGCATAGGTGGCTCAGTCAGTTAAGCATTCGACTCTTGATTTCAGCTCAGGTCATGATCTCAAGGGTCATGAGATCGAGCCCCACCTTGGGCTCTGTGCTGGGCATGGAGCCTTTAAGATTCTTTGTCTCCCTCTCCCTCTGCCACTTTCCCCCACTTATGCATGCTCTCTCTCTCTCTCCCTCTCTCAAATATTAAAAAGAAAAAAAGGCATCCCAATTTCAAAGATGTTAAAATGTAAAAAAATAAAGGGGGCACCTGGGTGGCTCAGTTAATCATCTCAATTTTGGCTCAGGTCATGATCTCAGACTCTTGAGATCAAGCCCCACATAGGGCTCTGCGCTCAGTACAGAGTCTGCTTGAGGATTCTCTCTTTACCTGTTCCCTCTGCCCCTCCTCCCATTATCTCTCTCAAATAAATAAAAAACTTTAAAAAAAAATGTGAAAAAAAGTCACCACAGAGTTAATGAAATATATCTTTTTGTGAGTAGAAATAGTCATGAGCCTCAGTACCACATTGGTCTTAAAAGGGGGTTATTCACTCAAACATTTTATATCACAAAGGGTACACCATAATTATGTAAGATACTCCTTTAATAATCAAAGTTTTGTGGTTTATAGGCAACTAAATGTTAGGACTACTTTACCCTTCTGTAAGTTCTTAATCTGTCTAAACACTAGAGCTGCAAAATCTTTAAAAATTGATTTTAGTATGTTTGGGAATGAGCCTCAGAGGAAGCTGATCTAAAACTCAGAAGTTCATGAGTAAATCTTTTTCACTAAGTTCTATATGATTGTCAAAATGACTTCACTGGCAAACATTACAATGTAGATTTGAAATACTCTGACTACATGGATATGAGTGGGGAGAGGCTGGAGCTTGGGATGCCTTCCAGGTTTCTGGCTTGAGCAATTCTGGGTAGTGGATGACACTCAATGAGATAAGAACTGGAAGAGAAGAATAGGATGCCTGGGTGGCTCAGTTGGTTAACCGCTTCTGCAGCATCACAATTCCGGACTTCCAGCTCTCTTACAAAGCTGTAATCATCAAGACAGTATGGTACTGGCACAAAAACAGACACATAGATCAATGGAACAGAATAGAGAGCCCAGAAATGGACCCTCAACTCTATGGCCAACTAATCTTAGACAAAGCAGGAAAGAATATCCAATGGAAAAAAGTCACTCACTTCAACAAATGGTGTTGGGAAAATTGATCTGCTGATCATAGACTGAGATGTATCTGCATGTTGTTTCTCCATTAATGATTACAGGATCATAAACTAGAGTTGGAAGAGATCTTAAAAAATCACTTAGTTCACATCCCCTTTCTCCTCTCATTCACCCTTCAAAACAGTCTTTGATTTCTCTTCATTCTCCCCCTGTGAAATGATCATCCAGGGAGATTAAATTGTTAAACCACTCTCAGTCTTAATTTCCCCACAGTTATAAAATAGAGACTATTACCTACCTCAGAGAATTAAATCAGATAATAGATATAAAATACTAGTGCCTAGCAACTGTTCAATAAATGTTCTTATTAAATATCTGCTTAAAAATGACAATTTACAATTTGTAAGTCTCTTGACTGTGAAATCAATTTTAGTGTGTAGTGACCAGCAATTAAAAAAAATTTTTTTTAGGGGCGCCTGGGTGGCTCAGTTGGTTAAGCATCTACCTTGGGCTCAGGTCATGATCCCAGGGTCCTGGGATCTAGATCATGATCCCAGGGTCCTGGGATCTAGCCCTGTGTTGGGCTCCCTGCTCAGCCCTGTGTTGGGGAGTCTGCTTCTCCCTCTCCCTCTGCCTCTCCCCGTGCTCATGCTCTCTCAGTCACTCTCTCTCAGATAAATAAAATCTTAAAAAGAAAAAGAAATAGAACATGTAACATGTAGTATGTGTATTATTTCATAAAAATTTTGTTCCATTTAAATGTGGGTATAGGGGTGTCTGGCTGGCTCAGTTGGTGAAGCATGCAACTCTTGACCTCGGGATTGTGAGTTCAGACCCCGTGTTGGGTGTAGAGATTACTTAAGAAAATAAAATCTTGGGGCACCTGGGTGGCTGAGGTCATGATCCCAGGGTCCTGGGATTGAGTCCCACATCGGGCTCCCTGTTTGGCAGGAATCCTGCTTCTCCTGCTTGGGTTCCCTCTCTCGCTGTGTCTCTCTCTGTCAAATAAATAAATAAAATCTTAAAAAAAATAAAATCTTAAAAAAAATGTGGTTATATATGTACATGTGTGTCCTGGGTCACAATGTGAAATGTATTACGGTAGGTCAGGTGGAAAAAAGTTTGAGAAACACTGCAACACACATTATTAATTCTTTTCTTCCTTTGCTGATTTATTTTTAATGTTGAAAGCAGACTTTATTAGGAGATTATCACTCTATGCAAGCCTTGGAAACTATATAGTATGAAGTTGCAGCTCTGTAAAATATTTTTGCTTCCAGCTTGTAGCACAATAGCTGGTAGAGAGAAGGTGCTAAATGCACACTGATTGTACCAGGAACTAGAAATAGTATGAAAATATATAGAGATTAGTAGTTCTTAATCTTTTCTGGATGCTTAGACTCCCTTTGAGAGGTTGTTGAAAGTTTTGGACCCTCTTCCCAGAAGTGCCAAGCACTCACAATTTTGCAGATTCTAGGCAATTCCTGAAACTCCATCCATCACTTTCTAAGGATCTATGGACCCTAAGTTTTTGGTTTTTGTTTTTAAATTGAAGTAAAGTTGACATACAATGTTACATTAGTTTCAGGTGTACAATATAGTGATTGGACAACTCTAAGTTACGCTATATGCTCACAAGTGTAGCTACCATCTATTACAATACCACTGACTATAATTTCTATGTTGTGAGGGAGTTACTCATCCCATAACTAGAAGCCTGTACCTCCCACTCCCCCCTCACCCATTTTTTCCCATCCCCTAACCCTTGACCATAAAGTACAGAATCCTGAAAGTAAGATGTTTAACTCCCGACCTTGAGGGTGTGAGGTCAAGAGCGGAAGTAAGCTCAGGAAAAGATTAGTTTTTAAATTCACCTACAAATCCTAGGATTCTAGAACTTTGGTGCTAGGAGGGCAGAAGCAGAGATGGAGAGAAGAGTACTGTCTGATTCCATTAGTGTTCCGGTCAAAGAATAGTGGAAACCACTTTAACATTTCTTTCACATACGTTACTTCATTCAAGTGCCACAAAAATCCTGTGACGATGAAACTGTAGCTCGGAGAGGCTTAAGGACTTAATCAAAAAGGACACAGGTAGTAAGTACCCTTTGGAGAAACCCCATTCTAAATCTCCGGCTCGAGGGTGGTGTAAGGTAGGCAGGGCAATTGCGGGGAGGAAGGGGTGGGGCCGCGCACGCGCACCGTTGCATCAACGCCGCCGTCTCTGGGTTTCCTTTCGCAGCCAGCCGTCCTCTCAGTTCAGTACGGTGGCCGACGGGAGCCAGACGCTGGGGATGAATGAAGGTGCTGGGTGCAGGTTGAAACAGCCCCCTCCGCTTTCCCCTCCCTTCAGCGCGGGTTCTTCCTTTGTGCTTGTGCGGTGTCCCCATACAGTCTGTCGCGCTGCCAACCCCATTGGTCCCGGCGTCTAGGTTTTTGGTCCCTGGGACGACTCAAGGCACAGCTAGGGTTGGCGAATCGGGATTTTTCGCGTAGGCCCAACTTCGGATCGCGCTCTAGATTTCTACCGCGTCCCGCCTCTAGGGCGCGGAACCGGTGTTACACGGGTCCCGGGAGGTTGGAGGGCAAATCTTCAGGTATGAAGCTTCCGCCTCTCAGGCTTTAGCGCGTTTCCCGGTCCACGTCGGTCACTGGCCTTACATTTCTCTTCCAGGGACTGGTTGGTTCTCGTTAGGCTGAGGGCGAAATCTGTGAGCACACACAGGCTTGGTGCCTCCGCTCCCTCAGCCTGCCCCTCTGTTAAAAGGCCAGCGCCTCTTGCTTAAAAAACAAAGTAACGTTTTTACCCACGACTCTGTTAACCCACGATTTTGCTAGTCTGTGGGTTTTTGAGGGGATGGCTTTGCCACCTACGCCCTGCCTTTTTTTTGGGAGGGTGGCTTCTGATTACTAGTGAAGACAGAAATGCCCAAGTGGAGCTCATCTTTCTCCCATAGCTAATTGCACCTCCACAGCTGTTTTTCTTTTCCCCCAAGCAACACAAGGGACATTAGGATAGTGTTATGGCCTCCAGAACGTTGATTCTGGCATTGCTTTTGGTTAGTGAGATTTCGCTTCCATTGACTCGTGGAGGGTGGGAAAGAGAAGCCTAACAGTTCTTTACATTTGTTGAGTAGGCATAAAAAACTAAAGAGGTGCGGAAGAGGAACATTCTTTACTACTCATTTTTATTTGCATTGTGGTGCTCAGATGATTGATGCAGTGGAGAAAGTCTTGGACTGAGCTTAAGCAGATGGGGATTCAGCGTTGGATTTTGCCACTAGCTGGTCATCACTATATGCCTCTTACTTAATCTCTCTGAGCTTCATATTTCTTTGCAAAATAAGTATTAGAATAGAAGATCCCTAGGGCTGGAGGAGATGTTAATGTACTCTGTTTTCTTTCTCAATTTTTAGGTGGGAGTAAAAACATAGGGAGCCTTTAATTGTGCCAGAAACCTAGCCAGCATAGGGGCCTATTAAAGATAGACCACATTTCTCTGGGTTTTTAAAAAGAGGGGCATTCATACATGTAGGAATTATACCTGCTTTCTTTTTTTTTATCATTAGGATCAACAGTGATAATGGCTGAGTGTACAAGTCTTCAGTTTGTCAGCCCTTTTGCTTTTGAGGCAATGCAGAAGGTGGATGTTGTTCGGTTAGCATCTTTAAGTGATCCGGAATTAAGACTTCTCCTGCCCTGCTTGGTGCGGATGGCGCTCTGTGCTCCTGCTGACCAGAGCCAGAGCTGGGCTCAGGATAAAAAACTGATCCTTCGTCTTCTCTCTGGAGTGGAAGCTGTCAATTCCATTGTTGCGTTGTTGTCTGTGGACTTTCATGCTTTAGAACAGGATGCCAGCAAAGAACAGCAGCTTAGGTAATGTTGTGTTATATAATATGTGGATTGGGATTTACTTAGATTTATCAAAGAACAGGGAATCAAATATTTCTTTGGAGCTTTTAGGACTTTTTATTGGATGCACTCTCCCAGAAAAGATTGAGAATCTAAACTTTGGAGAGCATTTTACCTAGTTCTTTTCTATTTATAGTTAAAATTCTAGGATCTTTTGAGTTCTGTATTCTAAAATGTGTAGAGAGAAGTTTGGCTACATATACTGTTGTATTCCTGCTAAACTGATTAGATGAATTATTCTCAGTGGGAAGCGGGGAGGGTAAGTTCCCCTAGAATAGAAGTATTTATTGGAATCACCCGGCAGGCTTTTTGAGCTTACATTGATTTCCCAAAAATCTGGGCAGTTGTTTGGTTCTTCCCTACCCATTGTGAATCCCAATAGTGAGCCATTGTTGTTCATCGAAGTAGGTGTTAACTATTAGTTGGAGTCTTTATATAGGTTGTGAATCCCTGAAATAGGCAAACTAAATAGTATTTCAGAAGTATTACATTCATGAAATGTATGAAAAGAATTCACACATTCTTTTGTAGATTATTTCAACAAAAAATAATTTTATGTTATTTCTGTGTCAGTGTTCTCATGATTGTTGTTTTACACATTTGTACTTTATTAGGCATAAACTTGGAGGAGGCAGTGGAGAGAGCATCCTGGTATCACAGCTTCAGCATGGATTGACGTTGGAGTTTGAACACAGTGATTCGCCTCGTCGATTGCGTCTTGTGCTTAGTGAACTGCTGGCAATTATGAACAAGGTGCATTTATTTTAATCACACATCAGAATATGCATGATTTGATGTCTACACATAGAAAGTAGAAACAGAGGGGATGCCTGGGTGGCTCAGTCGGTTAAGCACTTGCCTTTGCCTCAGGTCATAATCCCAGGGAGCTGGGATCGAGTTCTGCATGGAGCTCCTTGCTCAGCGGGGAGCCTGCTTCTCCCTCTGCCTGCCACTCCCCCTGCTTGTGTTCTCTCTCTCTGACAAATAAATAAATAAAATCTTAAGAAAAAAAAAAAAGAAACAGGCTAGAAGGCAGGCAAGTTGCATCTTCCTTTACACGTATTTCTATTTGTTTTGAAAGTGTTTTCTGTGAAAGGCTTAAAAGGCTATTAAATGCCTACCTTTCTTTCTCTACTATTTTCTCTCATTTGTACCTATTCTGCATTTTCTACTGTGGAGATTTTTTTTCTGCATGGACTCCATACAATGGCTTTTTGATATATAGAAGGGTACATAGCTCAAGACTTCTACAAATTACCAAATTTGATAATATCTTTATAGGGTATGATTTCCCTCATAAAATATTATAAAACATAACTGAAAAATGTATGTGATTCCTTTAGACACTGAATGAGCATTCATCATCTCACATAATCAGTGAATAGGGAATATCAAAGCTGAATTGGATGTAGGATCATTGGCTGGGCTTACTCACTATATGACTGAATTGCAGCTATACACTACTGAAAGCTATTCAGCTTTGAATGTCAGCAAAATGATAGATTGCTTAGTTCATGGACCTTTGGGTAATTATGATTAATTGAAACTCTGAATTTTAAATTTGTGCATGTCCGGGTTCTACTATAAAAATAATTAAGCTGGATCTTCATATTAAAATGGCTTATATATTAAGCCCAGAGTTTCAGAGGCAAAAATTATTTACTGTTAGAATTTCAAGGTCAGTTACTTTATAATAAATAAAGTTTAGTTTTATAAACTGTGGACTGAACAACTCTAAATTCTGTTTCCAAGGAAAATACTGGTGGTGGTTGGGGGGTGCAGTTAGTGCAGTCTTTAAGATATATTAGAAATCTTTATTTTTAAAAATTTATTTATTTATTTTAAAGATTTTATATTTTTATTTGACAGAGAGAGAGACAGCGAGAGAGGGAACACAAGCAGGGGTAGTGGGAGAGGGAGACGCAGGCTTCCTGCTGAGCAGGGTGCCCAATGCAGGGCATGACCCGAGCTGAAGGCAGTCGCTTAACAGACTGAGCCACCCAGTCGCCCCTATTTATTTGTTTTTTTAATTCAAATATATATGTTACATATCTTTTAAAAAATGTTTTTGTATTACAGTTATTTCTTTCTACTCTTTTCTACTATACTGATAGCCTTAATTTCAATCAATATTTTTCCTACACCTTTTTCTTAATATCTAACTTGATGGATCTTGTAAAATAAGTGACCTTTCTCCCCTGGGAGGTTTCCAGTATTTCAGCTCAGAACTCTTCAAATGGGAAGTGTGATGAAGCTACTGTAGGAAAGTTTTTAAAAAGTTAGTAGCTACTTCTGTTGATATACATGTTTATTTTGTTTTTCCTACAGTTCATTTGCAGTTGAACATAATTTATATCTGTTATACTGCTTTAAGTTTACCATTTCTTGACTTTTTTTGAGATATAACTTTAAAAAAATTTTTTTAAAAGATTTTAATTTCTTTATTTGAGAGAGAGATAGAAAGAGTACAAGCAAAGGCGGGGAGCAGGGAGAGGGAGAAGCAGACTCCTCACTGAGCAGGGAGCCTGATGTGGGACTTGATCCCAGGACCCTGAGATTATGACCTGAGCCGAAGGCAGACGCTTAACCAACTGAGCCACCCAGGTATCCCGAGCTATAACTTTTGTAGGTAGCATTCCTGGTTCATTTGTTTGGTTTGTCTTATTTTTAATTCCAGATGTCTCCAAATATTTATATAGAAATAAATTATTGAGACCTGAATAATAATTAATGTGACTGTGATTAAAGCGGCTCATATTTATCAAATACTGCATATTCTGCTGCAGTATATTAATAACATATTTAGAAACATGGTCTGTAAGCTCAATAAATAATTATAAAAATAGTAAGGGATTTAGTACATTATCTGAAATTAATAGAGTTCATCATTTTTTTTTTCTTTTTCTTTTTTTCTTTTTTAAGGTGTCTGAGTCCAGTGGAGAATTTTTTTTTAAGTCATCTGAGCTGTTTGAGAGTCCAGTGTATTTGGAGGAAGCTGCAGATGTACTTTGTATTTTACAAGCAGGTATTGTAATGACTGCTAAGGTACATTACGTTCAGAGTTTCTTGTTAAATGGTACCGTGTAACTTCTTAACTTGGAAATTGTGTTATATTATGTAAATATTTTATATATTTTATAAAAATGCACCTTAAAATGTTAAGACAAAAGTGGCTAGTAGTAGGACAATGATTAAGTGAATTATATTATTTCCATAGTATGGCATGTTAAATAGCCATTAACATAGTGTGTTTGAAGGAATTTAATGATCTTTTGGAAAATGGTCGTAATCTGTAAGTGAAAAAAACAAAGGGTAAAATGATAAGTAGAATATAATCCCAATTTTGTTTAAAGTTAAGACAAAACCTGTGGGGGGATTGAAATATTTCAAATTATTAACTTTGAATGATTGGATTAGAAAGATAGAGGACATAAAAATGCAAAGATTTTCATGAAAATCCCTCTTGCCCACACTGCCCAGTGTCGCAGTGGCAGTGATGCGTGTTGTGCTTTCCAGTCCAATGGCCCCCGGCCACATGTGCTTACGGGTTAATCGAAATATGGCTAGTGGGACTATTTTTTTTTAATTTAATTTGAATTAATTTAAAGATTTTATTTTTTAAATTTTATTTATTTATTTTTAAAGATTTTATTTATTTATTCATGAGAGACAGAGAGAGAGAGAGAGAGAGAAGCAGAGGGAGAAGCAGGCTTCCTGCTGAGCCGGGAGCCCGATGTGGGACTCAATCCCAGGACCCTGGGATCATGACCTGAGCCGAAGGCAGACGCTTAACCATCTGAGCCACCCAGGCGCCCAAAAGATTTTATTTTTAAGTTTTCTTGGGGCACCTGGGTGGCTCAGTTGTTAATTATCTGCCTTCGGCTCAGGTCATGATCCCAGAGTCCTGGGATCGAGTCCCGCATCGGGCTCTCTGCCCGGTGGGAAGCCTGCTTCTCCCTCCCGCTCCCACTCTCCCTGCTTGTGTTCCCTCTCTCGCTGTCTCTCTCTCTCTCTGTCAAATAAATTAAAAAAAAAAAAAATCTTTAAGTGATCTCTCCACCCAGGGTGGGGCTTGAATTTGAATTTACAACCCTTAAGACCAGGAGTTGCATGCTCCATCCACTGTGCCAACCAGGCATCCCAATTAGTTTAAATAGCCTCATGTGGCTGGTGGCTATCCTACTGGACAATTCAGCTCTAGACCATTAATTGGTTTTAAATGACATCTGTGAAATGTCAAAAATGCTTATGTATAATACGATGAAATATCACCCCTTAATAGTAACATTGACTTTGTTTTCTTGTAGAGCTCCCTTCCCTGCTTCCTATAGTGGATGTAGCTGAAGCCTTGCTACATGTTAGAAATGGTGCCTGGTTCTTATGTCTGTTGGTGGCCAATGTTCCTGATAGTTTTAATGAAGGTAAATATTATTTTAAAATAGGATATTGAAGAGATTTTTTTGGGCAGATACAGGACCTGCTTTTTGAGCTAAGAAGAAATATTTATGTGCTTTCATTTGAGATTTTATCTTTGGAAAGTTTATTAGTGAGTATTCATTGTAGAAACGTTGAGAAGATTTCAAAATTGTTTTGAGATTACAAATTTAAGTACGGTGAGTGTGCAAGAAAATTTTTTTGTCACTAGACACCATTGCTATAATAGGACAGTAAAAATACTAAAGAACTAGAAGCTATAATCCTATGCTCATGGAGCAAAGGGAAGAAGACATATATCTGTGAAACATCCAGAGTGCAGTGCAAGATAACATGTAATCAGAAATAGCAGCAATCAAACCCTTTGTGTTTTAGCCTTATTGCTGTCAGTTTGCAGAAAAGTTGAAATTGAGAAAAATCAACTGAAATTTTCACCTCTATTTCAAACTACTACTGATTGGAGATTGTTGTTTGGGTCTGTGTGATATAAAAATAAAAACATTTTTGAGCAAGGTTGTGAATTGGGAGCCAAAGAGGAAAAAAACACTGGATGTGGCAGTCATAATTTCTCGTTTTGTCACTCACTTTTTGGGTAATCATCAAGATACTTATCATCTATAAAATGAGATATTAATAATAACATTTCCCTTATATTTCTAAGAGATTTATTGAATATCGCAAGATATATAAAAGTCTTTTGTAAAAACTGTGCTAGTGCTGATTTTCTGTCTACGTGTTCTGTCAGTTACTGAGAGAGGAGTGCTGATGTCTCCAAACAGTTTCCTCCAAACAAAATCTTTCATTTTGTCAGTTTTTGCTTCATTAATTTTGAAGCTGTGTTTGGGTCCATGTACATTTAGGATTGTTATATCTTTATGATGAGTTGAGCCTTTTTCTTTTTCATTATGATATGTCCTTCTTTATCCCTGGTAATATACCTTCTTTTGAAGTCTGCTTTATTAATACAGCTGTAGCAGCTTACAATTAGTGTTTGCATGGTATATATCCATCTTTTTGAAAAGTCTGTATCTTTAAGGTGGGTTTCTTGTAGACAAGTATAGTTGAATCTTGTTTTTTTAAAAAAATTTAGTTATGGTCTCTGCTTTTTAATTGGAGAGTTTAGGCCATTTACATAGACCATTTAATGTGATTATTATGGTGGTTGGATTTAAGTGTATCATATTGCTTTTTGTTTTCTGTTTGTTTCCTTTTCCTTTCTTCATTTGGATTGAAATTTTTAGGATTCCATTTTATCTCCACTATTGTCATATTAGCTATACGTCTTTGCTTAATTTTTTTCTTTTCATTTTTATTTCTTCATTTGTTGTTGTCAGGTTTAAAGTCTGCATCTTTGGGGCACCTGGGTGGCTCAGTCAGTTAAGTGTCCGACTTTTTTTTTTTTTTTTAAGATTATTTATTTGAGAGAGAGAGTGTGAGTGGGGAGAGGAGCAGAGGGAGAGGGACAAGCAGACTCTGAGCTGAGTGTGGAGCCCAAGGTGGGGCTTGATCCCACAACCCTGAGATCATGCCTGAGCTGAAATCAAGAGCCGGTCACTCAATTGACTGAGCCACCCAGGTGCCCCAAGCAACTGACTCTTGACCTCAGTTCAGGTCTTGATCTCAGGGTCATGAGTTTAAGCCTTGTGTTAAGCTCCACGCTGGATATGGAGCCTACTTAAGAAAAAATAAATAAACAAAAAAAATAAAGTATGCAACTTTAATTTATGGCAGTCTACTTTCAATGATTTTCTACCTCTTTACATATAATGTAATATACTTCTATTTCCCCCTCCTGTCCTTTATGCTACTGTTGTCATAGATTTTACTTCAACATGTTACAAGACTCAGAATATATTGTTACTACTTTTGCTTTAAATGGTTAATTATATATATATGTATAAAATTTTATTTTAGAGTGAGAGTGTGAGTGAGGGGAAAAGGGCAGAGGGAGAGGGAGAGAGAGAATCCTAAGCAGCCTCAACGCTCAACGAGGAACCCGACATGGGACTCAGTGTCACGACCCTGAGATCATGAACTGAGCCAAAATCAGGTCTGACGCTTCATAGACTGAGCCACCCAAGTACCCCACTTCATTCCTTTTTGTAGCTCCACATTTCCATCTGGTATAATTTCCCTTTAACATGTCTTGCAGTTCAGGTTTGTTGGCAACAGACTTTTCCAGCTTTTAAAATTTTATTTATTTTTATTTTTTAAAAGATTTTATTTTTAAGTAATCTCTACACCCAATGAGGGGCTCGAACTTAACCTGGAAATTGAGAGTCACATGCTTTACTGACTGAGCCAGCCAGGTGCTGCTTTCCAGTTTTTTTTTTAATCTGAAAAACAAAACAAAACAAACAAACCTGATTTTGTCTTCATTCTTCAAAGATATTTTTCACTGGGTATAAAATTTTAGGTTGACATTTTCTTTTAGCTCTTTAAAGATGCCATTCTGTTGTCTGTGGTGGTTTTGATTTCTGTTCCTTTGTGTATAATATTTGTTTTTTTCTCTGGCTGCTTTTATTTATTTTTTCTTTCTGGCTACTTTTAAGATTTTCTCTTTTCCACTGATTTTCAGAAATTTGATTATGATGGGTCTCGATATGAGTTTCTTTGTATTTATCCTGCTTGAGCTTCTGTGATTATAGTTTCATCAAATTTGAAAAAAAATTTCTTCAAATATATTTTTGTCTTCCATTTTCTTTTTCTTTGAGACTGTAATTATATTTGACTACTTGATATTGCCCCACAGGTCACTTCATTTTTTAAGTCTCTTTTCATTCTGTGCTTTATTTTAACCAGTTTCTATTGCTGTGCTTTCAAATTCCCTGATCATTTTCTTCTATAGTGTCTATTCCACATAAATGATTAATTCAAAGGCTGAAGAAATTGTTTCTAACATCTTACTTGAAAGATTAAACTAATAGTGGCTATTAAATGTTCAGTTTGCAGGGGTCTGATAAAAAATGGAGAACGACAAGATGAAGAAAGTCTTGGAGGAAGGCGCAGGACAGATGCACTACGCTTCTTATGTAAAATGAATCCTTCTCAGGCCCTCAAAGTTCGAGGGATGGTGGTAGGAGATCTTATTATTTTTATGAGACAAAAGCCTTTGTATTATGATCAGAAACTTGCCCAAGGTGGTTTTAGAATCTTGCAGCAATTTGGAATTATAATTATATACTGGATATATTATTACTGTCCTCTCTGGGTTTTTATGTTTTGGGATATGTCTTCTTCTAAACTTTAGAAGCTTTAAAACATCTAAACACTGAAGTGTCTGGCCCTTTTCCTTATGATTCTCAGTTCAGTTTGTTTTCTTTGCTGTGTTAGGTGGAAGAATGTCACTTGCCAGGTCTTGGAGTGGCTTTGACGTTGGATCATACTAAAAATGAAGCTACTGAAGATGGAGTGAGTGACTTGGTTTGTTTTGTTAGTGGTTTGCTTCTTGGAACAAATGCGAAAGTCCGGACTTGGTTTGGAACTTTTATCCGAAATGGACAGCAGGTGAGGGTTTAAAGATCTTATAGGCTAAGAATCAGGATATTTTGGCAACTAGTAAAAGAGAAAGAAACACTTCTAGAATGATGTCATTAGACCAGTTCTCAATATTTTAGTCTCAGGAACTCCTGACTTTTTAAATCCTGGGGGTTACTAAAGAGCTTTTGTTTATATGCTTTTATCTGTTGATATTTAACATATTAGAAACGAAAACTGAGGGCGCCTGGGTGGCTCAGTCATTAGGCATCTGCCTTCAGCTCGGGTCATGGTCCCAGGGTCCTGGGATCAAGCCCCACATGGGGCTCCCTGCTTGGCGGGAAGCCTGCTTCTCCCTCTCCCACTCCCCCTGCTTGTGTTCCCTCTCTCACTGTGTCTCTGTCAAATAAATAAATAAAAATCTTAAAAAAAAAAAAAAGAAAACTGAAAACTTTGAAATATTTACTTAATTTATTTACTTTTATTTTTTTATTTTTAAAGATTTTATTTATTTATTTGAAAGAGAGAGAGAGTGAGAAGGAGCAGGGAGGAGGGAGAGGGAGAAGCAGACTCTCTGCTGAGCAGGGAGCCCAATGTGGGGCTCGACCCCAGGACTCCGGGATCATGACCTGAGCCAAAGGCAGACACTTAACCGACTGAACCACCCAGGCACCTCTACTTAATTCATTTAAAAATAATAATAACTGTATTAAATATGAACATATTTTTAATGAAAAATAACCATATTTTCCAAAAATTTAGTGAGAAGAGTAGTATTGTTTTACATTCTTGCAAATCTCTTTAATGTCTGGCTTAATAGAACCTTTGGAAAGCTATATTGTATGCTTGTGAGAAAATGAGAATAGAAGCGGCCAATAATATTTAAGGAAATGTTTTTGACCTCTGGACCCTCTGAAAGAGTTTTGGGAATCTCTAGGGTTCTGGGTTAGATTTGTCATCAAAATAAGTTACTATAGTCTGTAATTTTAATATATATTTTTTATTGTGGTAAAATACACATGACATGAAATTTACTGTTTTAATCCTTTTTAAGTGTATAGTTCAGTGGCATTCACAGTATTTTGCAACCATCATCACTGTTCATTTTCAGAACTTTTTCATCATCTCAAACAGAAACTCTGTATCCATTAAATAATAATTCCCCATTCCTCCTTCCTTCCAGGCCCTGGTAACATTTTTCTACTTTCTATCTCTATGAATTTGACTGTTCTAGGTACCTCATATAAGTGGAATCACACAGTATTTCTCTTTTTGAGTTTGGCTTGTTTTAGTTATCATAGTGTTTTCATTTTTTTTTTTTTTTTAAGTTTTATTTATTTATTTGACAGAGACACAGCGAGAAAGGGAACACAAGCAGGGGGAGTGGGAGAGGGAGAAGCATGCTTCCCCCGCAGAGCAGGGAGCCCGATTCGGGGCTCGATCCCAGGACCCTGGGATCATGACCTGAGCTGAGGGCAGACACTTAACCAACTGAGCCACCCAGGCACCCTATCATAATGTTTTCAAAGTCCATGCATATTGTAGCATATATCAGAATTTCTTTCTTTTTCAAGGCTGAATATTATTCCATTGTATGTATATACAAATACTATTTGTTTATTCATCTATTGATGAATATGTATTACATTTTGCAACAGTTTTTAAGTTATAAAATATTTTACTTTTTCAAAGAACATTTCGTGGTGGAGCACCTGGGTGGCTCAGTCAGTTAAGCATCTGCCTTTGGCTCAGGTCATGATCTCAGGGTCCTAGGATCGAGCCCCGCATTGGACTCCCAGCTTAGCAGGGTGTCCGCTTCTCCGTCTCCCTCTGTCCCTCTGTCTCTCTCTCAAAATAAACAAATAAAATCTTAAAAAAAAAAAAAAAAAGAACATTTCATGGTAACTTTGTAAGTAGAGTTCGTATGAAGGACTCTGTGCAGAATGATTTTTATCTTGTTGAAAAAAGTGAATTAGACAGTACTGCCTGGTCCTCCAGTCATTTTTTATGCTACTGGCTCACCATACTTTTCTATATCCAAATTCTACTTTATTTCTAGCCCATTTGAGAACTAATTTTTTTTTTTTTTTGAGAACTAATTTAAGCTTTGCTTTTTAAGGGAACTGAACATTTATTGTATGCTTTCTATGTGTCAGGCACTGTGTTAAGCACTTTGGTATGTTCATCTTGTTTGTAATTGTCCTTTGTGTGAGTAAATTTCTCTTATTTATACCTAATGCTATTAAAAATGCAGACATCATATTTTACTTAGAAACATTCTAAAAATGACTAATGTTTGCCTGGTTTTTTACAGTTTAGAACTGCTTTCATATGTATTTTTTTTGTTCATTCATCTATATAAAAGATATTGAGTGCTTGCTATATGTAAGGCACAGTGGTAGGCCCTGCCAAGTAATAGATGACCAAGACATGATCCTTGCCTGAAGAACTGTGAGGGTGATAGATAGATTTGTGAACTAATTACAGCACCCTTGGGAGTTAAATATTATTAATAAAATATTCACTTCCTTGTCATTAAGGAAAGTGGGGTTCAGAGAGGTAAGCGTACATAATCAATGGCTAAGTTATTGTTTAAACCCAAGATGTTCTGTCTCCAAAATCTGAGCACTTTCGGCTGTATCAGAGATGACTCCTTTAGTCATTATGTATTTGAAAGTTTAATGTTTAACCATTTAAATGATAGTTTACAGTTCAAATTGTCATTAATTTAGTGTTTTCTGTGCAGCCAATCCAGATTAAGGTGAGTAGAGTATTCTTCAAAGGAATCAGTGAATTTTGAGTTTGCTCATTTAGTTAAAATGAGATTCTGCAGTTCTGGCAGCCTCTTCAAATGGGTCAGTTTTAAATGTTTAATAGGGGAGTTTTGTTTGAGCATCCTTAAGTGCTCCATGCTTCCTTCCTTTTGTGGTCCATATTTTTTACAGAGAAAAAGAGAGACCAGTAGTTCTGTCCTTTGGCAAATGAGAAGGCAGCTTCTTCTGGAGTTGATGGGCATTCTTCCCACAGTAAGAAGTACCCGCATTGTGGAAGAAGCTGATGTGGAGATGGAGCCCAATGTGTCTGTGTATTCGGGGCTGAAAGAAGAGCATGTTGTGAAAGCCAGTGCACTCTTACGTCTGTACTGTGCTTTGATGGGGATCGCTGGACTCAAGTATTCAATAATTTGATATTTTACCTTTTTATCATTTTACTTTCTTGTTTCTAATCCCAAGAAAGTGAGCCAAAGGCCTTTTATTCTGAGGATTTGGGTTTTCTGTTGGGCTTAGGCAGTGGGCTGGCCTATATTAAGAATAAAGTCCTAAGGCAAAAACGTTCCCAGGTGGGATGTATCCATCTATTTTTGTCAGATTGTAAATAGAATTATGTGAATATGGGAGGGGCCAGAGCAGTTTAAGAAAACTTGTGACTTTACCACAGCTTGACATGACTAGAGTGAATGATCTGTGAGTGATACTTTATTGAGCCCATGCAGCTAGTTGAAGTAAATCTCTTCTGTTTCCTTTCACAACTGAGATCACAGATTATTTAAAATTGATATATAGTGATTATTAAGCACAGGGTTTCTTATGGAGTCACTGCACTACCTCCTTTTGAATAATGTCCTCAACCGTTATACATACAGTCCTCACTTTGCATGTCTCTGAATTTCACTAACCTCAACTTAGCATTGGCTTAGTTAAATAACACTGTTCCCTCAACAGCTAATGTATCAGTTACCATGATACATTGACCAAATAATTGTATGAAATACAAATTTTGCCCAGAGCTCTTCAAGCCACAGACACTCTGTGAATAGCAGATGCACCTCATTTCTTTTTTTTTTTTTTAAAGATTTTATTTATTTATTTGACAGAGAGAGACACAAGCAGCGGGAGGGGAGAGGGAGAGGCAGGCTTCCCGCAGAGCAGGGAGCCCGATGTGGGGCTCGATCCCAGGACACTGGGATCATGACCTGAGCCGAAGGCAGACGCTTAACGACTGAGCCACCTAGGCGCCCCTCATTTCTTTTAAAGTTGTTGGGGACCAGTCACTGCGAATCTGTTACTCAGTTGGTGAACAGACAGGAAAGTGCAGAGTTGTACTGTTGCCTTGTCTCAGTGATAGACCCATGTGTCATTTGACAAAAATAATTGAAAGAAGGAATTGGCCAAGAAAGATGAATGTGTAGCAAAGAAACGAAGGTGGTAACACTGGAAGTGGCGTTTGAACCAAACATAAATGGAATAGCTGATCGTGACAATGTCGCAGCTGCCATTTGAGAAACCCTAGATACGTAGCAGAAGAACTTAGTGAAGGTGCCCTTGTCAATATGATTGAGGAAAGTCATTGTGGAAAAAAGGATGAAGTCCCAGAGGAGGTGATTCTGGCAAAAATCTTCACATTAAAGGAACTCTTAGATATTTCATGACTGAACATAATAACAAAGGATAAAATGTTGGCATTAGATCTGAACTTAGAAAGGGAGATGACAGTTCATCAAGGTGTAAGAAAGAGGTTCACTCCACATTATAAGATATACAATGAGAACAAAGCAAGGGCTTTTCAAACTATTCTTGATAAATTTTTTTTACAAAGAAAACACTTCAATTCCCAGTGTTTGTAATATTTTCAACTATAGAGCACTATATAAATATTTGCTTTTTTAAAGAAGAAGATAGCAGGAGGGGAAGAATGAAGGGGGGAAATTGGAGGGGGGAGATGAACCATGAGAGACGATGGACTCTGAAAAACAAACTGAGGGTTCTAGAGGGGATGGGGTGGGAGGATGGGTTAGCCTGGTGATGGGTATTAAAGAGGGCACATTCTGCATGGAGCACTGGGTGTTATGCACAAACAATGAATCATGGAACACTACATCAAAAATTAATGATGCAATGTATGGTGATTAACATAACAATAAAAAATTAAAAAAAAAGAAACTAGTAAAAAAAATACTTGCTTTTTTTTTCACTTCCCTATGTATTATGACTGACAAAAGCTTTTGATGTTTTGGCAAATTTTAAAGGTCATGAACATTTAACTTTCCCCATTGGTTATTTCAATCAAGATGCATAGTTTCAGCTTGCATGGTTATTTTTATGGTCCCACACTACTGTGCCAAGTGAGGATTGTGTGTATTTGTGTCTGAGGAAAAACCGTTGTAAGCTCAACAGTTCTGCTTTTAATGATTTAAGATGTTAAAGAATTTATAAATAGGAAGGTATCATTATAAAGCTCAGAATTTATATCTGAAAAGTTAAACTCTTGGGAAGTTCCTTTTTCTCCCTTCCTCTCTCAACTAACAAAAGTAAAGCCTAATAATATATCCCTTTTTTAGACCAACTGAGGAAGAAGCTGAGCAATTGCTGCAGTTGATGACAAGCCGTCCTCCTGCTACACCAGCTGGAGTTCGCTTCGTTTCGCTTTCCTTTTGTATGCTGCTGGCCTTTTCTACACTTGTCAGGTACCTTCCTATATAGGTTGCTCTGTTTTCTGAAGGTCTGCTTTTGTTTATTTATTGAAATGCACATATAGCATTAATTGGGAGCTTACTAGAAAAATTGGTCTAGGAGTAGAAGGTGGTATTATCTTTTTTTTTTTTTTAACAACATCTGTACTAATTTTTTTTAAAGATTTTATTTATTTATTTGACAGAGAGAGAGATAGCGAGAGCAGGAACACAAGCAGGGGGAGTGGGAGAGGGAGAAGCAGGCCTACCGCCGAGCAGGGAGCCCGATGTGGGACTCGATCCCAGGACCCTGGGATCATGACCTGAGCTGAAGGCAGACGCTTAACGACTGAGCCACCCAGGGGCCTGGTGGTATTATCTTTTAGTAAATGGTCTCAGTAGCATCTGCTGTATGCCAGTTGAAGGAGTCATTCTAGTTCTTCAAGATTTGGTAATGCAAACAGCAGTCCCTATTCCCTTCCGTCCTGTTTCCCTTCCCTCAAGGGACTTCTTTCAACTTTCTTCAGTTCTTTTAGCTGATTCTTTTGGTTTTTATTTCCACATCTTTAAATAACATGTTCGTATTTGCTATATTTTTGATTTTTCAATTTTAGGAGTAATCGTTGATTTCCTACAATGAAAGATGAGGAATTAGTTGTCTCCTTGTCTTCCCCCCAGAGTATCTACATATCCTTCCCATCTTCCCATTGTCCCAGTACGGTTATATTGCAAGTTTGCTTTGACAAATATATAATTGTTCATATTGTTTCTACTGGGGGCTCAGCCACATAGTAGATGATAACTTTTCTTCTGCAAAACTTGTTTTTAGTCTTAATAATTATCCTGTGTTTTGTTTGTTTGTTTTTCATTTGCGCTTTGGTCTATGTACTTACGTTAATACAACTTCAAGCTCTGCCAATCTGAACCTCCTCTCAAGATACTCAGGCTTCTTATTCTTTTTTTTTTAAGGTTTTTTAAATTTATTTGACAGAGAGAGACAAAGCGAGAGAGGGAACACAAGCAGTGGGAGTGGGAGAGGGAGAAGCAGACTTCCCGCCGAGCAGGGAGCCCCATGCGGGGCTGGATCGCAGGACCCTGGGACCATGACCTGAGCCAAAGGCAGATGCTTAACGACTGAGCCACCCAGGCACCCCCAGACTCTTTATTCTGTCAATTTCATTTTCTTAAGGAAATCTCTCCTGATTCTCTGAACTAGTTATGTCTGCATCTGGTATACAGCTCTCATCTTGGAATTGCTCTTCACTATTATTTTCAGGACTTGCTTCATGTCTCCTTTGTTGGATCTCCTGCTTCCTGCCTCTCATATATATATATATATTTTTTAAGATTTTATTTTTATTTATTTATTTAATTGAGAGAGAGTGAGAGTAAGAGAGCACAAGCAGGGAGAGCAGCAGCGGGAGAGGGAGAATGGGACTCAATCCCAGAACCTGGGACTATGACCTGAGCCAAAGGCAGATGCTAAACCAGCTGAGCCACCGGGGTGCCCCAGGATTTTATTTTTTAAAGTAATCTGTACACCCAACGTGGGGCTTGAACCTACAATCCCAAGATCAAAAGTTGCATGCTCTACTGACTGAGCCAGCCAGGCACCCCAACATATTTCCTTTTTTAATTGCTTTCTCATGTTGCTTTTTTAGCATGAGTATGTGGGAGGTCAACTTTTTTGAGACTGGCTGTTTCTGAAAATGTCTTTATTCTGCTTTGGCACTTGATTGAGTTTCATAGGGTTTAGAATTGGAAGTTGAAAATAATTTCCTTTGAGAATTTTGAAAGTCTTGCTGCATTGTCTTCTGACTTCCAGTGTTGCTGTTGAGAAGTCTGATGACATTCTGATTCTTGGTTTTTTGTGTAGCCTGTTTTTTTTGTGTGTTTTTTTTTAATATGGAGACATGTAGGATTAGCATTTTGTCCCTTGGGTTTTGAAATTTTTGGATGATATGCCTGCTTTTATCTATTGTCCTAGGTATTTAGTAAACCCTTTCAACCTGGGAACTCATGTCCTTCAGTTCTAGGAGATTTTCTTAAACTCATTTGTTGGTTATGTTCCACAT
This sequence comes from Leptonychotes weddellii, assembly GCF_054177405.1. Classification (NCBI taxonomy): domain Eukaryota; kingdom Metazoa; phylum Chordata; class Mammalia; order Carnivora; family Phocidae; genus Leptonychotes; species Leptonychotes weddellii. The sequence goes on from NC_138383.1 coordinate 29,412,562, forward strand.
GGGTTTTTTATCTTTCTGAAACCATCTCTTATTTGGATATTGGACTTTCTGAAATGATTATCTTATTTTCTTTCCCTTTCCTGTTTTCCTTATCTTTGTCTTGGTCTGCTTTTTAAGAAACAGCTTAGTTGAGAGACCATTTACATACCATAAACTTTGCCCATTTTAAAATGTACAATTCAATAGTTTTAAGTAGATTTACAAAGTTGTACAACCATTACCACAATCTGATTTTAGAACATTTTTATCACTGAAAAGATACTGCTCATTCTACCTTCGAGGATTTGTTTTCAACTTCTAATCCTCTGTCACTTCTGATATCTAAGAGCTCTTTTTTGTTTTCTGGTTATTTCTTCTGTACGGTAGCTGTTGCTTCAAGGTGGCATGATTTTTCTGATATTAATCATGATGATTGAAGAAGCTTTATTAGTTGGTTTTCTCTTTTTTTTTTCCTGCTTTTTTTGGTCTCTATTTTTCAAGTTAGAACCTTTTTTTCAGGGCTTTGATCATTCTTGATTGTTTGTATTTAAGAGTAGGAGGGGTGCCTTGGTGGCTCAGGCAGTTGAGTGTCTTGATTTCAGCTCAGGTCATGATCTCAGGGTTGTGAGATCCAGCCTCACATCGGGCTCTGCACTCAGCAGGGAGTCAGCTTGAGATTCTTTCCCCCTGCCCCACCTCCCCATTCCTGTGTGCTTTCTCTCTCTCTCTCTCAAATAAATAAATAAATCTTAAAAAAAAAAAAAAGAGTAAGGAACTAAAAAGCAGATTGAATCTTTTAATGCATAGGTGGCTCTTTCAGAAACTCTTGGGCTTACCAGATTCTTAGAGAAGACTTTTGTCTTGCCTGGAGAGTAAAGAGCTGAGAAGAAACCCATAAGCAAAGTTAAAAGTGAGAGTTAAGGGCTAGGAGATCTAAACCTGCAGTATAATCATTCACTTAATTCTACTTTTAGAATGGTGTCCCAGATATCCCTGGTTGATCCTCAGTTCAGAGACATTCTCTTTCAGCATTTCCAGAGCACAAATCTCCAGTATTCTCTCTGCTGGGGGATGGGGATTCATCTAATTGTGTCGAATGGAGGAGGTGATCTGGAGATCTACTACCTATATAGACTGTTGATCTTTTTAATTTAGTCTGTTTTCACTCTCCCTCCCAGAAATGCCTGGAGCTGTCAGTTCCTGAGCTCTTTGGGGATTCTGTGGTATAAAGTGGATTGGCTTTTCCCTCATGTTAGTTTAGTATTCTGCTTTCTTGAGTCTGCTGAGTTAGTTACCACTCTTCAAAATGTGCTCTCGCTTCCAGTAGTTTGTGTTGTTGTCCCTCAGTATCATCTTACGCATTTATGCCTTTTAGGAAAATCCCTTTAATGTAGTTTGAAGTTTTAGGAGGGTGTGAAATTAGGTAATAGAATCAAGTGCTTTCCTTTCTCTTTACCTGAAGTAATTGCTAAACATTATCTCTAATCTTTATTACTTCTAGAAGGTGGGTATTTCTATCTGTATTTTTGGATAGGAGAGTTAAAGTTTAGAAGGATCATTTAAATTTCTTGTTTGAGATCACATTACCAGTAATTAATAGAGTTAGGATTCCTCCTGAGCTCTGCCATGCTCTAAAGGCTGTTATCTTTCTACTATGTAATGCTGTCTTTTATTAGTGGAATTCATTTAGCTATAGTTGAGAATGACCGTTTAAATTTTCTTAGCATGGGATAGCAGGCTTTTCAGTTGCTTTTTGTTTTACCCATTTACACTGCAATGAAGTGGAAGAAAATCAAAATTATTTTCACAAGTCAAAGTTGACTTGTACCTTTTAATGTAAGTCTAGGAATTCCCTTTAAAAACATTGTTGGTATGTTTTTATAATCATTTTTTATGTCTCATGAACCCATAGCTCTTTTTTCTTTTTCTTTGAATAGTGATCACTTATTTCTCTATAATTTTGAGTTCTGCTCAAAATGTTTCTGTAAGGGGCTCCTTGGTGGCTCAGTTGTTAAGCATCTGCCTTCGGCTCAGGTCATGATCCCAGGGTCCTGGGATCAAGCCCCGCATCGGGCTCCCTGCTCGGCCGGAAGCCTACTTCTTTCTCTCCCACTCCCCCTACTTGGGTTCCCCCTCCCACTGTGTCTCTCTCTGTCAAATAAATTAAAAAAAAAAAAAAAATCTTAAAAAAAAGTTTCTGTAAATTAAATTTTATTTTCCTTGGGCGCCTGGGTGGCTCAGATGGTTAAGCCTCTGCCTTCGGCTCAGGTCATGATCCCAGGGTCCTGGGATCAAGTCCCACATCCGGCTCCCTTCTCAGCAGAGAGCCTGCTTCTCCCTCTCCCTCTGCAACTCCCCCTGCTCATGCTCTCTCTTTCTCTCTCTCTCTGTATCTCTCTGTCTCGAATGATTAAATAAAAAAAACTTAAAAAAATTAAAAAAAATTTTATTTTCCTTGGAACTGCTCTACTACTCAGTTTGTGACTTCTTTTTTTTTAAATTTTTAAAAAGATTTTATTTATTTATTTGACAGAGAGAGACACAGCGAGAGAGGGAACACGAACAGGGGGAGTGGGAGAGGGAGAAGCAGGCTTCCCACTGAGCAGGGAGCCCGATGCGGGGCCGGATCCCAGGACCCTGGGATCATGACCTGAGCCGAAGGCAGATGCTTAATGACTGAGCCACCTAGGCACCCCAGTTTGTGACTTCTTGATGACTGCTTTAACTCTAGATTTTTTCCATATGAAATATTAGCTGTTAATACAGTTCTTCTACCATTTTAATTCCAGAAGGTCTTTGCTTTTCTAAAAAATGAGAGGAATTTCACTCTCTGCAACTTGCAAATGCAGTAATTAAGTCTTTGAGAGGGTTTGACTGTTCACATTCATAAAGAAAAGCAAAAGGCCCTTATTCTTCATCTCTGGAACTACTTCATATTTCAATGACAGTTAATGGCCACTTCAACAAGCAATTAATTTGAATTGATATTTCAAAATAGGAAGGAAGAAATAATTTCTGCTAAAAATACTTCCAGAATGTTTTCTCATTCTTATGGTAGTATATGTGGCTTAAGCCAGTGACTCTCTTGTATGTTTTATATAGTACACCTGAACAGGAGCAGCTAATGGTAGTGTGGCTAAGTTGGATGATAAAAGAAGAAGCTTATTTTGAAAGGTAAGATGACTTAATTTGTTGCAGTTAGTGTTTCTTATCCTCTCTTTGGAAATTCATATTTTCTTTTTTGTTTCAACAGTACTTCTGGTGTCTCTGCTTCTTTTGGGGAGATGTTGTTATTGGTCGCTATGTACTTTCATAGCAACCAACTTAGTGCTATCATTGACTTGGTCTGTTCCACTCTGGGGATGAAGGTAATTTCCTTTTATTTTCTTTCTAAGGAAGCTTGTTCTAAGCTGGGTGTTTTTTTTGTAGTGTACAGTACGTTTCGTTTCCATTTTGAAGTAATTTTAGTTTAATAGTTTAAAATTTTATCAGGAGCTCTTAGAAAAAATATATATTATGAAAACATTTATTTACAAGAATAAAAGATGTTCAATATAGAAAGTTGGGAAAACCCAAAATATACAAAGCTTGGATAACACAAAAGAAAGGAAGAATATTATTTCATTGTTCATTGTTCAAGATACCAAGTATACTGGGCGCCTGGGTGGCTCAGTCGTTAAGCGTCTGCCTTCGGCTCAGGTCATGATCCCAGGGTCCTGGGATCGAGCCCCGCGTCGGGCTCTCTGCTCGGCGGGAAGCCTGCTTCTCCCTCTCCCACTCCCCCTGCTTGTGTTCCTGCTGTCGGTATCTCTCTCTGTCAAATAAAAAAAAAACAAAAAGATACCAAGTATACTACTGTTAACATTCTTCTGTCTGTTCTTTCTTTACACTGATATATATATTTTGTATATATTTAAAGAACTTAACTAATATATGATGACATTTCCTCAATAAATGTTCTTTAAAGATTTTTATTTATTTGAGAAAGAGAGCAAGAGAGAGAGCACGAGCAGGGTGAGGGGCAGAGGGAGAAGCAGACTCAGCACTGAGCAGGGAGTCTGATTAAATGTTCTAATACAATATAATTCTCATTGATTGTATCGTAGTCCATCTTATGCACCAATCATGACTTTCTTAATGGATCCTGCCTTATTTGCTATGTAAATTTTCTAGTTTTTGAATGGTGCTTTTAGATGGTTATCCTTATTTACGTAAATATATACAGAGGCACTCACATATGTTTATCTTTAAACAGTTTTTTTTGTTTTTTGTTTTTTTTTTAAGTAATCTCTACACCCAACGTAGGTCTTGAACTCAGGACCCCAAGATCAAGAGTTGCATGCTCTACCAACTGAGCCAGGCAGGCGCTTCCTTTAAACAGTTTTTGGATTAGCTCCTTAGGAAAAAGTTCTAGAAGGCAGTTACTAAGTAAAAAAAATATAATGATGTTAAGGTGTTTAATGAGTATTGCCACATTACCTTTAAGCAAGATTATACCAGTTTAACTGTTCTCATCAGTGAATGAGAGTGCCAATTAACTGGACTCTAACCATCACTGGGCATTACCGTTCTTTTTAATCTTTACAATTTTGATTGATGAAAGATGGTCTCACTTATTTTACATTTCATCCATTACTAGTGAAACTGTAGTTTTAATTATTATTCTTTTTTAGTTACAGTTTATAGTGGGTTTTTTTTTTTTTGGTAGTTTTAAAAATCAGTTTTGGCTGTTTTTTTTTTTTTTTTTAAGATTTTTTATTTATTTATTTGAGAGAGAGAGAGCATGAGCAGGGGGAGGAGCAGAGAGAGAGGGAGAAGTAGACTCCCCGCTGAGCAGGGAGCCCATTGCGGGGCTCGATCCCAGAACACCGAGATCGTGACTTGAGCCAAAGGCATACGCTTAACCGACTGAGCCATCCAGGCACCCCTTGGCTGGTTCATTTCTTTTGTGAAGAGGCTTATCAATGTTCTAATTTTCCTATAGGGATTTTTATTGATTTATTTTTCCTCTCACTGATTCAAAGGGGCTCTTCATATATAAGTGATATGCCATTATGTCTTATATATCATATTTCATTGATTTCAAGACACACATTTTATCCAATATTGAAATGGGGCTTTATTTTATAGCCGACTTGTAATGTAATATGGTTGTATTCCCTCCCCCCGATTTTTTTTCTTGAAAAGTTACTATTTTTTTTTTTTTTTAAGATTTTATTTATTTATTTGAGGGAGAGGACGAGCGAGAGAGCATAAACAGGGGGAGCAGCAGACTTCCCACTGAGCAGGGAGGCTGATGTTGGGCTCGATCTCAGGACCCTGACTGAGATCATGACCTGAGCTGAAGGCAGCCGTTTAACCAACTGAGCCACCCAGGCGCCCCTTGAAATGTTACTATTAAATCAGCATATATTATAGTCCTTAGCGTCTTTAAAAGTGAGAAGTAAGGGCGCCTGGGTGGCTCAGTCGTTAAGCGTCTGCCTTCAGCTCAGGTCATGATCCCAGGGTCCTGGGATCCAGCCCTGCATCGGGCTCCCTGCTCAGCAGGAAGCCTGCTTCTCCCTCTCCCACTCCCCCTGCTTGTGTTCCCTCTCTCCCTGTGTCTCTCTGTCAAATAAATAAATCTTTTAAAAAAAAAAAAAGTGAGAAGTATACAAATGTTGCAATTGATTCCTCTCAGTCTTTTCGGCCATGTGGAAATTATTTTTGTGTGTATGTATTTAGAATTTCCTTTATGGTTCCTACTTTGCTGTTACACTTAGAAATGTTTATCTTAAAAAAAAAGGGGCACCTGGCTGGCTCAGTTGGTAGAGCATATGACTCTGGATCTCAGGGTGGTGAGTTTGAGCCCCATGTTGGACCTAGAGATTACTTTAAAAAAAAAATTTTTTTTTAAATGCAAAAAATGTTTTTCTTTAGGTTTAAAGAAACAGTTACCTATATTTTCTTCCAATGTTTTTGTGGATTCGTGTTTCACATTTAAATCTTTTTTTTTTTTTTGAAGATTTTTTTATTTATTTGACAGAGACACAGAGAGAGAGGGAACACAAGCAGGGGGAGTGGGAGAGGGAGAAGCAGGCTTCCTGCTGAGCAGGGAGCCTGATGTGGGGCTCGATCCCAGGACCCTAGGATCATGACCTGAGCCGACGGCAGGCGCCTAATGACCAAGCCACCGAGGCGCCCACATTTAAATCTTCAGTACACTTAGAGTTCATTTTGGATATAGTATCATGTGTGCGGGTATATATATATATCTGTATGTATATATTTGTTTATTTATTCCCCAGAATGGTAGCTCTTTCACCTTCATTTATTGAATAATCCACTTCTTCCCACTGACTTGAAAGGCTGATAGTAATATTTACTAAGTACTTTCGTATGTTGGTTCAGTGTCTGAGGAAAAACACACTTTAATGTTGGGTTTGAGGAGCTACTTTTGAAATAGAGTAGTTGAACATTAATGTTACATATCACAGTCCTGTTAGATAATACATTTATCAGAGAAAAATGTGCGTCATATGTTTTTACATGCTGTTAGAATTTTTTTGGTTGTTTTAGATTGTAATTAAGCCAAGCTCCTTGAGCAGGATGAAGACTATCTTCACACAGGAAATTTTTACTGAGCAGGTACTTCTTTTCACTTTATTCTTAGGTATTTCTTTAACTTTCTTTTACAACATTCTTTGGGGGAAAACTTTTATATTTCAGTTTAAGAGAATACTATGGTCTTTTTCTATTCCTTTTTAGTTTCCAGTGATGGTTTATTTAATCTTTATTTTTTATTAAATATTATTTTATTTTAAAGATTTTATTTACTTATCTGAGGGAGAGAGAGAGAGAGTGCCCAAGCAGAAGGAGGGGGCAGAAGGAGAGGGACAAGGAGACTCCCCGCAGAGCAGGAAGCCTGATGCGGGGGGCCGATCCCAGGACCCTGAGATCATGACCTGAGCCCAAGGCAGACATTTAACTGACTGAGCCACCCAGGCGCCCCAGTTTATTTAATTTTTAAAATTTCTGTAAAGAATAATCCCAGGTACTTACTACATACAAAAGCATGTTTTAAATTTATATATTTTGGAGATGTTAAGTAAATGCTTAAGAATATGGTCTTCAGTACTGATGGTAGGGATCTCACATGGGGTAATCATTTGGGTTTGTCAGGAGAAAAATAAAATAGAGACCTGTTTAAACTTTTAGGCTGTAACATTCATTTCTAACTAAATTATAAGCTAGAGTCTAAATTCTTTATTCTTTAAAAAAATTTTTTTAAGTAGGCTGGGCATGGAGCCTAACCGGGGGCTTGAACTCATGACCCTGAGATCAAGACCTGAGCTGAGATCAAGAGTTGGATGCTTAACCGACTGAGCCACCTAGGGACCCCTAAATTCTGTATTCTTGTATTTACATGTTCTTATTTGGTCTCAGCACTTTTGTCCATGGGTAAACCTAAGGATATTTTATTTTTTCAGCCAAAAGAGACAATTCTGAAATTTAAGGTTAATTCCCAGATTAGTCAATTTAAACTTAAGATTAAAAAAACAAATATTTCTGAAAAAATGAGATATTTGAAAATGCTCATGGATGCATAATTGTTGCTTCTTTTAGGATAATATTCTCATCCCTATACCAAACTCTCCTTTCTCCCCTCAATATACATACACTCCCGCAAAACAGACACAAATAGTACATAGGAGACTCGTAAGTTATTTTTTATGTTTTTATTTGAACTCACTGGACAACTTTGGGGAGGGTCTTTGAAAACCATTAGAAGTCTATGCATGACACAATGAGAATAACAATAAAAATCCCTGTTTATGTGATCATTTCTATCACACCTAGAGAATTTATGTCACATATAAAGATTTGATACTTTTTAATTCACATATGTTTTTCAAACATGTTTTTCAATTCTTTTCCCCCCTCACAAAAACCTTTTGAGGCAGGTAAGACTGTATTGTCCCATTTTATAAATGTGAAAATAGGTCTAGAAGATAAAGTGACTTATCTAAAATCACTGAGTCCAGATTTTATGATTCCAAATTTTATATATTTTTTACCTTACTACATTACTGTCAACATATCTATGTTTAAAAAACAAATTTAAAAAATTAGAGTGTTTTACAAATCCCTAAATGTATGCTGCCTTATCATCTAGAAAAAATTAAATCATGTAATAATTAGTTTTTCTTATTCATTCCTAAGGACTACATTTGTATTAAGTATTGACACTACCTGCTCATCCTCTTTCTTTCAGAATAATTTTATATTTGGTTCTATCATATGTATTCATACTATTTTTCCCTTTTAGGTTGTCACAGCTCATGCTGTTCGGGTCCCTGTCACCAGCAACCTGAGTGCCAACATTACTGGATTTTTGCCTATTCATTGTATTTACCAGCTTCTCAGGAGTCGTTCCTTTACCAAGCACAAAGTGTCAATAAAAGTATGATCTTACATTTATATTTCAAGCTACAACCCAAGTTATGTTTTTTTTTTTCTAGTTCTGTTTCAGTTTATACTGAATCCAATCTACTATGGATTTTGTGTATGAAATATATGTAATTACTAATCATTGATATATAGTAACTAGGACTATAATTAATTTCAGATTTTTTTAAACAATATAACTCTTAAGTTATTGACAAAATATACAGTATTACTAATCTATTTAAAATTCCAATAATATCATGTGGCTATTTCATTAAAACTTGGTAAGAAATTGTCATTTTCTATGCTTCGGTTTTGTTCACCAAACTGAGAAAGTTGCTTGTCAGCCATGACCAGTATTTGTACTTTTGTCACAAGGACAGCTAACACTTATATACATATTTTGACATATTTTCCCTTAGTTATAGTTGGCTATATCAGTTAAAAGACCTTCTAAAGAGAAAGATAAGTCCCAGAAGGTAAAGAAATCTGAGCCTTTTCTAGAGGCTCTTCTATTTATAAAGAACAATGAACAATATATGCATTGATATATCACCTTTAACTATCCTTGTTTTCATGATTTAGTGAAGTTATTTTCCAGGTAGATTGTATCTTCTACTTCTTTGTTTTTAGTAAGTGAAATAGATAAGAGTTAAGAGTCTGAATGCACACCCAATGTATCCACATGTCCTCTATCCATGTATAGTTAAGTGATGGTCTCCCATAAGAGGTTGCTAAGGCCACTTTCTTAATCTATCTGAGGATTTGCTGTGAAGAACTATCCCTCTCCCTCAGTTCCTATGTGCTGTGGGGTCTCTACAACACAGATGGTGCTCTAAATAGAGATACAGTAGGGACTTAAAATATTTTTCCTACTCCTTAAAAACTAATAGATTAAAAACCCAAAGTCCAAATTCAAAACCCAAATTCATCATTATAGATTTATCTTCCATTGGACAACAGTCTTGATTAGGATATAAAAGTAATTCATATTTTTAGATCAAAGACAGTTGTGAAACAGGGTGATATATTTGTAGCGGCTAGAAGTTAATAATTTCACTGATTCATAAATTATGTAAATTTTATGTTTTTACTAAATTTCACTTTTTTTTATTGCCATAATTGATTTAGTGCCTATAACTGTCTTTTTTAGGACTGGATTTATAGACAGCTGTGTGAGACCTCTACTCCACTTCATCCTCAATTACTTCCTCTGATTGATGTGTACATAAATTCCATACTTACTCCTGCATCTAAATCTAATCCAGAAGCCACAAATCAGCCAGTCACAGAACAGGAGATCCTCAGTATTTTCCAAGGAGTCATTGGGGTAAAATAGTAGTTCCTGTACATTTATTAGCTGATTTTTCTTTTATTCTTCTGACTTGTTCCATATTTTTTCTTTGATTATTAGAGGACTTCTAGGTGGTCCTGAATCTGAAATGGGATTACATTTCTTCAGATCACTTATGAAATTTACAAATATGGTATTAGTTCCAAGTAGTTTGTTGAAGAGGCACTTTCTGAGGAATTCTTTAAAAGAGCTCCATTTTAAAGTCTAAAGAGTGCCCTGGAGAGTGTGTGCTTAACAAAGGACTATGTGACATTTCAACACGGTCAGCAGAGGTTTGTTTAGCTTCTTGAGAATCTAAGATATACTTAGATTCAAATGGGAAATTTGGAGAAAATCTTTTTTTCTCCACCTTTTAAGAAGGAAAAAATGATTGTATTTTTCACAAATGTATTCAAATGTACACTATTTTTTTTAGGAGTTATTTTCTTCATTCCAGGTAATACTTGAGACTCCTGTAAACCTTTTTCAGAAGCAGCCTGATGGAATTGCTGTTGAGGAACAGCTGAAGTCTTTTTTTTAATCATAAGGACTGTTAAGCATGTTGCCTTTGATCTCCCATGCCATCTCAAATTTAAACTTCAAGTTGTCTCTTTGAGTTTAATGCAAACATGGCAGTGTTTCTCCCATTTTATCTGAGCTTGGGAACAGTAACACTGAATAGTCTATTTAAAATGCATTTACCATCAAGAAAGCACTCATGAAATCTAACAGTATTTTAAAGTATTTATAATATTACTTCCAGGGTGATAACATCCGCCTTAATCAACGGTTCAGTATCACAGCACAGCTTTTGGTGCTTTATTATATACTGTCTTATGAGGAAGCTCTCCTAGCAAACACAAAGACTTTAGGTAAGTTATACATATACATAGGGAAGCGTTTCTAGTGATAGTTCATTTTATTTGTTTACATTTTGTTACTTTCCAAGCTGTCATGTGAGAAAATAAGGTCAGATATTCTAACAAGCTCCAGTATCATTCTGTAGTCTTTGTAGTATAGGCATTGTATACTCTGATGTGTAAATACATATATGTATGGGCACATAACCACCCCTTGAGGCTCAGCCCTTTTCTTAGCAGGCTAAATTAATAACTGAATTGTCTGTATTTTAATAATTTTAGGGACCTTACTAAGTGCTGATAAATTAAGAGATAAACCTGAAGGAAGTATAACTGAAAATTTTTTTGCTTGATTTCATTCTTTGCCCTGCCTCCCTTCCATTAGGTGAAGAATAACAATCTAGTCAAAAACAGTAGAAAAAAATAACAGAAGAGTTTCATTTTGACATTAAAATTATCACTGAACTGCGCTTTCAAACATAGCTACTTTCTATAATATCAGAAGGTCATGGGGCGCCTGGGTGGCTCAGTCGTTAAGCGTCTGCCTTCGGCTCAGGTCATGATCCCAGGGTCCTGGGATCGAGCCCCGCGTCGGGCTCCCTGCTCCGTGGGAAGCCTGCTTCTCCCTCTCCCACTCCCCTGCTTGTGTTCCCTCTCTCACTGTGTCTCTGTCAAATAAATAAGATCTTTTAAAAATAATAAAAATAAAATGTAATATCAGAAGATCAGATTTAACATAGAAGATATCAGTATAAAGCAGTGTGTTTTTCTATATTTGAAAAAGAAAATTCACTTGTCTTTTAGGCTTGCTAAATGTATGTAGTTCCGTATTTGAACAAAAAATGTCATTAGAAAGCTGTAGGCACTGAATATGTAATGCAGGAAAAATTCTTGTAAGGGTTGTTATTTTGCCACAGCTGAGTTATTTTACTTCTTGAAAGCTATAAATCAAAGTTACTTTTCAGTGTTTGGCAGATCAGTTTCTTTTATTTATCTGAAGTATTATGTTATAAATACACTGTGAATTTCTCAGCTGCTTTCTTTTCTGACTGTAATTGTTAGAGTTATACAGATGATATCTCATAACTATAATTATAGTCTTTGTTGTATTAGCCAAAAGATGGGCTAATAATAAGCATTAGATAATAGTCTCTCACTTTTATCCACATGTAATGAATTCTGTTAAAGAATATGACACTTGTGATTTAATAGATAGTGGAAGAATAAATTATAAGGAGGTGTTCTGGGGAAGAATTCAGACCATTAATACTGTAGCAGGGACTAAGATACACCCTTATTTTTTACATACATGAATATCTAGCAAAATTTGTTTTTTAACACAGGAAAGTACAGAGAGTAGTATAGCCAACCCTTGTGTATATACCATGAGGAAATAACAAGTACTCAGAATTTTTTAGGACTGGAAGAATCTTTAAAGATTATGTTTTCCAGTCCCCAGTGACATGCTTAGTTCAACTCAGTGTTCCTGGTTGCTGCTGTTCTTTTTATTTTTTTAAGATTTTATTTATTTATTTGAGAGAGTGAGAGAGAGAGCGCATGAGCAGGTGGAGGGGCAGAGGGAGAAGCAGACTCCCCGCTGAGCAGGGAGCCTGCTGTGGGGACTTGATCCCAGGACCCTGAGGCCATGACCTGAGCTGAAGGCAGACCCTTAACTGACTGAGCCACCTGGGTGCCCCTCCTGTGAAGCTGCTGTTCTTTATGTAACAGTCTGATGGATCTCAGTGGGAAAGTTGAAGATTTTAGGTTAGGAGTACAACTCAGCCTAGATCGAATCTTGGGAAAAGAACTGGAGTGTTAGAGGAAGTAGTTAGTAGGTTTTTATAAGATTCTAGGTGAAAGGAGGTGGTGGTTTGGACTGGTAGCAGGGTATATGCGTTTTGAAGGTAGAGTTGAGAGGTTTTGCTAATGGATTCATGAGGTTTGAGAGACATGAGCCAAGGTTGATGTGGAGGCTTTTGGCCTGAGCCTAAAGGACAGAATGGCTGTCAACTAAAATAAAAGAGCCTGGGGAAGGAGCAGACTTGTGGGGGATCAGGAGCTCAGTTTTGGACATGTTAAGTTTGAAATGTCTGAAAGACTTACAAGTGGCAATGTTAAGGAGACAGTTATATATATATATATATATAGTGGCCTGGAATTCAGGGGAGATACCTGGACTGAAACTTTGAGATTCTTTAGTGTATATATATATATATATATATTTAAAATCACAATGTTAAATAGGATCACCAAGGACGGGTGTTTGGGAGAATCAGGAGAATATGATGTTTGGATGCCAAGGGAAGAAGAATGTTTCGGAGGATACAGTGATCACCTATGTCAAATGATGTTGCTAGATCAGTTAACGTTAGGACTGAGGCTTAGCTGATGACTGCATATTGCTTGCTGGAAGTCATTTGACCTTTACAGTTTTACTAGTAAAGTGGTAGGAGAAAGCCCGATTGTAGTGAATTGAAAAGAAAATTAGAGGAGATATACTGAAGACAATGAGTAGAGACAGCTCTTTGGAGGAGTTGTAAAGAAAGGAAAGCAATGAATGTGGTAATCTGAGAGGAAAATGAGGTCAGGAGAGGGCTTTTTTTTTTTTAAGTGAAATAGCTGAGAGAATATGTGTTGTTGGGAGTAATTTACTGGAGAGGTAAGGTTGATAATGCTTAGGGGAGAATCCCTGAACTGATGTCCTTGGGAGACAATGGGATGTAGAAGACAAATGGAGAGATTGGCCTTTCCCTGGAGAATTTTTTCCCCTTGTTGAGGAGACCTTTTCCTAGTCTAGTTTCTCATCCCCAAGGAGAATAAATGCCTGCAGAATATGTCACAACATGAGAGAACTTTGTTCTTTCACAGTGAAAAAAGGTGATTATTCTGCCTCACATTTATTCTTACATGTGAAATTGTGTTGTAGTTTCGGTACATTGTTAACTATTCTGTGGTTTTGGCCTTAGAATAAAAATTATTAGCAGCCACCAGGTAGCTGTAGAAGCTCACATATGGAATTCTGAAATTTGAGTTAGAGCCAAGTATTAGAATGTCATAGTCATTTAAAAAAAAATGTGTGTGTGTATACATATATGTATTTTCATATGCACGTATGTTTTTGGTTTAAAAATACTTATATTTATTTATATTTATTTTATGTCAATTTTAGTTAAATATTATATTGATGCAAAAGAATATAAGAAATAGAGTACTATAATAAATTCTAGTGTACTAATACCCAATTAAAACGTGAGCATTACCATTATATTTCCAGTGTTTAGACTTAAAAAGTGTTGCCTGTTTATTACATCTGAAGACTTTATTATTAGGTATAACAGTTTATTTTTAGATAGTTTTGAAGATAAAGACAGTAGTAATTAATATTGAACATATGAGTAAACTATTTATCTGTTCCTAAAGGAGCCAGAGGATTCTAAATGCAATCTCATTCTGAAATAGCTAAAAGTACTACTTGCTTAACTCTTTCCCTCAAGCTTAACTTCATTTAAAAACAGAGCTTGGCCTTTTTTTCCTGCTTTTGTCTGTTACATGTAAAATTTCCTAAATTTCCTTCTTGGTCACCTGTAGATGACACATCCCATAGTACTTGGGAAACTCTAATGTTCTCTGGCTTTAAATTCTTTGAACTTGATATTTTTCTTTGCACTTGATAGTTAATTATTTTCTTTCCAGAAGAAAGTTAACTCCATCTGCCTCTTTCAAAATGCAGTAACTTTTTTTTTTTTTAAATTTTATTTATGTGACAGAGAGAGAGAGACAGCAAGAGAGGGAACACAAGCAGGGGCAGTGGGAGAGGGAGAAGCAGGCTTCCCGCGGAGCAGGGAGCTCAATGCGGGGCTCGATCCCAAGATCCTGGGATCATGACCTGAGCCGAAGGCAGACACTTATCGACTGAGCCACCCAGGCGCCCCAAAATGCAGTAACTTTTAAGCAAACAGTAACCAATATTATTTTTTGGCAGTTTCAAGTTTCAGAGCTTTAAAATAAAGTTTTGACGAAAAGCGATTCTAATAGTTATATAACCATATTTTAGAGTAACAGTATAAGAATTTTAAAAACTTATTTCACTATTTACCTAATTATATCTTGCTTAATCCAAAGGAACTGGTTTTTAAGATAAAAACATGTATTAGAAGGTGTGTTTACTGGAAAAATATCTAGGAAATGAGAAAAATAAAAATATCAAAGTATAAACCACCCATAATTCTACTGCTAATCACCATTAGAATTTTGCTAGAAAACCCTTCAATCTTTGAACAGATAATAGCTTTTACAAAGTCAGAATCATAATACCTTTTTTTAAGATTTTATTTTTATTTATTTTTTAAAAAGATTCATTTAATTATTTTAGAGATCGAGAGTTCATGCGCTACCAGGGGAAGGGGCAGAGGGAGAGAATCTTCAAACAGACTCCCCATTGAGCGCTAGCCTGACACAGGGCTCGATCTTGTGACCAATGAGATCATGACCTAAGTGGAAACTAGGAGTCAGATGCTCAACGGAGTGAGTCACCCAGGTGCCCCAAGATTTTCAATTAGCAATAATCGCGCCTCGGATAAACCTCATTGGCTACGATACTGCCACTGCGCAAAGCTGCCAAGATTTTATTTTTAAGTAATCTCTACACCCAATGTGGGGTTCGAATTCACAACCCCGAGTTCAGGAGTCACCTGTTCTACCTACTGATCAAGCCAGGCTCCCCCAGAATACATGTTTTTAATCTACCCTTTCTCCTTAATAACACATTTTAAACATTTTAAACATTTGCCTATTATAGTAAATTTTTTTTTTTTTTAAGATTTTATTTATTTATTTGACAGAGACACAGTGAGAGAGGGAACGCAAGCAGGGGGAGTGGGAGAGGGAGAAGCAGGCTTCCCGCTGAGCAGGGAGCCCGATGTGGGCCTCGATCCCAGGATCCTGGGATCATGACCTGAGCCGAAGGCAGACGCTTAACGACTGAGCCACCCAGGCGCCCCCTATTATAGTAAATTTTTAAAGATATCTCTAAATAGCTGTATAATATTTCTTTATAAATATGTCTACTTAACGTATTATGTCCTTATTGTTGGACATTTAAATTATTTCCAAATTTTGCTGTTATAAACAGTGGAGGAATGAATATCCTTAGAGCGAACTTTGTATATAGGTATGATTATTTGTCCTTAGGAGAAATTCCTGGATATAGAAATAGTAAGTCTAAGATTTTGAAAAATTACAAGATTTAAAAAATGAATTGCTGCCATATTGCTTTCCAGATAGGTTATACCATTATAGACTCCCACATTTGTATAAGATGTGAGTGCCTTTTTATAATATTGAGTGTTACCATTTGTTTATGGTGTTTTTTAATTATAGAATTTTATGGGGAGGAAAATCTTCCAAAACAAGGTACTAATTTTAATATAACTCATCACCTATGTATTATTTTAGGACATTATTATTTTATTTTTAAAATTTAAGCATGCCTTTAATTTTGGTGTAAAGTATGGAGTACAGATCCAATTTTATTTTTTTATAATTGGTTATTTGTCAACATCACATAGTGAATAATCTATTATTTTCCTATTATTTTGGAAGGTTGCTTTGATGTATATTGAAGTTTTACTACAAACCTATGTCTGATTTTGGATTTTCTTTCTTAAGTCAGACATTTCCAGTGCCTTCATCATAACCGATCTTATTCAGTATTTCTGTCTATTCTCATATATTTAATCTTTCATAAGAACTTTATAATTTTGTCAAATTTCAAAGAAGATTATCAAATTAGGATTTTGATCAGAATTATGTTAAACTTAAAGATTTGGAGACAATTTACATCTTTATAATAGTAAATCTTCCTATCTAGATAAATGAAATAATTTTTTAAAATTATTAAAATATAAGCTTTGGGGCATCTAGGTGGTGCAGTTGGTTGAACTTCTGGCTCTTGGTTTTAGCACTGGTCATGATCTCAGTAAATATTTTTTTTTTGGCAATTATTGAGATGATTTTGTTTGGTCTATTTATATAATTAGTTATATAATTAATATCTTTATATTCCTGGAATGGGTCCTACTTGCTGAGCACAGAGCCCCCTAGGGGGCTCAGTCCCACGACCCTGAGATCATGACCCGAGCTGAAACCAAGAGTCAGATGCTTAACCAACTGAGCCACCCAGGCACCCCTGCCTTTTCATTTTTTTTTTTTTTTAAAGATTTTATTTATTCATGAGAGATAGAGAGAGAGAGAGGCAGAGGCAGAGGGAGAAGCAGGCTCCCCGCGGAGCAGGGAGCCTGGTGCGGGACTCGATCCCAGCACCCTGGGATCATGACCTGAGCTGAAGGCAGACGCTTAACAGACTGAGCCACCCAGGCGTCCCTGCCTTTTCATTTTGTTGATGGTTTTCTTTCCAGTGCAGAAGCTTTTTAGTTTGATGTAGTCTCACTTGTTTATTTTTGCTTTTGTTTCTGGTGTCAGATTGAAAAAAAAAATCACTGCCAAGACCTAGTCAAGGAGTTACCATCTATGTTTTCTTTTAATAGTCATATGATTTTAGGTCTTGTGTTCAAGTCTTTAATCCATTTTGAGTTAATCATTGTGTGTTGTGTTAGATAGTGGTTGAGTTTCATTCTTTTGCATGTGACTGTCGAGTTTTTTCAACACTGTTGAAACTTTTTCAACACTGTCCTTTTACTCATTATATATTCTTGGCTCCTTTGTTGTGGATCAGTCGACCATGCATGGGTTTATTTCTGGGCTTTCTCCTTTGTTCCGTTGATGTGTCTGTTTTTTTTTTTTTTTTTTAAAGATTTTATTTATTTATTTGAGAGAGAGAGAGATAGCGAGAGCAGGAACACAAGCAGGGGGAGTGGGAGAGCGAGAAGCAGGCTTCCTGCCGAGCAGGGAGCCCGATGTGGGACTCGATCCCAGGACCCTGGGATCATGACCTGAGCCAAAGGCAGACGCTTAACGACTGAGCCACCCAGGCGCCCTGATGTGTCTGTTTTTATGCCAATACCATACTGTTTTAATCACTATAGCTTTGTATTATAGTTTGAATTCAGGGACCATAATGCCTCTAGCTTTGTTTTTCTTTCTCATGGTTGCTTTGGAGTCTTTTGTAGTTTCATACAAATTTTAGTATTATTTGTTCTAGTTCTGTGATAAATGCCATTGGATTTTTGTTAGGGATTGCCTTGAATCTGTAGATTGCTTTGGGTGGTATGGGCATTTTAACAATATTGATTCTAACAGTCCATGAACATGAAATATTATTTGTGTCCTCTTCAATTTCTTTCATTAATGTCTTATAGTTTTCAATATTCTGGTCTTTCACCTCCTTGGTTTAATTTATTCTTAGGTATTTTATTTTTGATGTAATTATAAATGGGATTGTTTTCTTAATTTCTCTTTCTCATAGTTTATAATTAGTATATATAAATGCAACAGGTTTTTGTGTATTGATTTTATATCCTGCATTTTTACTGAATTTGTTTATTCTAACAGTTTTTTGATGGAGTCTTTAGGGTTTTCTACATATGTCATCTGTAGAGAGTGACACTTTTACTTCTTCCTTTCCAATTTGGATGCCTTTTATTTCTTTTTCTTTCCTAATTACTCTAAGACTATTTCCCTCAGTAGTAAGTGTTGGAACCAGGATTTGATTATCATTGGAACCTATTTTGTTTAACTGCCTTCTGAAACATGTTCTTACGGAATTCATACAAAATTGGTGTGGAAACTAGGATGCTAATTTATTAATTTTCAAGAGGGGGTTATGTTTAGTCAAAAGGTATATGGTCTGTGGGGCGCCTGGGTGGCTGTGTCATTTAATTCCCTGCCTTCGGCTCAGGTTATGATCCCAGGGTCCTGGGATCGAGCCCCATGTCAGGCTCCCTGCTTAGCAGAGAGTCTGCTTCTCCCCCTCCCTCTGCTCCTTGCCCCTGCTTGTGCTTGACTCTCATTCTCTCTCTCAGATAAATAATAAATCTTTAAAAAAGAGGTATATGGTCTGTATAGGCAGTGATTCTCAACCTTTATTTATTTATTTATTTTAGATTTTATTTATTAGAGAGAGAGAGCATGAGTGGGGGGAGGGGCAGAGGGAGAGGGAGAAGCAGACTCCTCGCTGAGCAGGGAGCCCGCCATGGGGCTCCATCCCAGGACCCTGAGATCATGACCTGAGCCGAAGGCAGATGCTTAACCGACTGAGCCACCCAGGCACCCCAATTCTCAACCTTTATTTTAACACTTGCACTTATGTACTTCTTGTCTTCAACCAAAGAAAAAAAAATTGAGTTTCATTTTGTGGTTTGTATTTGAAAAAGAATAAGTATATTGCATATGCTTTTTCAAACTATGAACATCCTTTTTGAAATTCTCATATAGTCCTATGGTATACAAATAAAATACCTTGGAGTGAGATGAGGGTGCCACGCATATAGAATATGATGGAGGTGAGGGACTCCTGGGTGGCTCAGTTGGTTAAGCTTCTGCCTTTGTCTCAGGTCATGATTCTGGGGTCCTGGAAAAGAGTCCTGCATCGGGCTCCCTGCTCAGCGGAGAGCCTGCTTCTCCCTCTGCCTGCCGCTCCCCCTGCTTGTACGCTCTCTCTCTCTCTCTCTCTCTCTCTGACAAATAAATAAAATCTTAAAGAAAAGAATATGATGGAGATGAGACAGAGAGAGAGAGTGTTGATTGGCATCTACCTTTACTCTGTAGGATATAAGAATCCACTGAAGGTTTTTGAACATGAGGTTTTTTTTATTTTTAAGTAATCTCTACAGCCAATGTGGGGCTCAGACTCCTGAGATCAAGAGTTGCATGCTTCCCCAACTGAGCCAGCCAGGCGCCCATAAGATGGACTTGTCTTTTTTAAAAAAGGAATTGTTTGCTGGCTGAAGATGGAAGTTGTGAGAGAAGGGAGTCAAATTCATATTGCCCAACTTCCTTTAAAAAGAGTCACCACTATAACATATAATTAAATTAAGACTGTTGGAGTCATGAAGCTTTAAGCCATATGGTCGTGACTGAATTTAGTCTTCTAATTAGATTTGGGAGAGTCTTGACTTACTTATCAGGGGTTTTGTTTCATTTTGTTTTGTTTGTTTTTGTGTTTTAGTGTAGGGCACGTCTGCAGATGGCTTCTCTCACGATTTTTCTCGTCACTAGTTTCAATTTGGGGGCATTTTCCAGATCCTGCCTTTAGATATGTTCTTGCTCTTCCTGTGTATCCACTATTTCTTCATTTTTTTGTGAAGTATATTCACAGGTTAAGTGAATTAAAAGTCACCTAATGTTGTTTTTGTTCCATTTAGGTTGAAGGTTAAGATTTCTGTTGTTCATTACCCTGTTCTTATCTTACACTTTGTATCTTTGACAGCCGCCATGCAAAGAAAGCCCAAGTCCTATTCGTCGTCTTTAATGGATCAGATTCCTATCAAATTCCTTATTCGACAGGCTCAAGGGCTGCAGCAGGAGTTGGGAGGTATATGTTTTCCTTGTTTTTTACTGCTAACGTTTATTGTTAAAAAATACCTTATTGTTTATAGTGTTATGAAGTGTAATATGTGCTCAGTGGTTTAAAAAAAACAAACAAACAATTCATTCAGGATTGAAATTCCTCTTTACCCCCGTCACTATCTTACTACTTGCATTCCTCCTTCCCCAAAACCCAGTTTTATTTTGGTATGGAATTTTAGACTTTTTTTCTATTAAGTTGAACCATATGAAATTGCAGGTATTCCAACTTTTTTTGACCCACAAAAATATAGTTTCATATGGTTGAAGCTAATAGATACACACATGAGTAAAAAATTGTTTTTTTTTTAAACTATGAATGGCATTATTCCCTATCTCTTCTGAGACTTGTTTTTTCCTCTTCGAGTCTTAGAAATCTTTTTATGCCAGTACATGTAGATCTACCTTATTGCTTTTTTTTTTTTTTTTAAAGATTTTATTTGACAGAGAGAGACACAGCGAGAAAGGGAACACAAGCAGGGGGAGTGGGAAAGGGAGAAGCAGGCTTCCCACAGAGCAGGGAGCCCGATGTGAGGCTCGATCCCAGGACCCCGGGATCACGACCCAAGCTGAAGGCAGACGCTCAATGACTGAGCCACCCAGGCGCCCCTACCTTATTGCTTTTAATTCCTCCACAATATTCCTTAGCATGGAATTACTATGTTTTTTACTGTAAAATTGTCAAATAGATATGTAGTAATATTTTTTGAAATTGAATTTTTTTTTCTTAATTTGACAGCTCTTTTTATAATGTTTGAATATGGGTTTTTTGTTTGTTGCTATGAAGTTGGAGTTTTCTTTTTCTTTCTTTGTTACAGTTGATTTCAAGCAGGAACAAAGATGACCTTTGGTCACCTTTAACCGGATGTATGCATTTATTTACTTATATCTTTGCATAAACATGTTATATTTGGCAACATTTGGCAACTAACATTTTATTGAAGAGATTATGAAATGTAGATTAGTTTTCACTATGGTAAGCAGTCATTTTGTGACTGTTTTGAGATAGTCTTAACTATACATGTAGTTGTGCATTTAGATATTTAAATGTTCAATACTACTTTTGATTGTTGCAGCATTTTTTCAAACAGAAATATTAATTTTAATCAGTTTTTATGACAAAGGAAGCAGATACTCTCCCTACTGGGACTAAGTGGTATGATTTGATCTAAGTTGCAAGGAGATTATTGGATGAAAAGTACTTTTATGACAACTAATACTGTTACTACTACTCTTACAACTCTGACGAGGATGATAATGTAGTAACAACAATATTTATTAGGTATTTATGTGCTAAACACTTAGCATAGTGGTACTTCATGTATCTAAGTAGACATTTTTTACAGAACCACTTATCATTAAAAATAATAGTCATGAATAGTCAAACTGTGCTAAAAGCAAAAGGTTAGAAAGAATACTTTGATTTAGTAAAAGGAAGTTTCCCATTCCTTTTGAGCTTCCTTAACTCTTCTTGAAGGAAGACAAATGCATTGTCTTGTAGGTAACATCCATACTTGCTTTGGTTGCCTGACATACTTAGCTGTGTGACTCTGGGAACTTTAATAAATGCCTTTCAGTCTGTTTCCTTACAATAGAATGGAGACAATATTGCTTACCTTGAAGGGACGTTAGGGAGAAATGAAAAAATGTACATAGAGTGCCTGAGATCTTTTAGGCCCTCAAGGTGGCAACTTTGATTTTACCCGCCTGTAGCAATGATTCTGAACTGGGTTGGAAGGGAACACGTGTTCTTTTGTAGAAGGCTATCAGAATTTCTGAGTAAGGCCTTTCTCAGACCATATATGATCTCCCTCAAATGGACATTCTTTTCTCCTTTTTTTCTTTCCTCCTCAGTCAACTCTTGAACTACTGCTATGTAAAACAATGTTTCCTGATTGGAGACTTTTATGTTGGGATAGGGTGGAAGAAAGCTTGAGAACTTTTTATAAAACTAGTAGTTTCCACCTATTTGTGTATCAAATCATTTGGGGATCTTTATTTAAGCAGATTCTCTGGCTGAATTACCAAACAGAAATCCTCAAAGAGTAGTATGCATGCACAAGATGGGCACATTCCTTTGGTTTGCTGTAAATGAAAAGGACAAGGGAGAGGGGAAGTGAGGAGAGAAGATTTATAAGAATCCAGTTGACTTCTTGTAAATTTTCAAGGGCTGCATTCTGCTTTACTACGTCTCCTTGCAACTAATTACCCACATTTATGCATTGTGGATGATTGGATCTGTGAAGAAGAAATCACAGGGACTGATGCCCTGTTAAGGCGAATGCTACTGACTAATAATGCCAAAAACCACTCTCCTAAACAACTCCAAGAAGGTACAGTAAATTGGATACTCCTTTTACCCCTTTAGTAGTACAAAGAGATGTTAGGCTCATTGAAATCTTAAAAACATGCGGAATTTTTCTGGGTGTGTAACAATGTTTGGTCAATATATTGAAATCTTAAAATCATGCGGAATTTTCCTGGGTATATAACAGTATTTGGTCAATGTATTTTAAGTAATTTTCTTTGAGTTTAAGGAGATTTAACCTTTTTTAAAAAAATTATTTTATTTATTTGAGAGAGAGAGAAAGCGCATGTATTGGGGGAGGAGCAGAGGGAGAGGGACAAGCAGACTATGCACTGAGGCAGGGGAGGGGAGCCCTACTTGGGGCTTGATCTCACGACCCTGAGATTGTGACCTGAGTGGAAATCAAGAGTTGGGCACTTAACTGACTGAGCCACCCAGGTGCCCAGGAGTTTTAACCTTTTCTTTCTGACTTGCTTGTGTCTGTTTTATCATAGTTTCTGTGTTATATGGTCATGTGGTTTTAGGAAGGTCCTAAACTGGTGAGAAATAAATGCTATGGAGTAGAGCAATGTACTTGCGTTAATGGATAAAGTTCAAGCACTGTCAAATAGAAATATGATACGAGCCACACATAAAATTTTAAACTTTTTATAGCCACATTAAAAAAGTAAAAAACAGGGGCACCTGGGTGGCTCAGATGGTTGGGCATCTGCCTTCGGCTCAGGTCATGATCTCCAGGTCCTGGGATCGAGTCCCACGTCCGGCTCCCAGCTCAGTGGGGAGTCTGCTTTTCCCTCTCCCTCTGTCTCTGCCTCTCCCCCTGCTTGTACTCTTCTCTGTCTTGTCTCTCTCAAATAAATAAATAAATCTTTAAAAAAAATTATAAAAAAAAGTAAAACACAGGCAAAAGTAGTTTTAATAATTATTTTATTTAACCCAGTATATCAATATATTATCAGTTCATCATGTAATTAATATAAAAAATATTAATGAGATATTTTATTGTTTTTCCACAGAAAGTCTTTGCAATCTGGTATATATTTTATCCTCACAGCACATCTCAGTTTGCACTAGCTACATTTCTTAAGTGTTCAGTAGCCAGATGTGGTTAGTGACTATTCTATTGAAAATCACAGTTCTAGAAATTTTTTACTAACAGCAGTCTGCTGGATACTTACATCCTATAAAGGGGGCCACCCAGACAGAAAATATCAAGAAGTTTGAATCTTACTGAATGTTACTACTAAAAGCACTACTTGGGTATATTTTCATGTTTCAGTCAATTTTTAAAATTAGTCTGAATCACCAAGGAAATGACATTTGTCTTTGGGTCACTAATGTGTTTTTTAAAATGGGATTTTTATAACTTTTATCTCTATGATTATTCTTATCTTTATGATATAAGTATACTTAACATGAATTTTTCTTAGGCCCTTATTTTAAGTGTAGCCAAAACTTGTGGCCAGGATTGAAAGTTTTACTCCTTTTCAGCAACAGTGTTTCCTTGATTTGTGTGGTATGTAGTCTGATAGGAAAGTATTACCAAATATTATTTGGTAAGTTGTATAGAATTTAGATCATGACTGCTAAGTTTTCCTTTTAGCATTTTCAGCCGTCCCAGTAAGTCACACACAAGTGATGCAGATTCTAGAACACTTGACTCTACTCTCTGCCAGTGAACTTATACCTTATGCAGAAGTATTAACATCCAATATGAACCAGCTATTGAATTCAGGGGTTCCACGGCGAATTCTTCAAACCGTCAATAAACTGTGGATGGTTCTTAATACTGTGATGCCTAGAAGGTAATTTCAGTGTATTGTTTCATGTAATAAATAAGCATATAGCAGTGATTGTATACAATAACCTAAACTTAAATGTTGAAAAAAATTGTTGATTATCTGACAATATAAGTCCATTCTGAAGACCACTAATTAAAGAACTGTTATAACTTTAAGGAAAAGAATAAACTTTATTTTAAGAAGCAGAGAAATCTTAAAAGTATTTCCAACTTGAGAAAGTTCTTTAAAAATGAATTCTCACATATAGTCATTTATGTCTAATTGTGACTTAGATCACCATGTGTCTTGCAATCCTTGCTGTGGCTTCAAATTTTGCTGCACATTAAAATCACCTGGAGAGCTTTTAGAACTCCTGATCTGCAAGTTGTAACCCATGCTAATTAACTCAGAATGTCTGTTGGTGGGAGTTAGCCATTAGTGTTTTTTTTTTTTTAAGGATTTCCTGAGTGATTCTAGCACACATAAAATTTAGAGAACACTGGGTTAATTATTTTGCCTTTAGGAAGATGAGTCTCTCCTGTTCCCATATATTGCATCAAAAACACCTTTTCTAAATAGGTGATGGGGATTAAGGAGTGTACTTGTGATGAGCACAGGGAGTTGTATGTAAGGGGTGATTCACTAAATTGTACACCTGAAACTAATATTACACAGTATGTTAACTAACTGGAATTTAAATAAAAACAACAAAAAACCCCCTTTAAATAGAAAAACAAACAAAAAACACCTAGTCTGCTCTAAAAAAACCCAGAATACTGGGCTGGACTTAACTGAGATTTTGATTCAATAAGTCTGGGAATATTTATGCTTATTATTTTTATTTAAAAAAATTTTTTAAAAGATTTTATTTATTTATTTGAGAGAGACAGAGAGAGCTGCACAAGGCGGGGAGGGGGAAAGGGGCAGAGGGAGAGGGAGAAGCAGACTTCCTGCTGAGCAGGGAGCCTGATGTGAGGCTCAATCCCAGGACCCTGGGATTATGACCTGAGCTGAAGACAGACCCTTAACCGACTGAGCCACCCAGGCATCCCATATTTATGCTTTTTAAATTTAATTTTTACTTATATCAAATAAATAAATGCACATAACTTAAGAACTTAAATAGTATATTCCTTTCCATTTTAAGATTGTTGCTCCCCAGGGACGCCTGGGTGGCTCAGTCGGTTAAGCGTCTGCCTTCGGCTCAGGTCATGATCCCAGGGTCCTGGGATCGAGTCCCGCATCGGGCTCCCTGCTCCGCGGGGAGCCTGCTTCTCCCTCTGCCTCTGTCTCTCTCTCTGTCTCTCATGAATAAATAAAAAAAAATAAAATCTTTAAAAAAAAAAAAGATTGTTGCTCCCCAGGGACAGCTGTTTTCAGCTCTTTAACCTTTTTATTCTGGCATTTATATCCCCCCATCTATCTCAGTAACATACCTATAATTACTATGATTTTCTGACTTTCCAATTTAGAAATTATCTGGGACTTTGCACTATACAAGATGAAGTGTTAGCCCTCTTACCTGTTTCCCTCCCCCGTGAGTCCCTCTTCCCCCAACACACACTTTCCCTTCCTCCCTTTCCCCCAACAGAGTAATACCAAAAGTTTTGGTCAAAGCAGTATTCAGTGTGCCTATTATTATGACTACAACAGTGCTGTTTTTATAGTTGACACATGCAATATCCTTTGATTACAATTTCTTTCTTATACAACTGCCTTCGTTCATACCTCACACACGAACCCTGAGTTCATACTTCCCTCTTCCATTTACTTTGGTGGTTTTTTTTTTGTTTTTTTGTTCTGTTTTTGTGTTCATTTTGTATCAATAACTAATTCATCCCTAAACTCTGTTATTGAGGGGACATTTATGTTATAACACATCAGGTAACGTATCAGTAACGTTTTTTTCTTGGAAACATTCCTTTCATAGCTTTCCATCCTCATGTTTTAATTTGGGACATGCACAGTAGCCATCCTGGAATTGATTTTGTCTCTCTTCTTTGTTGAATTCCATGTTTTTCTCTGTCTTGGTGTAGTTCCTCATTTTAGTGAGTGGAATTCACACTTAAGTTGCTTCCTGAGAAAGGGTGTTAAGGGAACTTATTTATTTGTCATTCTACTGAATGAATTGAGCTTCCCTTGTTGCTATTAATTAATCCAATGATATATCAATTCCCACTCCTTGGTATGTGACCATTGTTTTTTCTCTCTTAAATTGTAGGGTTTTTTCCTTTCACTGTTTTCTGGAATTTCATGATGATGTATTTTGGTGTGTTTTTTTTTTTATTCATAATGTTGGGTGCTTGGCCTTTTTTTAGTCTGGGCACCGATGCCTTCAGTTCTGAGGACATTGTCTTATGTTTTTTTTTCTTCAGTGATCTCTTTCCCTTTGTTTTCTGTAATTTTTTGTAATTTAGCTTTTAAACCTCTTATTTAAAAACCCCTGATTTTCCAATTTTTTCTCTTCTTTTTAAATTTGTCTTTTGAATATACTTTGAGTATTCTTCAATGTTATCTTCTGATCTTTCTTTTGAATTTAAAAGTTTATTATATTCTTAATCTCTACGAGTTCTTTCTTAACTGAATATTTTTAGTTTTTTCTTTTTTTAAAATTTTATTTTATTTTATTTATTTATTTGAGAGAGAGAGAGAGCACAGAGGGAGAGTGAGAGGGAGAAGCAGACTCCCTGCTGGGCAGAGAGTCTGACATGGGGCTCGATCCCAGGATCCTGAGATCATGACCTGAGCTGAAGGCAGATGCTGAACCGACGGAGCCACCCAGGCGCCCCATCTTTTTTCCATGCCAGCATGGAGCCCAACATGGGGCTTGAACTCATGACCCTGAGATCAAGAGTCAGACACTTAACTGACTGAGCTACCCAAGTGTCCCTTACCTGAATATTTTTAAATGCCTCCTGTTCTTGTTTCATATGTACAATATTCTGTCCTTTAAGGATGTTAATTATAGGCTTTAAAAAGTTTCTCATCCCTACATTCTCTGTTTCTTTAGTTTCTTCCTATTTGCATATTTTAATCTTTTTCAAACTAGATGCTTTCCTTAAATGTCTGATGACTCTTGGCTGACCACTCATATTTAAAGAGTGGGCAAGCTCTGTGTGCAAGGTGGGGCTGATGGATTCCTGGGCTTCACTGTAAGAGGTCAGGTACCCTTCCTGTTGGCATATCCCTTAGTAATTCTGATGTGCAGTCAAGTTAGTAATCACTTTTAGAGTTTATTGATGTCTAATCTCAAAGTGGCTTCTCACATTGGAGATTTTATGATGATAACAGATCCATGGCTTATTTATGGGGCCAGATACAGTTTCAAAGTGCTAAGGTTTTAATTCATACTTTTATTTTATATGCCATGATTATTCCATTACAACTGTGAGGATTTTTGAAACTGCTTTGTGTTTACGGTTTTATCTTCATTTGTTTTAGAGACATCATAATAAGTTAGATTTCTATAATTCTTAATTTTTCCAAGTTCATTCACACCTGTTTTTTTAATTTTTTCCTGAATATATCCTTCTGTGTTAGGACTGGATGGCTGCAGGTTTCAACTATAATATAGCTGTTTTTGAACATGTGATTATTTTCTCGTCAGGCTGTGGGTAATGACAGTTAATGCACTTCAGCCTTCAATAAAGTTTGTACGACAACAAAAGTATACTCAGAATGACCTGATGATAGATCCTCTCATTGTCCTAAGATGTGATCAGAGGGTACACAGGTATGTGTCATTTGAGTTTCATTTTTATTCTGGAGTTATACTTTGGAGGGTCAAAAGAAATGGAAGAAATTCAGTTTAAACATCTGTCTTAGTGTTCTTGCAGGTAATTGGCAGTGTGCTCTGAGGTTTTTTGTTTTTGTTTTGTCTACATCCAAGAACTATTCAGTTTAATATTTAATATGTGATTAGTAAAATCTAGCCTTGTTGCTAGCATTTTTTAAAAAGGCTTTTAAAAATTAGCTTATTATGAACCATTACATGCATTAAAACTGTGATCTTTTCCGCATCCTCAGTTGTGATATTAGCTTCATTGATTCCACATTTGTCTGTAATTCCTTGCCAGTTGCTGAACTTAATCAGTTGCTTTGAAGTGGCTTCACCTCAAGAGGCTGATTTAATTAATTCACATCATTAATATTTGAATTTCCTATTGCTGTGCTAAGTAATATCAATGATACATAGGTTAAAGTGATTATCACCTGTATGGAGAAATAAGGCAAATACATGAAAAGTTAAATAATATGGTCATATGCAGATGAATAGTTTAGTAAGCGGATGCTATTAAAGGTTCAGGAAAGATGGAAAGGAAGTGGGGACCTGAGTAGTTTTTAAAGGATAGAAATGGGGTTTGGATGAACAGACACTATAATGATGGGGGTAAGGGGTTAAGGAAGGCATTGTGGGGGAAAAGGAACAGTGTGAGCAAAAGTATAGAAGCATAAATGAAAAAGGCTTGGAATGGAGGGATAATTTGTTGAGAGGAGCACACTTTAGAATTGGAATCTCAAGGTAGGGGTCAGACTATGGAGGGCCTTGAATGTTAGGCTAAAGAGGTCATTTAGGTGGTAACTTAAGAGAAGCTTTGCATTAGATGGCTTAGGGGAGAAAGAAATTGGAATTAAAGAATACTTAACTAGGATACACACTCTATGAATGTAGTCATCTGTCCTCAACCCAAGGGATGACATTCATGAAGTGACAAAATTTGCAGAATCAGCTATGTATGGTTTGGTGAGATCAAGGTCTCAGGAAATAGGAGTCAGGAGAATAAACAGTTTAAATGACATTAAGTATCTAATAAAAGAAAAATAGCATTAAATAACACTTCCAGAAACGAGCAACTTCTAAAACAATTTATCAGTGTTAAAAATCCGTTTAAGTAAGTAACCTTTCACCTGAATTGCCTCCAGTTATTCAGGAAGTTGCTATCATAATGTATATGTTTTCGTAGCCTGGATTTTCTCTTAACTTGCAAACTTTTCCCCACGGTAGTAGATATTCTGATATTAATTGGCTGCATATTATTCCACATAGATATGCTATGCTTAACCCAATCCCTATTGTTGGACATTTTGTTTATTTCTGTTTTTTGTTATTATCAATAGTACTGTGGTGACTATTCTATGTACTATTTCCTTAGAGCAGATTCTTTTTTTTTTTAATATTTTATTTTTAAAGTTTATTTATTGAAGTAATCTCTACACCCAACGTGGGGCTCGAACTCAGGACCCTGAAATCAAAGTTGCATGCTCTTCCAGCTGAGCCAGCCAGGTGCCCCAGAGCAGATTCTTAAAAATGGAATTATGGGGGCAAAAGTAACATGCTCATTTTTAAGACTTTTGATTCATATTTTTCATATTCATATTTTGATTCATATTCATTTTTTCATTCTGCCATCTAGAAAGGCTGAACCAGTTTACATTCCCAAAGCAGTGTTTTGATATTGTACTTCACTACTTTATATAATATTTTCCAATTTGATAAGTGAAAATTTGATTCTCAGTTTAATTTGTATTTTAGATTGAATATTAATATGCTTATTGGCTATTGATATCTCTTTTTTGTATTTTAGTTTAGTTTTCTATTGAAATGCTTATATTTTTTGATTTGGAAAGAGTTCTTCATAAAGGATATTAGCTCTTTATATTACAGTTTTTCCTTTGTTCTGTTTTGCCTTTTAATTTTGTTAATTTTTTAAAATTTAGATTTTTTTACCAAGTGATCATCCACATGATTTTTAAAAATATCAAACAAGGGGGCGCCTGGGTGGCTCAGTTGGTTAAGCGACTGCCTTCGGCTCAGGTCATGATCCTGGAGGAGTCCCTGGATCGAGTCCCGCATCGGGCTCCCTGCTCGGCAGGGAGTCTGCTTTGCCCTCTGACCCTATCCCCTCTCATGTGTTCTCTCTCATTCTCTCTCTCTCAAAATAAATAAATAAAATCTTTAAAAAAAAAAATAATAAATAAAAAATAAAAAATAAAAAAATAAAAATATCAAACAATATAAGAAGATACACACATATATAATATTTAGGATTTGCTTTGATGGTGATGGGAAACCATTTGATGGTGATGGGAAAGTGGATGGGAGTGTAGGGGAAATGACTGGCTATGTGTCGATAACTGTTGAAGGTAGGTGATAATTTCTTGGAGATACAATATCGTATTTCCTTTGTTCCCCAGAGGAAACTTTGTTGTCATACTAGTGTGTATGTAGCTTTACTTTATATGTATTTACAAATTTATAAGTAGAAATACTTACTTTTTCTTTCAGTGGTTTAAAAAAACATAAGTAGTATTATATTGTAAGCATTATTATTATTATTTTTTTAAGATTTTATTTATTTGTTTGACAGAGAGAGACACAGCTAGAGAGGGAACACAAGCAGGGGGAGTGGGAGAGGAAGAAGCAGGCTTCCCACTGAGCAGGGAGCTCTATGTGGGGCTCGATCCCAGCACCCTGGGATCCTGACCTGAGCCGAAGGCAGACGCTTAACGACTGAGCCACCCAGGCGCCCCTATTTTGTTCTTTTTTTAAAAAACTTGCTGTTGTTCATATGTTTTCCATATTGATATGCATAATTCTAACTCATTTTTTTTAACTGGTGCATAGTAACCCATATGTAAATTACTAGGCTTGTCATCCAGAGACTCTGATTCAGAATTTTGGAGTGGAGCTTGAGATTTTTGGAAACATGGCCAGTTTTTTAATACTGACACATATTTTTTTTCACTATAAATATAGAGATGTTTATCGTAGAAAATGTGGACGTTTCAGAAAAACCATTGATGAACATTTAAGCTGTTTCCATCGTTACATGGTTATAAACACAGCTATACTGCCTGTTTATGCATGCATGCTAGTTCCTTCTGTGATAGATTGAGACGTGGCATTATCAGGTTATTCTAAGGGCTTGGCTTTTTTTTAGAAGATTTTATTTATTTATTAGAGAGCGTGTGCGCGCGCACACACGCAGAAGTTGAGGGAGGGGCAGAGGGAGAAACAGACTTCCCACCGAGCGCAGAGTGCAGTGGGGGCTGGATTCCAGGACCCCGAGATCGTGACTTGAGTCAAAGGCAGATGCTTAAATGACTGAGCCACCCAGTTGCCCCAGGGCTTGGCTTTTTAAATATTAGTGGTTGCTAATTTACCATTTTTTTCCTTTTTTATATTTAATTCTTGTATTTGTTCTTATCTCATTTAATCCGTAACAATCTTTGAGCTATAAATAACTACTCTTTTTATAGATGAGGAAACTGAGGCTCAGTAAATAACTTATCCCAGGTCAAGTGGATGAAGCACTTTTGGATTAGCAAGTTGTCTTGCTCCAAAGAAGAAACAGGAGTAGAAAGAATAAATATTCTGTTCTAGTCTACTTCATCTTATCAATAATAGATTATTTCTCTCCTTAGGACAGCTGCTTTGCAGGTTCCTATTTAAGAGACTTACTGTTAGTGCCATTTTTTTGCAAAAACATCTTTTCTCTAGGGCATTCATTATATTTGGTTTTAGCTGATAAGATGAAATAGATAATATTTAATATATATTCAGTATTCAATATAATCTTGAAAAACAGGTAAGACAAATATTAAACTTTTATTTTTAGAATAAATATTTTAGTGGAAGAGTGTTACTACTCTTAGGTTTTTCAGGTACTATTCAGGACTGATTGATCATATTCTGACTAATTTATAAATATATATTCTTTCTCATGTATTTTTCTTCTTTCTGTGTTAGATGCCCCCCACTGATGGATATTACTCTACACATGTTGAATGGATATCTTCTTGCATCCAAAGCCTACCTTAGTGCTCATCTGAAGGAAACGGCAGAGCAAGATAGGCCTTCCCAGAATAATACAATAGGTTTAGTTGGGCAAACTGATGGCCCAGAAGTTACCAGAGAAGAATTGAAAAATGCATTACTGGCTGCTCAGGTAATAAAATTTAGTCAAGAAATGCATGGGTTTCACTGTTAATATAATTAGTTAAATAGATGGCATATGATAGCCCTTTATGTACAACGGTGACATATTGTGCATCTTTCATTACAGAATGTATGATAATGCTGTTTCCTTTGCTTCTGAAGATCAGATGGACTATATTACTTAAATTAGGAATAATCTTCATGATATTAGCTTAATAGCCATTTAAATGAGATTTATATTTTAACAAAATATAAAACTTTTGTTTTTTAAAATCAAATGGTGGAGACAAACAGAACAAGAAGTGTACATAATAAGATGTCAGGTAGTGGTAAATAGTATGACAACATAAAGTGTTCAGTTTTATATTTAGAAAAGTTTTATAACAATGTAGAATTTTACTGAAGCCTTTAGTAATTTTTGAATAAGGAAGGAGATGTGAGATGATTAAATGTTAAGCAATTTGAGGTCTTCAAAGTAGAAATGTTTTCTTAATTTGAAATATACCTTCTGAAATATTTTCATTGGCAATAAGGGGAATTAAAGTAATTATATATAGCCACAATCCCTTATCTATGATACAGAGATCAAAAATTATGAAAACTGAAGCATTTTTTTGGTAATTCAGTTGGCAGAAAGACCTGACCTGATGTGATCTCATTTGTGACAAAACTTGACCTGAATTGATACGAAGCTATTTATGGCCTTATCCCGCTTATTGTGAATGTTGTTTTGCTGCAGAAATGTGAATAGGTTTGACTGCACTGTGTGCTACCCTAGTCTCTGCTGGAGATATTATATAATATTACATGAAAAAGTAATTCTGAGTTCTAAATAAGTCTGGCCCTGAGAATTTCAGATAACGGATTGAGGATCATAATAGCTACCATTTATATAATGCTTACTATATGCCGAATGCTATTGTAAGTTCTTTATATATATTAACTCATTTATTCTTTATAGCCAACCTATGAGGTAGGGGGTATTATCATCCGTTTTTACAGATTAAGAAAATGAGACTTAAGGAGGTAAGTCACTTGCTCAAGGCTACATATTAATAAGTGGCAGAGCTAGTATTCAAGCCTGGGTAGCCTGGCACCAGAGTCTACAAACAAAAACAACAAATCAACAACCCCAAACCAAAAACCCTTTGACCCAAGAATGATAATTATAAAATAAAGCTAACCTTACTTTGTAATCAAATTCATCAAACAATTAGATGAAGTAATTGTTTTCTTCTATTCCAGGCAGTAGCTGTCTTCCAGAGATACATGTCATATATTCATTTTTTTGTTACCTTTTCCTGCTAGATAAGAGTGATTATAGCTCTCCTTTAAATGTAGGAGCTGCTACATTTAAAGGTGGATCACCCCTCAAGAAATTACTGTTCTATGAAATGACACTCAAGCTTGTAGACTGAGCAACAGTGAGTTGTACAAGTGGAATAGATGGTAAGGCAGAATTTTTCTTTGCAAAACCAGGGCCATAAAGAGCCCATCTTCAAATTAAAAGGGAAAAAAAGCTTTAGGAAGTGATGTTTAGGCATTAATTATTAACCACCATTTTCAGAGGAATTAATTAATTGGTGAGAAAAAAAAGCCAGGTGAGAAAAAGAGGGGAATACAGGATAGGATCTTGGGAGATGTAGGAATTTAAGAGGAAAGAAAGAAGAGATTCTGGTAGAAGTAATTTTTTTGCTTAGGCCCTGTTTAGGATGTCACTGAATCAGAATGCCCTTCTAGTACGTGATATAAAACTGGATCTGCTTTAGTGATATGTGACTACCCTGAAATTAGGCAATATATTTGTTTGCATGTTAATTTTTGTATGGAGAAGGTATGTAGTTTTCTTCAGAGACTTAAAAGTTTTCATGACCCTAAACAAGGTGAGAACCACTGCCCTATAGATTGCTCACATTTGCTCTTAAAAGTACCTCCTTTTTTTAAATTTAAGAAACAGTTATTTTACCACTTTTGTTCATGTGAGAACAAAATTAGATTTGGTTTTCAAACGAAATTCTCAGAAACTTCTTAAATTTACTGTTTTATTTGCTTGTAGGATAGTGCAGCTGTCCAGATTCTCTTGGAGATTTGCTTACCTACTGAAGAAGAGAAAGCAAAGGGTGTCAATCCAGACAGCTTGCTAAGGAATGTTCAAAGTGTTATTACTACCAGTGCTTCAAATAAGGGAATGGAGGAAGGAGAAGACAATTTGCTCTGTAACCTTCGAGAAGTTCAGTGCCTTATCTGTTGTCTGTTGCACCAGATGTACATTGCTGATCCTAACATTGCTAAACTTGTTCACTTTCAGGTGTGTTTTCAAAGAACAATGCTTATATGGTTGACCTTGATTTTTGAGGGGGGGAGTGCTTTGATTACTATATTAATGGGGATCAGTTAGCAATCAGAGATCACACAAATGATCATGGTCCTTTGCAATATGGCCCCAAATCCAGAGTTTTTAGATTTTATTTCACACTAATAGATTCAGATAATTTACTTTTATTCTGGTGCACCATAAAGGTGAAACGCCAGGAAACATGTAGGGCACTGTAGCCTTCTGAGCAACTTTTACATGAAGGAAGAAAATCTCGGGGCACCTGGGTGGCTCAGTCGTTAAGCATCTGCCTTCAGCTCAGGTCATGATCCCAGGGTCTGGGGATCGAGCCCCGCATCGGGCTCCCTGCTCGGCGGGAAGCCTGTTTCTCCTTCTCCCACTCCCCCTGCTTGTATTCCCTCTCTCGCTGTCTCTGTCTCTGTCAAATAAATAAATAAAATCTTTAAAAAAAAAAAAGAAGGGGAAGAAAATCTCCCTGTGTATTTTTGTCTGTATTTGACTCATAGTTTTTTTTCTCTTTCCCCCTTTCTTGTTGAGATAGGGTTATCCATGTGAGCTTTTACCTCTGACCGTCGCAGGTATTCCGTCTATGCACATCTGTCTGGATTTTATACCTGAGCTTATTGCACAGCCAGAACTTGAAAAACAGGTAATGAGCATTTTGGGGGTTTAGGAAAAATTTAATCTCCCTCCAGTCTTGCTAGTTATCAAATATTTAAAAAAATTTAATACTTAAGGATTCAGAAACATGTAACATTTTGATTTTGTATTGCAGATATTTGCTATCCAGTTGCTTTCTCATTTGTGTATTCAGTATGCATTACCAAAGTCACTCAGTGTGGCTCGCTTAGCTGTGAATGTCATGGGAACTTTGCTAACAGGTGTGTAGCCAACCAACATCAGTAACAAAAACTTCTAACATAAAGTAGTACATATTTTTACTGAATTTAGGAGTATGATGTTTCTGTGTCACTAATAGTTTAATTTACACCATTTTTTCAATTATTCTTTTGAAAATTTTTTTATTACAAATGTGATTTATAGTGTAAAGGAGATGAGTAGGTAGGCAAATTGTATCTTTCATTTTGTGACTAATTATATATAGATTTAAGTAAATATAATAAGCTTTCCAGGGGGGCTTGGATGGCTCAGTTGGTTGAGCATCTGACTCTTGACTTTGGCTCAGGTCAAGATATCATGGTCGTGGGATTGAGCCCCATATTGGGCTCTGTGCTCAGTGCAGAGTGTGCTCCGGATTCTCTCCCCCTCTGCCCCTTCCCCTGCTCGCACACATGCATGCTCGCTCTCTAAATAAATAAATAAATAAATAAAATTTTAAGAGAAAAAAAAAACTTTCCATATTTTACAAATGAAAATCAGATCTGCTTTCTAAATGTCATTAGGTCAGTAGAAGGCAAATTAAATTTATTACAAAGGCTTAGTGTTCCAGAAAAATATAATCATGATGTGTAAATAAGAGATAAGTATATTAGTTGTTTCCTTAAGTTCTAAAACATACCCTAATGTTTTAATCGCTGTCTGGTTTGTAGAGTAAAATAGTATGAAAACAAAGTACTC
This sequence comes from Leptonychotes weddellii, assembly GCF_054177405.1. Taxonomy (NCBI): domain Eukaryota; kingdom Metazoa; phylum Chordata; class Mammalia; order Carnivora; family Phocidae; genus Leptonychotes; species Leptonychotes weddellii. The sequence goes on from NC_138383.1 coordinate 29,448,624, forward strand.
TAAAAGATATGAAGTATAATTCATTCTTTTAAAGTTATGGCTTATTAATTTCATATTATTTCTTTGTGCTCCCATATGCTTTGCTCCTTTTTCTTTTCATCGTATTCACATCTTGTTATTATTTTTAGTGGTTAAGAGCTTTAACTGCCTGAGTTCAATCCCACCTCTACTACTAACTGGTTGTGTAGCCTTGAACAAGTTTCTTTCTTTCTTTCTTTCTTTTTTTTAAAGATTTTATTTATTCATTTGAGAGAGAGAGAGAGAATGAGCGGGGCTGGGGAGAGAGAAAGGGAGAAACAGACTCCCCGCTGAGCAGGGAGCCTGATGTGCGACTCGATCCCAGGACCCTGGGATCATGTCCTGAACCAAAGGCAGACGCTTAACTGACTGAGCCACCCAGGTGCCCCCTTGAACAAGTTTCTTAATCTATGGTTTATTTAAGAGTTTTTCTCCTGTATAAAAGAGGTGTCATAATAATACTTTCCTCATTTATAAAACTGTGAGAATTAATTAAATTAAATAATGCATGTAATACACTTATCACAGTGCTTCAGAATAAGAATTTATAGGTTGGATGATGGCTGACTATTAGATTGTAAACTCCCTGAAGGATATATCAGACAACTTAGTAATCTCAGCACAGAGCATGGTGCTTAGTATATTTAATAGGCCATGTATGTTGAATTTATAGCTGTAAAGTAAAAAATTGTTTAACTTCTTTCCAACAGTTTTAACACAGGCTAAGCGGTATGCTTTTTTCATGCCAACTCTGCCGAGTTTGGTCTCTTTCTGTCGAGCGTTTCCTCCACTGTATGAGGATATTATGTCTTTGCTGATCCAGATCGGGCAAGTCTGTGCCTCTGATGTTGCTACTCAGACAAGAGACATCGATCCAATTATCACACGTAAGTAGGAACTGATTTTCAAAGTTGCTTTAATATCTCAAACATAAAGGCCAAACTCCTTTCCAGATTCCTTGCCTTAATTTATTTTTTTTTCCTTATGTTTTTAGGTCTTCAACAAATAAAAGAGAAACCCAGTGGATGGTCTGGTATCTGTAAAGATCCATCTTATAAAAATGGATCTGGGGACACTGGAAGTACAGATCCTGATGTACAGCTCTGTCATTGTATTGAAAGCACAATAATTGAAATAATAAACATGAGTGTTAGTGGAATTTAAAAAAAAAAAAAGTAAAATAAAAAAGTGAAGCTGTTTGCTGCATATACTCGATACAAATCTGCATCTTAAAACAACTCTAAACTGAATGGGAACAGTAACATCTTGGAATCATTAAACGATTCAGTTCAACATGAATAGAATTTAGAACTCTCTTTAAGAATTATGCTTGCTTGTATTTGATTGATAGTTCTTTGAATCTACTTTGCTGGTATGTTTATACTATAGCAGCGGAGCTTTTTTTTTTCCTATTGGGAGCACATTTAAGAAACTCATTACTAGAAAGTGAATTTGGCCTTGTATTTAGTTTTTGCAATGAAGAAATAGTGCCATGCTTTTAATTTCTTGTAAAGATGAGTCTGTCGATAGCCCTAGTGTTTAATGTCAGCTAGTAACAGTGTGACAATGAAGCAATGATGAGAGGGAGAAAAAGGGAAGGGAGAATTCAGGAAAAATTAAGAGTTTAAATACCCAATAGAAATCGCTAAAACTTGCAATGCAAGTAATAGTAATGCAAGATGGAATTCTGCTTCTCAAGAAATAGTATTGAGAAGGCAAGTAGCTTTTTGTAAATGATTTCCATGGAATTACAGATGAGAATTTTAAGACTTTACATATTTGCTTCAATTTTTACTAATATGGAGACATGTTTAAAGAGATACTTGAATAATTTGGAATTTTAAGATATTAATTTAGAAGTGTTTACAGAAACATCTTTGTGCAGAGAAGAACCTGAAAGGAGATCTCATTTAGTTTTTTTTTTTTTTTAAGATTTATTTTTATAATGTTTTACTGACTTACCTAATGGTCAGTGGAGGGAAATACATTGGTATCTAATTAAAGTTTAGAGCAGTGAAACACACCAGATTAAAGAGCCCTTGCTGTGCCATCAGGATTATAGTTCACGTCATAATTTTAGAAGATCTCTGAGTAAGAAAATATATACAGTGTTTGGACCTCAGGAAAAATTAAAAAGCATAACGTACCATGTTGCTGAAGGATTTTGCAGTCCTCTGTTAGTAACTTCCACTGATTAGGTAGATGCATTCAGGTAAACCATAGTCCTTATTTTTTCCCCTCAATTAAGTAACTAACATAGAAGTTACTTCTCCTTGCTTTCTGAGATATGCCTGAATGACACGCTCTTCCCAACCCCTTCAGTCCCCTGCCTTGAAACAGACCACTTGTAAAAGAAATTAGGTAGGCTAATAAGGAAGTGTGGTTTTTAAGAAAAGGAATTTTTCAATCTTCTCACTAGCATATAGGCACATGTTATTTTCCTCCTTTGTAAAATGGGATTACTACTGGCCCTACCTCATAAGGGTATTATGTAAGAACTAATTTGTAGCTGTTTCAAATCATGAAGTACACAGTATCCTAGATGATAGAATATTTATAACTTTTATTAGATGCTTAATGTTCAATTAAGTAATTTTGATGCAAAAAGTAAAAACATCCACTTAAAAAATACCGTAAGAATTTTCATATTTTTAAACAAGGCAGTTTTATAAGTCTTTTAACATTAAATACAACTGCTCCTGTTTTGTTTTGTTTATTTTTTAAACTGAGGCTTTGGAATATTTTGAGTGAGTAGGTAACCTCTAGGAAATCAGAAAAGGTTGAAATATGTTTTCTAATTAAATGCAGTGCACATTCCTGGATCACTTTTCAAAGACTGGTCAAAACCTGCTGTGTTAAAATAACATATGCTGTTTTTCATGAGATTGTTGATGATGTAAATAAAATGTGTAAATATATTAGTAAATGTTAATATTCATGTATTTTAAGTTAAGATTACAAGATTTGTCACAATGTGATTTTTTTTTTTATTCAAGTGAAAACAGATGTGTGCAGCTATTTTGAATATTGGTTTATAAACATTCATATTCTTTATTCAAATGAACTTGTAGTTTTTTGTGTTTCATTTCACTGCTACTAACTTGAAAGGGACATTTCAAAGGACTGGTATCCAGGACTGGCTCCAGATTCTGTGTCCCTTTCTGTTATGCCACATACATCAAATGGCAATACAAGGTTAGAGTCAGTTGAGAGCCTTAGGAATTTAGGAGAGGAAAATCAGAATAGCTACCCTGGAGCAGTTACTTAAAAGATTAGATACTAAAAAAATTTATAAATGCAGAGTAACAATTTGAAGGTATTTTTGAGGACTTATTTTTATAAATTATCCATCACTGTCTAAAAAATAAGTTACATTTTTAGTACTTTCTCTTCATCTTTGCTTATGCACACATATTGTCACATAATGGAATTTATAGTACCAAGTTGGAGGAGTCTTTTTTCATTTAATTTTATATGAAATTGTTTTTTGCAAGTTGCTTTATTTTTATAATTATGGTTTATAGTAATTTATTTTTATAATTTTATTGGCTTCATGATGATTGAATTGATATAACCATCTCCCCTGTTACTATACTGGGAAGTTTTTTTTTTTTTTTTTCCAATATTAGGCACCGTTATAAATTGAGGTATTACTACTTTTTCTTTCTTTTAGATTACTTATTTAGGATAAATTTCTGAGTCTGAGATGAGTAAAGGGCAGAATTTATTTTCATGACTATGTTTTGTCATTTGGGGACAATGTAGTAAAATGAAAGTGAGGCAAACAAATCAGCTCCCCTCCTGCTGCACCCTCTTGCCGCAAACCTCTCTCCCAAACCAATTTCTCGAATCTGAGAAAATGTCTCAGGACCCTAGTATTTTAGCCAAGTTTAGGTTATACGGAACTCTTTAAAAATGACAATTCAGAGAGATCACGATTAACCTAGTTTTGAGGAAATTTAAGTGTACTTCTTGGCAAAGAAGAATAAACCGGTCTCGGGAGGGACAGAGGTGGCTGAGCCTTAATAGAAGTAGAAGTCATGTGGTGCTGGAAGACCTCGCGAGCGTTTGTCTGGTTTAATTTGGTATCTGGGAAAGACTTAAATATTATGAGGTCCTGTAGCGGTTGTCATCGAACTTTTTCTCCTGGTTTGGCTCAGTCTGGCAATTCCCGCCTCAATCTTTTCGATAGCCCGGCTACTTGTAAGTTCGAATTTGAATTGAGTGGTACTGATGAATGCTCGGAGAACTCTGTTGGTCTACAGACTTTACGAATAGAGACTTCGAATTTCCAAGAAACCTATGCACGGGTTAAATAACCGGTTGCAAAAAGTCAAACGGAGAGAACTCTTTCCCTTTAAATCCGTAAGATTTGGACGTGTTGTTCCCTCTTCTGCTATTCGCCTTCCGGTGCCGCCAAGTACCTTGGGTCCATTCTTATTACGAAGGCTTCCATTGGGTGCCAGAGTGCTCGTCTCCTAGCCTTGCGCCAGGATTGGTTGCTTGATATCTAGTCCTGGCAGGTGATTGGTGATTGGTTGTCTGAGCTCGTCCGGCGATTGGATGTCGGGAATCGAAGGGGTGGGAGGCGGGAATTCGTCTGGGAGAGCGTTGTTGAGAGGACTGATGAGAAATGGAGGGGGAAGGCTGAGCACCCCCGACCCTGCGATCAGGCCCGGGTAGTAGCAGCCCGCTGAGGAAGAGAGAGAGGCCTGTGACCCTCTTTGCCAGAGCTGCACTGTATTTCCTTGCGGATATCTGTTTTCTTTTCTCCCGTGATTCGGAGCCCAGTCCGCGGTGCTTCAGTTTTCTTCAGGACAGGCAAGTCTGTCTCCCCGGGGGAGAGCGCGAAGCCTGCGGGAAGAGTGCTTTCTGCTTTCGCCCAAACTCCCCGCTGGCCCCTCGGTGTGGACTGGATCACTAGGGACTCTGGGATCTCGACGGGCTGAGGGAGGAAGGAAGTGTGAGGACGAAAACCTGGGGAGAAGGGAACCTGTTCTCCGCCCCCGGGAGCGGAGGCCTGTTAATATAGCCGGGGGCCTCGCGCTAACTCTTGGCAGCTGTGGGCGACGGCGGGAGGCAGATAATCCTGATGTGTTTTTGTTTTTGTTTGCTTTATTCCATTGTATGGGGGAAGCTACCCCATTTTGAGATGCCTGTGGCCACAACTGGGGCTGGGGTTGGATTGACTTCCAGTTTATATCCGAGTAACTAGGCCAGCGTTGGGTTGTTGGTTCAGTTTAAAGGGTTGGATTCCACCAAATCTCATTCTCAGAGCTTCACAGAATCACAAAATACTAGAACTGGAAAATACGTTAGAATAGTGTTTCTTTTGGAACACACAGGCTATGGTTAAGGTTATTACTGGCTTTCTAATCAGTTGCATTGCTATTTCAACCATCCCTCCATCCCCAGATTGAGTTTACTATTTTTTTTCACTTTTGCAAAGTGATACCAGTGTATATCATTTACCCCCTCTTTTTTCAGTTATATCTTTAGTGTATATTTCTGGGAATGAGAAATCTAAGGACTCTCTTTTCAGAAAAATGAAGTCATGCACAGAAACTTCCACATGCAATAACAAGAGATCACAGTTGCTGAATTATATCTATGTATCTTAGGTTCAGAAAAGGTGGTTTAGAAGGGTGGGGGGATTAAAGTAGATCACTTCTGTTTTAGATACTGGAGTTTTGCGCACATTTCTGTACAGAGGGAGAAGCAGGCTCCCAGCTGAGCAAGGAGCCAGATATGGGGCTCCATCCCTGAGCCCTGGGATCATGGCCTGAGCTGAAGGCAGAATCTTAACCAACTGAGCCACCCAGGTGCCCCTCTACTTTATTGTTTTTTAAAGATTTTATTTATTAGAGAGAACTAGCGTGGGGAGAGACAGAGGGACAAGCTGACTCCCTGTTGAACGGGGAGCCCATGTGGGGCTTGATCCCAGGACCCTGAGATCTTGACCTGTGGAGAAGTGAGAAGTTTTTTTTTTTTTTTTTTAAGATTTCATTTATTTATTTGACAGAGAGAGACACAGCGAGAGAGGGAACACAAGCAGGGGGAGAGGGAGAAGCAGGCTTCCCGCCGAGCAGGGAGCCCGATGCGGGGCTCGATCCCAGGACCCTGGGATCATGACCTGAGCGGAAGGCAGACGCCTAACGACTGAGCCACCCAGGCGCCCCCCCACTGATTTTTAAATAAGAATTATTGGGCACCTACTTAGTGCCAAGGCATTTTCTCCCTCATAACAGTTTTTAAGTTAGGGGTTATTACAGATAAGGATCTTAGTTTAGAGAAGTGAAGAGACATAATCAAGGTAAGGTATATGAGTTGTTTTCAGAACCTGGTCTAGAGTTTATACTAACTCCTAGTCCACAGCTTTGGCACAGCAGGAATACAAATCCACATTTGTCAGATTCCAAGACATGCTGTCAACCACTGTGATTTATAAGACTAGGAAATTCTTTTACTTTCCCATTTGTTTTGCTTAAACACTTGTTCCAATTTTTATTTCCAGACATCTGTCCTAGTGTTGGATATCTGGTTTTCTTTGGTATTGTTTCAATATTGATTTTCATTTCTGTTGCAGTTAGGAATCTGAAGTAAATAGTAAAGCATTATGTCTTCAGTTTGGTCTGAATATACAATTGGTGGGGTGAAGATTACCTTTCCTTATAAAGCTTACCCATCACAGCTTGCTATGATGAATTCTGTAAGTATTTTTCAATAGTTATTTTAAGTCTTTATTAAGATACAGGTGCTTATAATTCATGAGACTACATTCATTTTTCCAGATAGTAAATGGATTGAAAATTTTTGCCGGGTTCATTGAAGAACATCTAAACTTGGAAAAATAATACTGATCACTGCTAAACTGTATCTGTCCATTGTTATAATGGAGACAAAGGAGAACATTCTGAAAAATGTTCTCATCTCAGTTGGAACTTCTATTTACTTTGCAGAATTAGTGCTTTCTACAAAATATTTGCTATACATTACATAGAACAGTATATTTCTCACCATAATTTTTTTGAGATAGTTGTCATATAGAAAATTAATATACAAACTTAAGTAAACCAACTTTGTTAAATCTGATTATTTTACCATATTTACTTTATATCTTGTTTGTGAGCAAGAGTATTTATTTCACATATTTTAAATGTTGCATAATGATATGATACTATACCTACCTGCAGAAGTTGACTTTTTTTTTGCTTAACATTTTTAAGAGGCCTGTTGATTGTTAATCCATTTTACTTGCTGTATAGTATTCCATTATATGAACGTACCAGAATTTTTTTGTCCATTTTCTTTCGATAGACTTTTAAGTTGTTTACATTCTTTAGCAATTATAGACAATGCTGCTATGAACTTTCTTATACAGGTTTCCTTGTGTTCATGTGTGAAAAGTTTGGAGTATATACATAGGACTGGACTTGTTAGAGTTGGGGATCTTCAACTTTCCTAGGAATTGTTAATTTCTGTACTGAGTGGTTTTAACAGTTTACACTCCAATGAGCAGTATCCTCCATTAAGTTTTCATCAAAGATATTGATGTGCTATATTCTAGTTTTACAGAAATGATTAAGGCATAAATTACTTTTTTTCATTTCTTTTTTGCTTGATATGCTTTTAAGGCCATAATAATTTTAGGGAGAGGTATAAAGGAATAAAGTTTAGGTTTTCTCCCTTCTGCTATTGCTGTGCTCCTAGAAGTGCAACCTTACTTCTCATTGTATTTATACTTCTGATAGAGAGAGACCCTAATGAAGTAAATTGTTTATTGATATTTTTGTTGTTTTTGTGTCCATAGATTGTCAGAGGATTAAATAGTAAGCAACATTGTTTGTTGGAGAGCCCAACAGGAAGTGGGAAAAGCTTAGCTTTACTTTGTTCTGCTTTAGCATGGCAACAGTCTCTTAGTGGTAAGTAGTTGGTTGATACCTTCAGGTTCCTTAGTGGGACCAGAAAAAAATATTTTAATAAAGTACTTTTTATCCAAAATGACTCAACCATGTTCTAGCTAGCTAATTTAAGTACAGATTCTCTTTTAAGGTATTTCTTTATAAGTTGTATATCTTCCTTTTTTATTTTATATTGTTTTATTTTATTTATTTATTTGAGAGAGAGCAAGTGAGCAAGGGAGCAGGGAGAAGAGCAGAGGGAGAGGGAGAAGCACAGGTTACCCGCTTGAACCAGGGAGCCTGATGTGGGGCTTGATCTCAGGACCCTGAGATCATGACCTGAGCAGAAGGCAGATGCTTAACCAACTGAGTCATCCATTTGCCCCAAGTTACAGAGCAAAATATGTTGTTAATTCTAAAACAGTTTTGAACACAGTATAGTCTATTTGATGATTCAGAGTCTAATAAGAATCTTGGATGCTTAGTTATTATGAAAATGATTATGATATTTTGTATGTAAAAGTGTAAGAGATGGGCCTGTCATGGTGCTATAACATACACAAATAATTGCTTTGAATAAATCCTTTAATATATTTCCTTATCTGTCCCTTCTTTATAACATCAGACCATAGAATATATAAAGAAAATATTCTAATTGATTTTTCTACTTGTTTGGATGCCAGATAAGCAAAAGTTTATTATAATATTGTTTTCATAAATACATATTATTTTCTATTACTTTTACTTTATTTGCTAACAAAGGCCCGTAACATTCACTTTTATGAAAGACTAGCTGATATACCTAATAAATCTGAAATACAGTATTGGATATATTTTAGTTACATAATTAGATGGATATGACCTAAAGCATTAGGAGAATTTAAAGTTAACCATGAGTGTATGTAGGTATGTACATATGTATTTTTATGTGTGTGTGTGTATATATGTTTTTTAAAAGGAAATGTGCTCCTGATAAGACTATTAAAGAATAAATATTTTATAACTTTTGTTGTTCATTTTGAGTGTTAATGATGTTACTCTTTGGGGAAAAGTGAGATAATCTGTTAATAACTTAAAATTTTAATGGGAGACTGAAAAATAGAATTAGTAGTATTTATGTAGTACAGATGGGAAAATAATGTCAATACTGTTCATAGAAAATAGATTAATTATTCACCTTTTTTTAGTATCTGTGAACTGTGTATTTATACATGTAGGCCATTGCTTCTTGGCCTTTTGGCTAAGATCAAGGGTAGTATACATGTAGGCACACAATGTAGACCTCCGTAAGGTTATGTATTCTATTTAAGTATTAAAAATTACCTGTTTTATTTGAATATTGACCTTAAAATATATTTTGATACGTGTATCAGAATTGATACATCATGAAACATGTTTCTATTTGAAATAGATACATAAAGTGGGAATGATTTAACCCTTATATATTTACATTATTTAATGTATTGAGCTTTGTTTCTTCAGGGAAATAGTAGTAATTAAGAATATACTTTAGGTCTCGGGACGCCTGGGTGGCTCAGTCGGTTAAGCGTCTGCCTTCAGCTCAGGTCATGATCCCAGGCTCCTGGGATCGAGTCCTGCATCGGGCTCCCTGCTCCGCGGGGAGCCTGCTTCTCCGTCTGCCTCTGCCTCTCTCTCTCTATCTCTCATGAATAAATAAATAAAAATCTTTAAAAAAAAAAAAAAATCCTCCTTTAAAAAAAAAAAAAAAAAGAATGTACTTTAGGTCTTTATTTTAATCTTCCCTGCTTGATATTTTAATAAATCTCAATATAAGTGAATACCCAAGTGGTTAACATTATTATTCTTTGACTATTACCAGATTTTTACAAATTATGTAAATTGATGATAACTTCTCTATAAGTGTTTCTGGTATAAGTGTTTCTCTCTTGTAATTTGATGCTGGAGATAGGGTGACCGACTTGCTTATATCTGCCAGGTACTTTTCCAGTTTAGCACTGAAAATCTTGTATCTTAGGAAACCTCCCAATCTCATGCAAACTGGGTGGTCGCTCACCGTAGTTGCAGAGGAAGATTAATGTTTTTTAAAGAGAAATATTACAACTTGGGTTCTTTCATTTTTTTTAGGGAAGCCAGTGGATGAAAGCTTAAATAAAAAAGCTGAAGTACCATCATCATGTTGTTGTGTATGCCATTCAAAGAATTTTACAAACATTGACTTGAACCAAGGAACTTCACATCATTTCAACGGTCCAAGTACACCACCTTCTGAAAGAAATGACACTTCATCAACTTGTCAAGGTAGTTTATATTTTGCCTGGCTCTGTTGGTATCTGTAGTAGCCTTAAATTATTGCTGTTGTGAGACTTAAATTTGTTTAGCATAATTGACTATTTATCTCCACCTAATTTCTCTGGAATTATTTTTAGATAACACATAGGTTAGGCAGATATCCCTGGACTGTTTTATTGGCTTGACTTCTAATTTATTCAGACATTTTGCTAGCTTAAATCATTTTTTGAAGAAGGCAATGCACAATAAATGATATTTAGAAATTGATCTTATTTGTAGGTAGTATTGTTAATTATGTGTTAGAATTTTTGGGGTGTCTGAATGGCTTAGTCCGTTGGGCATCCAACTCTTGGTTTCCACTCAGGTGGTGATCTCGGGGTTGTGGGATTGAGCCCCTGGTTGGGCTCTGCACTAGGTGGGGGGACTGCTAGCTGGGGAGACTGCTTGGAATTCGCTCTTTCCTCTCCCTCTGCTCCTCCCTCCATTTGCATGCACCTGTGCCTCCCTCTCTCTCTCTCAAATAAATAAAATCTTAAAAAAAATTACATGTTAGAATTTTTAAAAAACACACTGATTTGTTTGTTTGTTTTTTTAAAGATTTTATTTATTTATTTGACAGAGAGAGACACAGTGAGAGAGGGGGAAGCAGGCTTCCCGCTGAGCAGGGAGCCTGATGTGGGGCTAGATCCTAGGACCCTGGGATCATGACCTGAGCGGAAGGCAGACGCTTAATGACTGAGCTACCCAGGCACCCCTAAAAAAACACTGATTTGTAAGACAAAATGCAATTAGCCTCATTTATTCATCCTTAGGAGTTTGCCTGAACTTCTGAGGACAGTATATCTTATATGAGGCTTTTTTTTTTTTTTTAACATACATTAGTTTTTTTAATTGAAGTATAGTTGGCATACTATAATACATACATTAGTTTCAGGTGTACAACATAGTGATTCAACAAGTCTAGGTGTTATTCTGTGCTCACCCCAAGTATGTCTACCATCCGTCACCTTATGCTATTACAGTGCCATTGACTGTATTCCCTATGCTGTACCTTTTATCCCTGTGACTTATTTATTCTGTAACTGGAAGCATGTATCTTCCATTTCTTTCTGGCAACCATCACTTTGTTCTCTGTATTTATGGGTCTATTTCTGCTTTTTGTTTGTTTATTCATTTGTTTTTTAGATTCCCCACATAAGTGAAATCATATTGTATTTGTCTTTCTCTGACTTACTTCACTTAGCATAATACCCTCTAGGTCCATCCATGTTGTCACAAATGCCAATATTTCATCCTTTTTTATGGCTGAGTAGAGAATCAGATATGTTTTAAATATGATCCTGAAACAGTTCTTACTAGATTTTTTAAAGAGAAGTATACTAAGAATATCACAAGATTATTAATTTTTAAAAATATTTCTTTGGCTTTGAGTATATGGAAAGGATTAACAACCATTATTTACCTAAGCCAAAAACTGAGGAGACATCCTATACACTTTGTTCTTCCTTATTTCTCCTCTATCTCCATTGATACCTCCTTAGTCCAAAGTGCCATCTCTTGGTTAGAGCATGTAATAACTTCTTTTCCTGCTTTTACTCATGCCATCCTTTAATCACCTGGCAGGAAGCAAAGAGGTTGCCATGATTGACTTAAGTCTAAAGAGTATCCGCGTCTTTTTTTTTTTTTAGATTTTATTTATTTATTTGGTGGAGGGAGAGAGACAGAGGGAAGAGCGGAGGGAGAGGGAGAAAATCTCAAGCAGACTCCTGATGAGTACGGAGTCCCATGTGGGGCTCCATCTCATGACCCTGAGATCACGACCTGAGACGAAATCAAGAGTCAGGCACTTAACCAACTGAACCACCCTGGTGCCCCTAAATAGTATCCACTTCTAAAACGAAGGGTGGAGTTATCTTCTTCTAAAACACATGACCATGTGTGGAGGAGGGTAGCTGCTTGAACTAAAGTATGATTCTGTTAGGAATGAGGAAGAGGTGGTTGAATACATGCTGAAGAGGTGACCAATAGTGTTGTCTATACTGTTTTGACCCTTAGCCCTTTTGGCTTTCTTTCCGTTCCTTAAGAGGATCATGCTTTCGCCTGCCTCCTCAGAGCCTTTGTTTATGTTAGTGTTTCTTCTGAGGAAAGTCCCATCTTCCATTTGTTATCCTGCATTTCCTTTAGGTCTCAGCTTAAATGTCATTTCCTTGAAGGAGCCATACTGACCTTTCTGTCAGACTAGATTTGGTTTCCCTATTATATTCTGTCCTCTCACTGGGCCTCTCCTTCATAGCACTTGTCACAGTTTGCATTATCCATATGCCTGTGTACATCATTTATCAGGCTCTGCTTCCTGTAGCAGACTATATACTCCTTGAGGTCCGGGACCATGTCAGTTTGCTTATCATTGTATTTTTATTTTTATTTTATTTTATTTATTTTTTTAAAGATTTTATTTATTCATTTGAGACACAGAGATAGAGAGAGAGAGAGCATGAGGAGAGAGAGAGGCAGAGGCAGAGGGAGAAGCAGGCTCCCTGCTGAGCTAGGAGTCCGATGTGGGGCTCGATCCCAGGACCCTGGGATCATGACCTGAGCCGAACGCAGACGCTTAACCATCTGGGCCACCCAGGCGCCCCTTATCATTGTATTTTTAGTACTTAGCAGAGTGCCTGGCATATGGTAGGTGCTAGATAAATATTTGTTGTATGAATGAATGGAATTGACTTTGAGATAATTAAAGGAGTTCTGGTTTATGTTTATATACAACCTGTTTTTTTTTAAGATTTTATTTATTTATTTGAAAGAGAGAGAGAGCACAAGCAGGGGGAGCAGCAGAGGAAGAGGGAGAAGCAGGCTCACCACCAAACAGGGACCCCAACTGGGGGCCTGATCCCAGGACCCTGGGATCATGACCTGAACCAAAGGCAGACGCTTAACTGACTAAGCCACCCAGGTGCCCCTACAACCTGTATTTTTTTTTATTTTATTATTTTATTTTTTTAAAGATTTTATTTATTTATTTGAGAGAGAGAATGAGATAGAGCATGAGAGGGGGGAGGGTCAGAGGGAGAACCAGACTCCCCGCTGAGCAGGGAGCCCGATGCGGGACTCGATCCCAGGACTCCAGGATCATGACCTGAGCCGAAGGCAGTTGCTTAACCAACTGAGCCACTCAGGCGCCCCCTGTATTTTTTTTTAAAACAGCCTTATTGAAATATACTTGATGTAATTATATATATAAATGGTACACTTTGATAAGTTTTGACATAGGTGTACCTCCATTAAAGCATCAGGATAGTGAACATGTCCATCACTTTCAAAAGTTTTCTCTTGCCCCTTTGTTACCTCCCTCCTTCCCAAGCCTCCATGACTCACTCTTTCCAAACAACCACTGATTTGCTTGTAGATTAGTTTGCATTTTTTTTAGAGTTTATTTACATGGAATTGTAGTTTGTACACTTATTTGTCTAGCTTCTTTCACTTAACATAATTCTTTTGTTGTGTTTGTTGTGAAACATAATTCTTCTGAAATTTATCCATGTTGTTGCATGTATCGACAGTTTGCAGTTTGTTAATTTTTATTGTTGAGTAATATTCTATCGTATGGGTATACTACAAATTGTTTATCCAGTCACCTACTGATGTATATTTGAATTGTTTCTAGTTTCAAGCTATTACATATAAAGCTACTGTGAATATCTCTGTATAAGTCTTTGTGATGGACATGTGCTTTCATTTTTTTAGAGTAAATACTAGAAATAACTGGATCACTTATGTTTAACTTTGTAAGAAACTTCCAAACTGTTTCCCAAAGTGGTTTTACCATTTTACATTCCCACCAACAGTGGTTGGGAGTTCCCATTTCTTTACATCCTTGTCAATGCTTTGTGTGATCAGTCTTTTTTACCATTCTGCTAGGTATGTAGTGGTATCTCATTGTGGTTTTAATATGCATTTCCCTAGTCACTTATGACAGTTGAGCATCTTTTCATGTGCTTATTAGCCATCTGTATCTTTGATGAAATGTCTGTTCAAATCTTCTGCTTGTTTTTTGTTTTTTTCTTATTGTTAAGTTTTGAGAGTTCTTTATATATTTTGAGTACAAATTTTTTTATCAAATATGATTTTAGCTTTTACTTTTAGCTTGAGATCTATTTCTAGTTAATTTTGTAGATCGTGTGAGGTATAGATCCAAGTTCATTTGTTTTGCATATGGATATTTAATTGTTTGGCACCATTTATTGAAAAAGCTATTTTATCCACTGCTTTGCCTTTGTGCCTTTGTAAAAAATCAGTTGTCAATATATATGCAACCTGCATTTTAATGTGACTGTGAGTTAAAGTTGTTTAGAACAGTCTCTTGAAGAATCAGATGGAATCAGGGTTATATTTTGGTACTCTGTATTTTTAAGTAAGTTCTTTAATACGATATAACCTAATCACAGAAAAGTTCAGGGATTGTAAGTGTATAAGCTTGATGAATTTTCACAAAGTAAACAGTCATGTAACTACCACCTAGATAAAAAACATGGGACATAGCCTCTACCGTAGAGGCCCACCCTAATTGCTATCCTCCCTTCTGTCACCATTGATGATTTTTACCTCCAAAGAAATGGAATTACATGTGTACTCTTGCACATTGTGTTGCCTGTCTGCTTTTGCTTAACATTGTATTTTTGAGATTCATTGGTGGTGTTGCATATAGTACTAGGTTTTGTATATTATTTCTACCATTTATTAATCTGCTCTACAGCTGTTAGGCATTTGAGTGGTTTTTTTTTTTTTTTTTTAATTTTTTATTTATTTGAGAGAGAGAGAGCACATGAGAGGGGGGAGGGTCGGGAGGGTCAGAGGGAGAAGCAGACTCCCTGCCGAGCCGGGAGCCCGACGCGGGACTTGATCCAGGGACTCCAGGATCATGACCTGAGCCGAAGGCAGTCGCTTAACCAACTGAGCCACCCAGGCGCCCAATTTGAGTGGTTTTTATTTTTGGTTATTAATGCTATTATCAACATTCTTTTTTTTTTTTTGGGATTTAGAGATTTTATTTTATTTATTTATTTATTTTTAAAATTTTGTAAATTTATTATTATGTTATATTAATCACCATACATTACATCATTAGTTTTTGATGTAGTGTTCCATGATTCATTGTTTGCATATAATACCCAGTGCTCCATGCAGTACGTGCCCTCTTGACTACCCATCACCAGGCTAACCCATCCCCCCACCCCCCTCCCTTCTAGAACCCTCGGTTTGTTTCTCAGAGTCCATAGTCTCTCAAAGTCCATAGTCTCCCCCTCCGATTCTCCCCCTTCATTCTTCCCCTCCTGCTATCTTCTTTTTTTTTTAACATATAATGTATTTGTTTCAGAGGTACAGGTCTGTGATTCAACAGTCTTATATTATCAACATTCTTGTTCATGCTAGTGCAAATGGATATTTTTTACTAGATATATACCTAGAAATGGAATTGCTGGTCATAGTATGTGCTTATGTTCAGCTATAATAGATATTGCTAACATTTTCCAAAGTGGTTGAACCAATTTATTTACCCTTCTGCCCTACATCTAGCAGTATTTAGAAGTTACATTGTTCAATATTCCTGTTAACACTTAATATTTCCAGTTGTTTAAAATTTTAGCTGTTCTGGTGCATCTGTGGTGTTCTCCTGAATTTTAATTGGTATTTGTCTGGTGACTGATAAGGTTGAGCATCTTTTTATATGTTTATTGGTTATATGAATATCCCCTTTAGTGAATTGCCTATTTAAGTTGTTTGTCCATTTTTCTATTGGGTTGTTTCTTAACTAATTTCTAGGATTTTTTTTTTAAATATATTCTAGATAGATCTTGTTTCTTTATATGTTATATTTTAAAGACTTTGATAAACTTCCTACAAACTCCCCTGCTATAAATATAAAGAACAAGAAGATAAGCCTTTTTTTATATGAATATAATGTGACTTTTAAAAAATGAGTTGGGGTTAATCTAATTTTGGCACATGGCAATTCAGTTTTTCTGAAACTAAATTATTGTTTGGGGTGGATATTTCCTACCCTTTAGTGGGCCCATACAAATTTGCCCCTTGATTTATTTGGAGCAGAGTTTCTCAACAAAGGCACTATTATATTTTGAATGGGATAATTCTTTGTTATGGGGGCTGTCCTATGCATTGTGGGATGTTTAGCAGCATCTCCTAGGTCTCAACCCACTAGATGCCAGTAGTATTCCTGTCTTTTTTGACAACTAGAAATGTCTATGCCCAATGTCCCCTGGGTTGGGACTTGGGGTGTTAAAAGTGCCCCAGTTGAGGGCGCCTGGGTGGCTCAGTTGGTTGGGCGACTGCCTTCGGCTCAGGTCATGATCCTGGAGTCCCTGGATCGAGTCCCGCATCGGGCTCCCTGCTCGGCAGGGAGTCTGCTTCTCCCTCTGACCCTCCCCCCTCTCATGTACTCTCTCTCATTCTCTCTCTCTCAAATAAATAAATAAAATCTTAAAAAAAAAAAAGATAAAAAGCTTTAAAAAAAAAAAAAAAGTGCCCCAGTTGAGAACCAAGATCTAGATTCATTTTGTGGGTATTTTACCAGTTTGACAAAAAAATCACAGAGCGCAAAATTATATGTCTTTTCTAAAATATATATGGAAACGCAAAGTACTAAGACATTCTTCAAGAACCAGGTCAAGGTGAGAGGACTTTATCTATGAGATATCCTGATTTTTTATATATAAAGCTATAGTAATTAGAACAGTTTAATATTAGCACAGTGTTAGACCAGTGGAAAACAATAGAGAACCCAAATTCAGTTCCACATCTATCTAGAAACTTGATTATTTATAGAAGTAATGTCTAGGGGTACCCGGGTGGCTCAGTTGGGTAAGTGTCTGACTCTTGATCTTAGCTCAGGTCTTGATCTCAGGGTTGTGAGTTTAAGCTCTGCATTGGGCTCCATGCTGGTGTGGAGCCTACTTTAAAAAAAAAAAAAAAAAAAAAGGCATGTTTACAGAGCAGAGGACTAAGTAGGGACTTTTTTTTTTTTATAAGCGGTACTTAGATATCCTTATGAAAAAATTTAAATTGGAGTCCTACTTTATGCCATACACAAAAATTCATTCCAGGCAGATTAAAGATTGAGGTATGAAAGGCCTTTTGTGGTTCCATACAAATTTTAGGACTGTTTGTTCTAGTTCTGTGAAAAATGCTGTTGGTATTTTGATAGGGATTGCATTAAATCTGTAGATTGCTTTCAGTAGTTTAGGCATTTTTAACAATCTTTGTTCTTCCAGCCCATGAGCATGGAATGTCTTTCCATTTCTTTGAGTCGCCTTGAATTTCTTTCATCAGTGTTTTGTAGTTTTCAGAGTACAGGTATTTCACCTCTTTGGTTAAGTTTATTCCCAGGTATTTTATTGTTTTTGGTGCAGTTGTAAATGGGATCATTTTCTTAAGTTCTCTTTTTGCTGCTTCATTATAAGTGTATAGGAATGCAACAGATTTCTGTACATTGATATTGTATCCTGAAAATTTACCAAATTCATTTATCAGCTCTAGTAGTTTTTTGGTGGAGTGTTTAGGGTTTTCTGTATATAGTATTATGTCATCTACAAATAGGGAAAGTTTTACTTCTTCCTTACCAATTTGGATGCCTTTTATTTCTTTAGGTTGTCTAATCACTGTGGCTAGGTCTTCCAGTACTATATTGATTAAAGTGATGAGAGTGGACATCCTTGTCTTGTTCCTGACCCTAGGCTCTCAGTTTTTCACCATTAAATATGTTCGTTGTGGGTTTTTCATATAAGGCCTTTATTATGTTGAGATATGTTCCCTTAGACCTGCATTGCAGAGGGTTTTTATCATGAATGGATGTTGTACTCTGTCAAATGCTTTTTTTGCATCTATTGAAATGATCATATGGCTTTTATCCTTTCTCTTATTGATGTGACATATGACTTTGATTGTTTTGCTTCAATAACCAAAGCAATTTTGAAAAAGAAAAACAAAACTAGAGGTACCACAATTCCACAGTTCAAATTACAATATAAAGCAGTAGTAATTAAAATAGTATGATACTGGCCAAAAATAGACCCACAGATCCACATATCAAGAAAACCCAGAAATAAACCCACAATTACATGGTCAATTAGTCTTTGACAAAGGAGGAAGGAGTATACAATGGAAAAAAGTCTCCTAAAAAAATGGTGTTGGGAAAACTGGACAGCCACATGCCAAAGAATGAAACTGGACCACTTTCTTTCACCATACATAAAAATAAACTCAAAATGGATCAAAGACCTAAATGTAAGACCTGAAACCATAAAAATCCTTGAAGAAAGCACAGGCAGTAATCTCTGACATTGGCTATAGCAACATTTTTCTAGATATGTCTCCTAAGGCAAGGGAAATAAAAGCAAAAACAAATTACTGGGACTACATCAAAATAAAAAGCTTCTGTGCAGCAAAGAAAGCAAGCAACACAACTAAAAGGCAACCTCCTGAATGGCAAAAGATATTTGCAAATGAAATATCTGAAAAGGTTAGTATCCAAAATGTGTGAAGAACTGATACAACTCAATACCCCAAAAAATAATTCAATTAAAAAATGGATAGAAGACATGAGCAGATATTTCTCTGAAGAAGACGTATAGATGGGCAACACACGTGAAAGATGGTCAGCATCACTCATCATCAAAGAACTGCAAATCAAAACCACATGAGATACTACCTCATACCTGTTAGAATGGCTAAAATCAAAAACACAAGAAAACAAGTGTTGGTAAGGATGTGGAGATAAAGGAACCCTCTTGCACTGTTGGTGGGAATGCAAATTGGTGTAGCCACTGTAGAAAACAGTATGGAGGTTCCTCAAAAAATTAAACATAGGACTACCCTGGGGCACCTGGGTGACTCAGTCAGTTATGTGTTTGAGTTCAGCTCACGTTTATAATCTTGGGGTCCTGGGATCGAGCCCTGCATTGGGCTCCCTGCTCAGTGGGGTCTGCTTGTCCCTCTCCCTCTGCTCCTTCACCCCTGCTTATACTCTTTCTGTCTGTCAAATAAATAAAATCTTTAAAAACAAAGGAAGAAAAAAAACAGAACTACCCTACAATCTAGGAGTTGCACTACTGGGTATTTACCCCCCAAAATACAAAAACACTAAATCAAAGGGATACATGGACTCTTATATTTATTGCAGCATTAATTGAATAGCCAAACTATGACTTTGTATCCATTGATAGCAGCCCAAGTATCCATTGATAGATGAATGGATAAGAAGATGTGGTATATATATATACAACGGAATATTATTCAGTCATAAAAAGAATGAAATCTTGTCATTTCCAACAACATAGAACTAGAAAGTATGTTAGGCCAGTCAGAGAAAGACAAATACCATATGATTTCACTCATGTATGGGATTTAAGAAACAAAACAAATGAGCCAAGGGAAAAAAAGCAGAGACAAACCAAGAAACAGACTCGTAACTATAGAGAACAAATTGATGGTTACCAGAGGGGAAGTGAGTGGGGGGTGGGGGAATTTATAGGATGGGGATAAAAGAGTACACTTATGAAGATGAAAAAAAATTATGAAAAAAAGAAAGTCATCCGGAAGGATTCATTCTGAAAGATAAGTAGTGATTAGTTCAGAGAGGAAGAATTAGAAATGAGCAAGTGAAGGAGGGAGGGAGGGAAGTGGATGGCATTTTACTATTTCTTATTTATACTTCTAATTTGCTTAAATCTTTTACAGTGAGCTTATATTAGTTGGTAACTTTTTAAAACTTCAAGCTATTGGGGGCACCTGTCTGGCTCAGTGGGTAGAGCATGGAACTCTTGGTCTCAGGGTTGTGAGTTCAAGCCCCATGTTGGGCATAGAGCTTACTTAAAAAAAAAAAAAAGTTAAAAAGGGGCATCTGGCTGGGTTAGTCAGTAGAGCATGTGATTCTTGATCTCTGGGTTGTGAGTTCTGGCCCTCTGTTTGGTGTAGAGATTACTTAAAAATAAAATCTTAAAAAAACAAAAAGGTTTTGGATTATGTCGGAAACAGGTTTGGAATCAATTCCATTGTTTACCTTGGGCACTTACTCCATCTTTCTATGTACTGTAAAATAATAATTGCTACTTCATGGGATGGTAGAAGGAGCTGATCTGTGTAAAACTTTTAGCCCACTGCCTGATACTAATAAAATTGAATTGTATAGGTCAAAAAAAAGAAAAAAAAAACCCTAAGTATGAAAGACAAGACCATTAAGATTTTAGAATATAGTGATATTTGTTTATTTATATATTTATTTAGAGCACTCAAGAGTGTGAGTGGTGGGTGGGGGGGTGCAGAGTAGAGAGAGAATCTTTTTTTTTTTTTTTTAAGATTTTATTTATTTGAGAGAGAGAGAGAGCATGAGTGGGTGAGGGGCAGAAGGAGAGGGAGAAGCAGACTCCCTGCTGAGCAGGGAGCTGGATGTGGGGCTCTATTACAGAACCCTGGCACCATGACCTGAGCTGAAGACCGATACTTAACTGACTGAGCCACCCAGGCACCCCTGAGAGAGAATCTTATGCAGGCTCCATGCCCAGCACAGAGCCTGATGCAGGTCTTGATCCCCATGACCCTGAGATCATGACCTGAGCTGAAATCAAGAGTCAGTCGCCCAACTGACTGAGTCACCCAGGTGCCCCTAGAATACAGTGGTATTTAAACTATGTTCCTAAGAGTCATAGGAAAAAAATATGGCCTCTGGGGGGGGGGTGGGGGCAATGAGTCAGGGAAGTTCTAGGTCCTTTATTCTACTTTAGAAATTTTAGGCAATATTTCTTTAAGATATATAGTCCTCTCGGAAAAAACTTGAAAATCAATGCTGTGTGGCATAGATTTACGTGTGTTTTTACAGACTCAAACTTGGCTTTTGAAAATAGTATTGGACCTGCTTTCAGGGCTTTCTTCTCTAATAGTCTGTAAATTTATTAAGGCCAGAGGCTGTTTCTTTTTTACTGTTTTCCATGATGTCTGGAATTGTATGGACTCAGTAAAAGCTTGTTAAATGAATTCAAGCCCTGGGAGTGGAGGGAATGTATAGAGAAGAGCTGAGAGGAAGGAAGGTACTTTTAAGAGCACTCACATTTAGGGAAAAGGAGAAACCAATGTATAGGAACAGTTAAGAAAAGTGTTACAGAAATTAAGGAAAAAGGAAATGTGTGTGTTGTATTTCAAGAAGACAGTGTTATGTTTGGCTGTATCCCTAGAAGTTATGCTGATGGATTTTGGAGTCAGACAGCAGGAGTCACTCATATCCATGCTTTGCCTCTTACTAGCTATATAATATTGGGCATACTGACTTGACTTCTTAAAAACCTAGTGTTCACATTTATTATGTGGGTTAATATTAAGTGATTAAGAGGTCACTGATGACCTTCAGGGTAGTGGGATTAAAAGACAGATTATAGGAGCTTGATTCTGCTGTATTTTGAAGCCTAAAGAACATATAGAAGCTTAGTGGGGAAGAACATTGAGACACTATAAAGAAAGATTTTTATATAAATGAAATACATTTTCTTGTGAGACCCTTACAGTTATATTTTTTAAACCACATTATTGGGAGTCGTTTACAAAAACATAAACCTATTAAATCAGAATTGGACTTTCCTATTGAAAGCATATTTCTCAAAATGTTATATCTTTTTTAAGTAAACTCAGTGGTAAAGAAATGCTTTTAAATATGTTGAGCTTTTCATGTTTTAAAGTATGTTTTGAAATTTTGAGAAGTCTTAACATCTTGATTCTAATTTTTCCTAGAAAAATTGCCTAAGTATAAGTTTTTTATGCTAATTTTTTATGACTTCTTATATAAGACTTTCCTGAAAAAACTACGCTGGCTGCAAAGCTATCTGCCAAGAAACAGGCTTCCATAAAAAGAGATGAAAATGATGATTTTCAAGTAGAGAAGAAAAGAATTCGACCCTTAGAAACCACACAGCAGGTAAACAGTTTATTGGCAGTGAAATAATACCGTTATCACTGTACACGAGAGTTAAGTATCAATCAAGTTTTCAGTGGCACTTGTACAATTTAATTGGGTTATATCATAGAAATTAAATGGTAAATTATTGTAAGTTCATTTTGTATAGTTATGCATTACAAAGGAGTTTGTTGTTATAGTAGATTACTCATAATAACATGTCTTTAAAGTGAAACAGCATGGTGCTTTTCTATATATGAAGAATTTGATGGTAAAATATTTACTTAAGGCATATATTGGTAATACAGATACTTTGTACTTTTTAAGTCCTCTGTTGTTTTTACCTAATTATGGCATTTTCTTTTGGTCAAAATATCTCTGATATGAATATTTTTGTTATTGATAGTTTAGCATAATGACAAGGTTTATTCTTATTTATTGAGTTTTAACATCAATACATGATAAAATGTATCTTTTTTTTTTTTAAGATTTTATTTATTCACTTGACAGCGAGAGAGGGAATACAAGCAGGGAGAGTAGGAGAGGGAGAAGCAGGCTTCCCGCCGAGCAGGGAGCCCCATGCAGGGCTCAATCCCAGGACTCTGGGATCATGACCTGAGCTAAACGCAGACGATGAACGACTGAGCCACCCAGGCGCCTTGATAAAATGTTTATTTCTAAAAATTACTGAAAGACCTGAATTACTAAATATTTTATATGAAATGTGTTTTTCATACATGAATACAATGTTTTTGGTTTTTTTTTTAAGATTTTATTTATTTATTTGACAGAGACACAGTGAGAGAGGAAACACAAGCAGGGGGGAGTGGGAGAGGGAGAAGCAGGCTTCTCACCGAGCAGGGAGCCTGATGTGGGACTTGATCCCAGGACCCTGGGACCGTGACCTGAGCTGAAGGCAGACGCTTAACGACTAAGCCACCCAGGCGCCCATGAATACAATGTTTTGTCATAGAGTTCATGGCAGTGAGGTAGGGAGATAGGCTAGGACTTTGATAGACTTAGTTACAAATAAAGAGATTATTATAATTAATTAGCGTGTCCTTTGTAGATAATTATATATTTCTAATTGAATATACTCAAAAAGTGTTTGCGTTCTTCTGTAGTTTATCTATTCTACTTATAATCTTTATTAACTTCCATAGTTAAACTTTGATTTTAGAAATAGAATGAACTAGTTTATTTTTGGAAAAGTAGTGATTACAAATGAAGTATGAATCTGTATAGATTTTCTTCTTCAAAATGTGTACATAGAGTTGGATGTTGTGTGATAGGGCTCAACAAATAACATTTATTCTCTGACTTAATTGACTCTCATTTCTTTTTTGGTAGGAATGGGATTATCAATAGAAATGGTTTTTTTTTTCCACTTCATAATTTAAGTAAATAGGTTTTTGGCAAGTAGGAAAAGGCATAGACAGTTTAGAAAGAAAACTTAGTGGTATTTATAGAAGAAATTTAGTCAAGTACAATTTGAATTATCAAATATCTAGTAAGTAATAATAATACTAATAGTCAAATAATTTATTTTATCATGTAGGAAATCATAACTATTTACATTTAAAATTTTTATTCTGAGTTTTTAAAAATTATTTATTTTTTAAAGATTTATTTAGTTGAGAAAGATAGAGTTTGGGGGCAGAGAAGGGTAAAGAGAGAGGGAGAGAGAGAATCCCAAGCAGGCCAGTGTGGAGCCCCACACAGGGCTCTATCCCACAACCCCGAGATCATGACCCAAGCCGAAACCAAGAGTTGGACACTCAACTGAATGAGCCCCCACCAGCCGCCCCTGAGTTTTTGTAATTTAGAATGAAGTTTTATTTTTATTTACTTTTACTTTCCAATTAGGTATGTAATTGAACTTTGCTATAATACTACACTTGATATCCGTATGGTAGGACTATTTATGGGAAGATCATTTTACAATACTAGAGTTTTGACACATGACTAATTAAAGCTATTTTGGTTAGGATTTGAGAGATATAAGGAGCTCATTTCTGGGGCGCCTTGGTGGCTCAGTCGTTAAGCAACTGCCTTCGGCTCAGGTCCTGGTCCCAGGGTCCTGGGATCGAGCCCTGTATCAGGCTCTCTGCTCAGCGGGAAGCCTGCTTCTCCCTCTCCCACTTCCCCTGCTTGTGTTCCCTCTCTCGCTGTGTCTTTCTCTGTCAAATAAATAAAATCTTAAAAAAAAAAGAAGTGCTCATTTGTATTTTTAAAAATTGTTTGATTATTGCCAGTTAGAAAAAGTCATCTTTTTTTTAATGCTGAAAACATATCGAAAACTATTTTGACCTTCAAGAATAACTGGCCTGCTCAGACTTTTGTTTACATTAAACTTCCATTTTGGTTCTGTGTTTACAGATTAGAAAGCGTCATTGTTTTGAAAAGGAGGTACATCATTTGGATGCAAAAGTTGCTTCACGGAAGACCACAAAACTCAACTCTCCATTAGGAAAGATAAACTCCTTTTCTCCACAAAATGTATGTATTTATGCCATTGTTCAGTTTAAAGAAGGAAAATGTGGAATTTGCTAAACTCATTAAAAAAAAAAAAGAATAGTATAATGCAAAGAATAGTAGAAAACAATTCAGAAGTCCTCTAAGTGCTATCACATCTCTGCTACTAATATGTGAGATGGGAAATGCTATTTTCTTTGAGCTCCAGTTTCCTCATTTATAAAATGAAAGAATTGGGCTAGAAAGAAATCTGAAATGTTTTTTCCTCTTGTACGTTCTAATGTTGTGGACTCTACTTTCCTACAGTTCTTTTCAGTGTCCTTAGAGCAAATAGTTTTCAAGGAGTAGTCCAGGGAGCTCTAGAGATTACTGGTATTTTTTTCTCAGGCAAGTGTGTGTGCTCAAAAGTATTTTTATAGTAATAATGAGATGTTATTTGCCTTTTTAAAAACTGTCTTGACATTTTCATTGATGGTGCAAAAGCAACAATGGGTAAAATTGTCAGTGCCTTAGCACGATCAAGATAGTGGTACCGATCTGTTTTAATAGTGGTTTTCTTCACCATCATTAATGCACAGTTAAAAAAAAGCCAGTTTCACTTAAGAATGTCCTTGATGAAGTAGTAAAAATTACTAATTTTATTAAATCTCAGCCCTTAAGCTGTTTTAACATTCTGTGTGAAGGAGTGAGTAGCACTCAAAATGTTTTGCATATACGAATAGGATGATTGTCTTGAGGAAAAACACTTGTAAGATAGTTTGGATTGTTAGCTGAACTAGCCACTTTTTTTCATGGAACATCATTTTTACTTGAAAGAATGACTGACAGTTGAACTATGGTAATTCTTAAAGATAAAGTAAGCCTGATAAAATTTGAGTGAAAGTCAGAATTTTGAAAAACTGTATATGCCACTGTGAGCCTGGCAGTTTTATGATACTTACAGACTTTCCTGACGATAGTGGTGGTGATATTATAGAATGTGACTTTTTTGATATTATATAATGAAATGTGTTAACATTTATAAGATCTGTAAAATCAGGGAACCAAATATTTTCTGAGTGGCCTGTACATGATATTATAAGATAATGCCTGGAAAAGATCCATCCTAAGTGCCAGATAGACGAGTGGATTTTTTTTCTTTTGCCCTATCCCTCCATCCCCAGGCATCCTTAGACGTTTTTTTTCAGTCACTATAGATTAGTTTTCATTTCCATAGTTTTATGTAAATGGAATCATGCCTGGTTTTTTTTTTTTTAAAGATTTTATTTATTTTTTAGAGAGCGAGCGAGAGAGAAACAGCATGAGAGGGGAGAGGGTCAGAGGGAGAAGCAGGCTCCCCGCTGAGCCGGGAGCCCGATGTGGGACTCGATCCCAGGATCCTGGGATCGTGACCTGAGCCGAAGGCAAGACACTTAACCATCTGAGCCACCCAGGCGCCCTGCCTGGTTTTTTTAAATTAAATTTCAGATGTGAATTTTAATTGCTGGGTGTTGAATGTTGTTATATTTCTTTTTTTTTTTTTTAAGATTTTATTTATTTATTTGAGAGGGAGAGTGAGAGAGATAGTGAGAGCATGAGCTGGGGGAGGAGCAGAGGGAGAGGGAGAAGCAGACTCCCCACTGAGCACGCAGCCTGATGCAAGGCTTGATCCCAAGATCCTGGGATCATGACCTGAGCCTATGGCAGACACTTAACCGACTGAGCCACCTAGGCACCCTGGATGTTATTATATTTCTATAAATACTCGAGTTTTGTTCTGAGATGCAGTTAACTTACTTGGAATCAACTTGATCTTTTTGGGTCTGTTTTTAGAATTTGTTAGATGGGACCTGAGCAGAATTTGGTTGTAGGTTATTTTAATAGAGGCTAACTCCTTCTGAGTCCTCTACCTAATGCTCTATGAATTGTTAGGTTTTCCAGTCTGGCTGCTGGGAACAGGCACTATTCCATGCCCTGTATGAGTGTCTCATCATTTCAGGTGGTTCTTTACATTATCTTGGATTGTTAACTCACATATGTTGATCAATACTCAGCTAGATATTTGAGAGGTCCCTCTATAGATCTATGAAATTCATTCTTTGTACAGCTTTTTCTACTTTCATATTCTTCCCTGTGACCTTTAGTCTCTGACTTCCTGGACTGAAGAGCAATGTCTCTTCAGCTCAGGTTTGCTGGGCTATATCTGCGTCCCCCTTCCCCATGGCACAACCTAGAAACTCTCTCAAGACAGTAAGCCTAGGCAATCATAGGGCCTATCTCATTTATATCCTATCTTTCAGGGATCACTCTTACCTGATATCCTGTATCTTAAAAACTATTGCTTCATATATTCTGTCTATACTTTTTCACAAGAATCTTTTTTTTTTTTTAATTATTTATTTATTTGAGAGAGAGAATGAGAGACAGAGAGCATGAGAGGGAGGAGGGTCAGAGGGAGAAGCAGACTCCCTGCTGAGCAGGGAGCCCGATGTGGGGCTCGATCCTGGGACTCCAGGATAGTGACCTGAGCCGAAGACAGTGGCTTAACCAACTGAGCCACCCAGGCGCCCCTATTCTGTCTATACTTTTAGTTTTTCAGGTGGGAGATGAACAAACTCATTGACTATGGGGACAATTGTTTATCTGTACAGTCATAAGACCTTTATAAAATTACTGTTTTCTTTTACCCTTTCTGCTCCTCCTCCCTCTTTTTTTTTTTTTTGATAAACTTCTGCTAATTCTTCAGAAAACCTTCCTTGACATCCCCAATTTTGAGTTAGATTCCCATCTGGAATGTTCCTTCTACTAGAATTTTAACACTTACCCTTATTATCTTCTCTGCAAGGCTCTTAAGTTCCATTAAGGAAACACCAGGTTCTCTAGTATATTGAGACCTCCTTGAAGGCTGTGACTGTTTTACTCATCTTTATGTTCCAGGCACCTAACATTGTGCTAGGAGCCTAGTAAAGGCTGAGTGAATGAAAACTATATTCCCTGCCCTCAAAGAGTCTTCCTTTAAATTCTTAAAAATGCTAAATGGGGGAAAAGTTGTCGGTTATCTTCACAGAAGGCATGTAGTTGGAGAAGTCATTTTAGGAGCTTTTAATATTAAATTGTCATATAAATGCTATATGTTTCTCCCTCATTTTCCTTAACAGTGCCTTATTTTAATAGCCCTTAGTATTTGAATTTATCTACCTTTTTATTATCTATCTGCTCTGTTAGAATAGAATGTCAGTCTTTTTCACATGTATCTCTAGTACCTAGAACAGCATATAGTGTATATTAGTTGCCCAATAAATATTTGTTAGTAGAATCTTCTTGAATTCTTACAATGACATAGGCAGGTCATATTGTTGTTCCCATTTTACAGAAAAGGATACTCTGAGGAGTAAGTAATTTGCTTAAGGTCACAAAGCTGGCAAATATCAGAGCTAAATCCTACCTAAGTAGTATGATGCTCTGGCAAATGCTCTATAATCACTTTATTGTACATTATCTCTAAAATGCCTCTCAGAAATCCTGGAGTCACCTAAGCAGGATTCTCATACCAACATAAAGGAAAGAAATACTATGTAGAAGCCTCCAGAATAAAGAAATCAAGCATAGGATAAGCTGTGATTAATAATAGCTAAAATAAGAGAAGTAGATTTTTTTTTTTAAATAAGTGGAACCCAGATAAATTTTATTTATTTATTATTTATTTATTTATTTATTTATTTATTTAGAGCGTGTGCATGCAAGCCAGTGGGTGGGGAGAGAGGCAGGGGGAGAGGGAGAGAGAGAATCCTAAGCAGGCTTCACCTGGGGCTTGATCTCATGACCGTGAGATTATGACCTGAGCCAAAATCAAGAGTCAGATGCTGAACTGACTGAGCCACCCAGGCGCCCCTAGAGAAGTGGATTTTTAAATTTTGTTTTGTTTTTATTGGTTTAGAGAATGAACTTGAATCAGAATGCCTGGGTTTTTTTTTTAAACTTTTTTTTTTTTTTTAAGATTTTATTTATTTGACAGAGAGAGACACAGCGAGAGAGGGAACACAAGCAGGGGGAGTGGGAGAGGGAGAAGCAGGCTTCCCACTGAGCGGGGAGCCTGATGTGGGGCTCGATCCCAGGACCCCGGGGTCTTGACCTGAGCCGAAGGCAGATGCTTAACGACTGAGCCACCCAGGCGCCCCCAGAATGCCTGGGTTTTAATCACAGCTCTGCTCTTTACTACCTGTGTAACCTCGATGAAGTTTTTAAACTATTGCTACTTCAAGTTTCCCCATTTGTTAAATGGGGATAGTAATAGTACCTATCTCACAGGGCTGTTATGAGGATTAAGCAGGTTAATATTTATAAAGTGATTAGAGTATACCTGGCATATTTTAGGGCATATTAAGTGGTAAGTGGTAGTAGAGGTAGCAGTAGTGATAGGAGTAGCAGCAAATGGTTATATTTGTGTGCTGCTAATAAAGATATTATATTAATATTGATTAATATTACATATATGTAGTTATCTTTAAATGCTGCTAAGATGTATTCTATAGTATTGATACTAATTTTGAGGAATTAGGTTTACAATTAAGTAAATTCTTTTAATATCTGTTACGGATGTCTATGGCTGAACCTGTTTAGAGTCTAGACCACTTGTAAGCAGAGTTCCTTGCTAGGTACCTTAATTTTTTTTTTTTCTTGAAAATATGTATTTTTTTTAAATTTTTTTATTGTTAAGTTAATCCCCATACATTACATCATTAGTTTTAGATGTAGTGTTCCATGATTCATTGTTTGTGCATAACACCCAGTGCTCCATGCAGAATGTGCCCTCCTCAATACCCACCACCAGGCTAACCCATCCTCCCACCCCCCTCCCCTCTAGAACCCTCAGTTTGTTTTTCAGAGTCCATCATCTCTCATGGTTCATCTATCCCTCTGATTTCCCCCCCTTCATTCTTCCCCTCCTGCTACCTTCTTTTTTTTTTTTCTCTTAACA